>NC_092147.1:71534558-71844558 GCF_045791955.1 Oncorhynchus clarkii lewisi
GGCCTGTACTCTGGAACGGGATCGATTTGGAGGTGGAGGGTCCGTCAAGGTCTGGGGCGGTGTGTCATAGCATCATCGGACTGAGCTTGTTGTCATTGCATGTAATCTCAACACTGTGCGTTACAGGGAAGACATCCTCCTCCCTCATGTGGTACAATTCCTGCAGGCTCATCCTGTCATGGCCCTCCAGCATAACAATTCCACCAGCCATACTGCTCATTCTGTGCATGATTTCCGACAAGACAGGAATGTCAGCGTTCTGCCATTGCCAGCGAAGAGCCCGGAACTCAATCCCATTGAGCACATCTGGGACCTGTTCGATCGGAGGGTGAGGACTAGGGCCATTCCCCCCAGAAATGTCTGGGAACTTTGCAGGTACCTTGGTGGAAGAGTGGGGTAACATCTCACAGCAAGAACTGGCAAATCTGGTCCATGAGGAGGAGATGCACTGCAGTACTTAATGCAGCTGGTGGCTACACCAGATACTGACTGTTACTTTTGATTTTGACCCCCTCTTTGTTCAGGGACACCTTATTCAATTTCTGTTAGTCACATGTCAGTGGAACTTGTTCAGCTTATGTCTCAGTTGTTGAATATTGTTTGCTGAAAATAAACGCAGTTGACAGTGAGAGGACATTTCTTTTTTTGCTGAGTTTACTTGGCAGTGTCAGAGAAAGGCCCCAAAAAATTGTCAATGACTGCAGTCGCCCAAGTCATTGACTGTTCTCTCTGCTACCGCATGGCAAGCGGTACCAGAGCGCCAAGTCTAGGACCAAAACACTCTTCTACCCCCAAGACAAAAGACTGCTGAACAACTGAACACCCCCCACCCCCCCTCACCCAGCTGCTACTCGCGGTTTATTATCTATGCATAGTCATTTTACAAATTACCTTGATTAACCTGTACCCCCGCACATTGACTCAGTACCGGTACCCCCTGTATATAGCCTCGTTATTGTTATGTACATTTCTTGTGTTACCTTGTGAATGATTCATTTTTTAAAAACTTTAGTTAATTTAATAAATATTTTATTAACTCTATTTCTTGAACTGCATTGTTGGTTAAGGCTTATAAGTAAGCATTTCACGATAAGATTGTAAATACAATTTGATTTGATTCACACAAAATCTATTTTGCTTTCTATCTCAGATAATGAGCAGAGCCCTTTCCTCTAAATGGCACATACACACAGAGACTGAGCTGCTAGCTTCGCTAATTTGCCTCCTAAAAGTGTACAGTTTTTGTATTATTTACACACCATGGTGATTTCCTTTCATTAAGACACCAACAACCCAATACAGCCGGTGTGTGGGATAGATAGATTCACTGTTAAAGGGGCAATCTGCAGTTGCTACATCCATTTTTGGACTTAAGTTAATGACGTGATACCCAATGATTCTTGAAGGATATAATATATAAATGTCTTGTGAGCTTAGTGCAATTGCCGTACCCCACCAGAACCCAAAATATAAGCTTGTTTTACTCCACTGTTTGTAAACTAAGTAAATGTAAACAAACACTGTATAGCCTCAACACATGGTTACAACTATACTTTTATATCATGGATGATGGTCAGTCCTTGAATCAGAAACAGAAACAGTGGCGGGGGTGGCTTTGTTATTGTTTAAACTCCAGATTGCCCATTTAAGAAATAGAGGGGGGTCTCCATCACATGCTCTCCTCTTCTCCTTTGGTTGACGGGGTAATGCTTTTGGCTGTCATATTGTTGATATTGACAATAGTAGTTGGAAACTATTTCTGCTGTCTGTTAACCTTTGCAAACAATTGATTTACTCTGATCATCGCACATCTTCACAATTGCTTGTAAACACAGAGAGAGAAAGATAGAGAGAGGGAGAGAGAGAGAGAGAGAGAGAGAGAGAGAGAGAGAGAGAGAGAGAGAAAGAGGGAGAGAGTGAGAGAGCTCTGAAATGTCCTTTAGAGCAGCACGGCAGAGACCCGGCCAGCGGTGTACATTTCCAGTCGAGCGTTTGAATTAAACTGGTAATTGGATGGTGATCTGGTGTCCCAAAGGAGGGGTTATGAAAATACAGGCTGAGGTGGGACCTGAGACCAGCACCAATCATATTGTTTCCTTTTTCTGTCAACGATGTCACACTCTTTACTTAAGCTCTCATCCTCTACTGACCGTCCTATCAACCCACACACATGAACGCACACGCACAACACACACACTCCCCCGAAGCACAGCACACATCGTCTGCACTGTTGATGGATCTACACCTCAAATGGGAGTTCATACAAGAATGTGACATCAGATACTATGCTGCCCTATTGGGGACAACAACTATGTTTTGAGGTACCTCTGTTCCAAGAACTGCCGACAAGATTTATGTACATGATAGACTATAACCTAAAAGGAGAGTGGAACAATTTCTGTTGCACGTAAACATGCAGATGCATGAAAACACGTGCGCAGGCAGACACACACACACTCCAGTATCATTGGTAAGAGAACAGAATGTGATTTGCAAATATTGTAACAAAAGATCAAAGTCAGAGTCTCGAGATGTAGCGTGTCCTTCATCACACACATATTGAGTTTCATAAGCATCGACACACACCATTAACCTCTGATTAAAAACCTAGCTTGAAGCCCCCTGGTCAAAAGCATTCATTGAATTTAAATTTGGGAGGCATGCTTGACCATCAAAGCAAACGTTGTGCGGACCGCTTTTCTCAAGATGCCCCGAGACAAAGAATTGTTGGTAAATGGTTACAATAATAAGTGGGCACTGCGTCCTTCAGAGGATACATACAGATGGCCTTCTTAGATGTCCTTAGGGAGAATACAAGAGATAGGGAAAATAAACGTGATTTTGAAGGTTTTCCCTGTATCTTCAGAGTGAATTACAGCAAACAGACTTTCTAAATTCCATAAAATATTATTCTGAAAGTGTCGCTATGACATATTATTTTAAACAGAAATGTGTACCGATTCTTCTTCTATGAATCCTATTATAATCAAATGGGTCAGTCCAATCTACGGTATCATTAGCATGATCATCAGAAGAGCTGGATTAATATGACTCCAAAACTCTCATTTCACAAAGGAATGTTTCACTCAATACTTTGAAATGTGGGACACTTTCTTTCTTATATATCTGTTTCACATATCGTCTTCCAATGGCAGCAGAGCGGCAGTAGCCCTGTCCCATATGTCCCACATACATTTTAATGATGTCATCTTACATCTCTTATGTTCATTAGCTTCAGATAAGGAATAGACCATAATGTACTCAATTTGCTACACTGCATTTGCCATATAATTACCACCTTATGTATGCTGTATTAATATCAGACAAGGATCTTATATAACTGTTTGTGTGAGAAATATGACAAGCAACTGATGATCTAGACTGAAATATATCTCTCACTCCAAACGGGTAGAGATTTCTCAGTGAATTATTGCTTCCACAGTAATTGGTTGTCTGCATTACTTCTAATCAATACATCAAAATGCATTGTAACTGTTTTGCTTCACACAGGTAAATAGAGCTCATTGGGGATTGTTCCTCATTTAGTCACCACAAGGTGGTGCTAGCTACATCCCATATTTTTTACTCACGTGGCAGTGTGTGTGTGTGTGTGTGTGTGTGTGTGTGTGTGTGTGTGTGTGTGTGTGTGTGTGTGTGTGTGTGTGTGTGTGTCATCCAAGGCTGAAACGCACTGGAGACTAACCGGGTGATTCTCATGAAACCCGTTTTAAACATGTCTGTAGCAAATTGAGTTTCAAAACCATGATCCATCTGCAAAAATGAACTACCATTCTGAGGACTAAGATGTCTAGTTCTAAGTGTGTTATTTTAAATACATTTTACACTTTTGTCTGAATTTTGTACATTTTCACCCCAAATTCTCATTACTGAAATGCGTCCAGATTATGTTCTCGGGTCATTTCATACAATTTTACTTATTTTAATAAAACACAAAATATGTTGTTGTAGTTTGTCCATAAATCATAAAAAATTGTATACTAGTTGATAATATTTACAGTGCCTTGCGAAAGTATTCGGCCCCCTTGAACTTTGTGACCTTTTGCCACATTTCAGGCTTCAAACATAAAGATATAAAATTGTATTTTTTTGTGAAGAATCAACAACAAGTGGGACACAATCATGAAGTGGAACGATATTTATTGGATATTTCAAACTTTTTTAACAAATCAAAAACTGAAAAATTGGGCGTGCAAAATTATTCAGCCCCTTTACTTTCAGTGCAGCAAACTCTCTCCAGAAGTTCAGTGAGGATCTCTGAATGATCCAATGTTGACCTAAATGACTAATGATGATAAATACAATCCACCTGTGTGTAATCAAGTCTCCGTATAAATGCACCTGCACTGTGATAGTCTCAGAGTTCCGTTAAAAGCGCAGAGAGCGGCATCCCGGGTGGCGCAGTGGTTAAGGGCGCTGTACTGCAGCGCCAGCTGTGCCATCAGAGTCCCTGGGTTCGCGCCCAGGCTCTGTAGTAACCGGCAGCGACCGGGAGGTCCGTGGGGCGACGCACAATTGGCCTAGCGTCGTCCGGGTTAGGGAGGGATTGGTCGGTAGGGATCTCCTTGTCTCATCGCGCACCAGCGACTCCTGTGGCGGGCCGGGCGCAGTGCCCGCTAGCCAAGGTTGCCAGGTGCACGGTGTAGCCTCCGACACATTGGTGCAGCTGGCTTCCGGGTTGGATGCGCGCTGTGTTAAGAAGCAGTACGGCTGGTTGGGTTGTGTATCGGAGGACGCATGACATTCAATCTTCGTCTCTCCCGAGCCCGTACGGGAGTTGTAGCAATGAGACAAGAAAGTAGCTACTACAACAATTGGATACCACGAAATTGGGAAGAAAAAGGGGTAAAAAAACAAAACAAAAACAAAACAAAAAAAAGCGCAGAGAGCATCATGAAGAACAAGGAACACACCAGGCAGGTCCGAGATACTGTTGTGAAGAAGTTTAAAGCCGGATTTGGATACAAAAAGATTTCCCAAGCTTTAAACATCCCAAGGAGCACTGTGCAAGCGATAATATTGAAATGGAAGGAGTATCAGACCACTGCAAATCTACCAAGACCTGGCCGTCCCTCTAAACTTTCAGCTCATACAAGGAGAAGACTGATCAGAGATGCAGCCAAGAGGCCCATGATCACTCTGGATGAACTGCAGAGATCTACAGCTGAGGTGGGAGACTCTGTCCATAGGACAACAATCAGTCGTATATTGCACAAATCTGGCCTTTATGGAAGAGTGGCAAGAAGAAAGCCATTTCTTAAAGATATCCATAAAAAGTGTAGTTTAAAGTTTGCCACAAGCCACCTGGGAGACACACCAAACATGTGGAAGAAGGTGCTCTGGTCAGATGAAACCAAAATTGAACTTTTTGGCAACAATGCAAAACGTTATGTTTGGCGTAAAAGCAACACAGCTGAACACACCATCCCCACTGTCAAACATGGTGGTGGCAGCATCATGGTTTGGGCTTGCTTTTCTTCAGCAGGGACAGGGAAGATGGTTAAAATTGATGGGAAGATGGATGGAGCCAAATACAGGACCATTCTGGAAGAAAACCTGATGGAGTCTGCAAAAGACCTGAGACTGGGACGGAGATTTGTCTTCCAACAAGACAATGATCCAAAACATAAAGCAAAATCTACAATGGAATGGTTCAAAAATAAACATATCCAGGTGTTAGAATGGCCAAGTCAAAGTCCAGACCTTAATCCAATCGAGAATATGTGGAAAGAACTGAAAACTGCTGTTCACAAATGCTCTCCATCCAACCTCACTGAGCTCGAGCTGTTTTGCAAGGAGGAATGGGAAAACATTTCAGTCTCTCGATGTGCAAAACTGATAGAGACATACCCCAAGCGACTTACAGCTGTAATCGCAGCAAAAGGTGGCTACAAAGTATTAACTTAAGGGGACTGAATAATTTTGCACGCCCAATTTTTCAGTTTTTGATTTGTTAAAAAAGTTTGAAATATCCAATAAATGTTGTTCCACTTCATGATTGTGTCCCACTTGTTGTTGATTCTTCACAAAAAAATACAGTTTTATATCTTTATGTTTGAAGCCTGAAATGTGGCAAAAGGTCGCAAGTTCAAGGGGGCCGAATACTTTCGCAAGGCACTGTATGTACTCACAGTGTCTGTGGACATCTCATTACGTAACCTCATTACGTAACGCATCATCTAGAGGAGTAGTAGAGGTTAAGTTAAGGAAACTAGGCGTATGTCGCGTGTCACTACTTCACAGGAGAGCTGTTTGAACATAAACGTTTTTAAATGCGTTTTTTGTCAGAAATGCCTTCTCGAACATATGAACTTTCATTTGCCTTTATAACAAACTTGTATGCCATATGCAAATACGAATACAATTGTTAAATTATGAGCCTAGTTGGTTTAGCGACAGAAAAAGTTAGCAACCTTCCCGCTAGCCATGATTGGCTGAGATAATAAGTGGGCAGGACATGCCGAGAGATGAGTTTGGATTGGTCTGTCATATAGCATGCTTCTGTCTATTTGAGCTGGTTAGTATGTCTAGGTAATCCTCTCTAATGCAGGCTTTAAAAAAAGGTATTGCGTAGTAAAACTGCATATGCCTAATGTCAAGGTAAAATGTATTGTTAGCTAGCTAACGTTAGCTGACTGGCTCACTAGCTAACGTTACGTGTATGCTCTCCACTTCGTGGGGACCAAGTTTTTAAATCAGTGGAATTCGAGGATTTTAGCTAAGGAGAAGGAGAAAACACCTCTCTCCAAATTAAATCTTCAAACTAAGGGCAACCATGGCATCCGACAGGAGACGCGTCCATCCATGATATATATGGGTAAGATAGCCTAGCTTGTTACATGTTCCCACGTTACACATTTCTAATTTTGACAGAAAGTGGTTTCATTTCAAGTTAAAGTGTACTGTTAGCTAGCTAACGTTAGCTGGCTCGCTAGCTAACGTTATGTGTATGATCTTATTATTCATATCTCAGAGCCATTTGCTTGACTAGTTATAGCCTAATGTTAGTTAACTAACATTGAACCTGGTTGGTTAGCTACCTGCAGATTCATTCAGGGTAGTAAAGTCATGAGTTGGCATTATGATTCATTGTTTACCTAGCTAGCTACATGTCTAAACAAAAGACTCTCGTCTGAGTGTGCCAGAGCACAGAATAACTGATGAATTTACGAACGCTGAACACCCGTTGAATATGGCCGGTATCAGTAAACGTCAGCAAAAAAACATAATTAAATTGTTGCCACAAGCACAGTAACAGTCACCAACGATCTGGATAACATGAAAACAGCCTAAGCTTGGGTGCTTGACTGCCGTTGTGAGGTTAAAATGTTCGGATCAACCTTACTCATCGGCCAGAGCGTCCAGTGTGTGCTCTGAACGCTCCGCGAGTGAAACGCTCTGAATATACAAGCGGTCAATCTGACAGCACTCTGACTAACGCTCTGCATAACATAACAGCCTAACCAGCTCTGCTAGGGCAAGTGATGATAAGTGAGCTGTTCTCTCATTTCTCATGTCTGGAAGTAGCTAGCAAGTTAGCTTGGGTGCTTGACTGCTGTTGTTTGTACAGAATGCTCGGATCAACCCTTAAAGAGACGGGTAGGGCTAAAGCTTAAGGGGGTGTGAACGATGCTGAATGGGTGTAGACAAAGAAGAGCTCTCCAGTACCAGTACCAAAACATTAAAAGTACATTTTCTAAAAAGTGAGTTTACAAGTTTATCAACTTTCAAAGCAAAATTAATATCCCATTATTCCTGTAGCGTATGATATACAATTTTGAGTCTCTACTTTTATCCAATATAAAAAACACAATTTCAAATAAGACCGACTTGAGCCGGTCGGTCACATATGCCTTCAGAATGAGGTTCTTATTCTCAAACACCCCTTTTACCCCACTTGGCCTTCTCATTACTGAAACAGCCAAAAAGCTCAAATTATAGAAAAAGTCTGGTTTAATTTGATATGTTTTATAATTTCATTTTACATATTTGTCTTTTCAGTGTACGTTTAACTCAGGCCTTTCATTAGAGGAGCAATGTTAAAAAAATATATTAGAAATTGATTTGTGTATTCCTTTTTTGTACTGTTGCGGTAATGAGAATTTTGTGGAAATTGTGGTAAAATGCATAATGTGATCAAAAAAACATAATAATCATTATGAAATACAAGGTAATAAGGAATGAAAAGAAGGCTACGTCCGACATTGGAGTCCTTTGTACAGGTGAAGTTCATGAGTACATAACTACACATAAATACAATGAAGTATATACTGTAAGTACGGTCTTACCCAATACATTTGCGGACAATGATAATGATGCATTGGATTTATACAAGCACTTGCCAGGTTCTCAAGGTAATTCACAATGTGTCAGGGGGGAGATCACTCAGGCAATGTGATGCATGTGGTTTATTGGGGGTATGTACATAACAGATATTCTGGTCACAATTCTGATTGATCCATTGCCACAGAGCACCTGCCTAGAAAGACGAAGAGGAAAAGAGAATGAAAGGGAGAGAGAGGGAGAGCGAGAGGGGCAGGTAGAGAGAAAAATAAAGAGAAATAGAGGAAAGACAAGGAGGGAAAGAGATAGAGAAAGAGTGGGGGCAGGGCAAAGAGTGGGAGATAGAAGTGTGAGTAGAGGGCTTATCAGTCTTACCCATGCAGGGCCTTCTCTCCGAACCAGTCTCCTTTCCCCATGCTGCGGAGGTAGACAGGATCCCCGCTGGGCTTGTCTTCCCTGGTCACATTCACCTGGACAAAGGGGTGGGGTGCCACTTTAAATCCATAAGGGGGGAGTGAGCAGTTATACATTCTGAGAGAAGGGACCTATGGGACCATGAGCTGCACTGTAAGTACAGTAAAACCCTTCTGTAATGGACATTTCTGTAACTGTATGGTTGACTAATCACTACATTATTCAACATCAAAGTGAGGTTAATGCAGAGCAGGGGTGATGGACATATCTGTGCATGCTAAATCTTTGTACATCTTTGATGGACATCTTGGTGCTATGGTCTGTGAGGAACCACTAACCAGGTCATTAGCTAGCTGACAACTGAGCGATGGAGGTCCAGCAGAAATGGCCAAAGTGAAGATATAGAAGGTCGTTTGACTTAATTAAGGCTTCTATCTTCATTCATTAGAAGGTTCTATTGCAGTATGACATCACATCCACCAGAAATGCATAGCTAAATCTGAGGGAAATAGTGATAATTCAACTTTTAATATGATCTGGGAAGACAAAAAGGGAAAGAAAGACCCAGGATAAGACACACAAAGAGAGAGCGAGAGAAAGTGAGAGTGTGAGAGAGAGAGAGAGAGAGAGAGAGAGAGAGAGAAGTTTGTTCCACTAGTTGAGACAGATGGATACTGTACATCTTGATAATTTGAATGGGGTAAATCGTTGACCTTATTTGGCTCCCTGGCTGGGACAGAAGGTAACATGTCTGGCTGAGAGCCCTATATCAATAATGTTGATGATGATGAGGGTCTCACCATTCCCTTGCTGACAATGAAGAAGGTGTCTCCTGTGGCTCCCTGTCTGACGATGTACTCTCCATCCTCATAGTGTGTCTGGAAGCAAAGAGGAGAAGATACGTGAGAAGGATGAGTCACCCAGGCACCTCTGTCTAATACCCACTTCACCCCAGGGTGAGACACCTTGAACACGTTGCATTGGTGAAAAGATTTTCCCTCAGTATTGTCTTAGTTGGGGTGCAGAGTCCCCTGAAGCAACAATCCTTTGAAAGCACACACATATTTACACACATATAAGCACATAGGCACAGCCGAACGTGTATGTGCACGGACGCACACGCACGCTCCATATTCTTCACACTCTCATTTCCTGTGTTTTCTCTTGATTTGAAAGCCTCTCCTTGAATCTCATACACACAGTTAGGTGTGTTAAACCGGTAAAGACAGGATTATGTGTAACACACTGCCATTTATCCAGGCAAAGATGGTTGAATGTGGTATGTGAGAGTGAGTATCTGGCCTTTGTAAGACAAAGCTGTGACATTTAACCTGTAGAGGGCTCAGCCAATCAATACACTGTGACCAATGTGCCACACCAGACCAACTAAACACAATGCCCATGGAAACAGATGCTGACCTTTGTATATTATGGTCATCCAATCTCAAAACATAGAGGTTACATTGTCTTCTTGTTTTTCAGTATAGCAGTCAAATCCTGGGTGGTGTTCTAGCGATCTGCCCCAATATACACGTACCTGTTAGCAACAGGGTTTAGATGTGTGCGTTTTTTTCCTCATTCATCTAGACACACTATCCCATAATGAAAAGCCAAAACAGGTTTTTAGAAATGTTAGCAAATGTATAAATAAATCCCAAACTGAAATATCACATTTATATACAGGGCAAGTAATCAAGGAAGTGATGGAGTCCTGATGAGTCTGACAATGCACAAGTGTGCGTAACGATGGAGACAGGTGTGCGCCATAACGAGCAGCCTAGTGAAATAGAAGCCGGAGAGGGAGCACACGTGACATCTTGTTTATGACACTACAAGCTTGGCATACCCTGTATTTGTTGAGTTTCTCCCATTCTTCTCCACAGATCCTCTCAAGCTCTTTCAGGTTGGATGGGGAGCGTCACTGCACAGCTATTTTCAGCTCTCTCCAGAGATGTTTGATCGGATTCAAGTCCCGGGCTCTTGCTGGGCAATTCAAGGATATTCAGAGACTTGTCCCAAACCCACTCCTGCATTGTCTTGGCTGTTTGCTTAGGGTTGTTGTCCTGTTGGAAGGTGAACCTTCGGCCCAGTCTGAGGTCCTGAGCACTCTGGAGCAGGTTTTCATCAAGGATCTCTCAGTGCTTTGCTCCATTCATCTTTCCCTCGATCCTGACTAGTCTACCAGTCCCTGCCGCTGAAAAACATCCCCACAGCATGATGCTGCCACCACCATGCTTCACCGTAGGGATGGTGCCAGGTTTTCTCCGGGACGCTTGGCATTCAGGCCAAAGAGTTCAATCTTGGTTTCATCAGACAAGAGAATCTTGTTTCTCAAGGTCAGAGTCTTTAGTTGTATTTTGGCCAACACCAAGTGGGCTGTCATGTGCCTTTTAATGAGGAGTGTCTGGCCACTCTACCATAAAGACCTGATTTGTGGAGTGCTGCAGAGATGATTGTCCTTCTGGAAGGTTCTCCCATCTCCACAGAGGAACTGGAACTCTGTCAGAGTGACCATCACCTCCCTGACCAAGGCCCTTCTCCCTTGATTGCTCAGTTTGTCCGGGCGGCCAGCCCTAGGAATACTTTTGGTGGTGCCAAACTTATTCCATACAAGAATGATGGAGGTCACAGTGTTCTTGGGGACCTTCAATGCTGCAGACATTTTTTAGTACCCTTCCCCAGATCTGTGCATTGACAAAATCCTGTCTCGGAGCTCTACGGACAATTCCTTTGACCTCATGGCTAGATACTTGCTCTAACATGCCCTGTCAACTGTGAGACCTGATATAGACAGGTGTATGCCTTTACAAATCATGTCCAATCAAGTTGTAAAAACATCTCAAGGATGCACCTGAGCTCAATTTCAAGTTTCATAGCAAAGGGTCTGAATACTTAAGTAAATAAGGTATTTCTATTTTTTTATTTTATACATTTGCAAACATCTATAAAAACCTGTTTTCACTTTGTCATTATGGGGTATTTCCACAAAATGTGGAAAAAGGGAAGAGGTCTGAATACTTTCCAAATGCACTGTATGTCTCAGTCTATCTCAGACAAATCAATAAGACAGCACCTGATTGACATTAGAATAAACAGTACTTTGGTGAATACAACATAGGGGCGAATGACACAGAGGGGCTCTCAGAAACATAATGTTAACATGTTATTTTGGTTTGTGTTTGGCAGTCAGCGTATGTCCCAAGCATTAGTCAGATGGTCTGTTCTTTTTTAAATGCATTGCTTCATTTTACCACTGCAGTCACAAAGGTTCTCATTTTCTACGAAATGGCAAGCGTTATACACACATTGAATAACATGCTAAAACAATATTATAGCTTTAAAATGAACTTTAATGATTGTGTGTCATGTATTCATTCTCTTGAAAGAGAGGTAAATATTTATGTTGAAAGAAACTAAAACGGAATAGGAAAAACCTTAAGTTGTAGAGAGTGCATAGATTTTCATAGCTTAGCATAATTGATAGATTTTTCTGTCCTTGTGAAGTGAACACTTTATGGCCAAAATTGGGACCACTTCCTGGTCATTATCTGAACACACACACACACACACACACACACAGAAATGCAAATGTTACAGGCTTCTAAAAGCCTGCAGGACAAACTAAATGTAAAAAGCAGTTTGCAGCCAAAGTGAAACTGGAGAACATATCAAAGGAAAAAGGATAACAAACAAATGGAGCTCAGAAGTGTAGTGCTAAAAAAATCATTGCTATTGCAATGTCCAAAGAAAACATATAACCTTTTACAAAACCACCAGAAGTCTGAAATAATTCAGAGAGGAAACCGAAACAAAAAAGGTAAACCAGAGAACAGGTACAATATATACATTCCTCTGGGCAAAAGTGGTGATCTGACCATCTTTGACTGGTGAGATTCCTCCAAGAATTTAAATTAGTCCTTCAAGAATTTCAATTATATTTTCAATTGTATGTGTTGTCACATCACAAGTTCATCAACACCATACTCAGTTGCTCAGAACTCTCAAACCTTCTCTGCCTTCAGCATAGCAAGAACATCCTCAACCTGTAGGCCTCCATTATCCATTCACGCCATTCATCCAACAAACTCTTTTGTTTCCATAGAAATGTGTATCCTTGGCGAACACATTTGTGTACATAAATGGCTTTCAAAGGAGGACCTACCTCCTCAAGGACATCAGCCAGCTTGCTTAGTATCTCCTCCGGAAGTTCATGGAACGTTGGAACACTGCAGGAAGAAAAGAGTCAGGAAGTCAAGGAAGAATAGGGATCCACAATGCTACAGGGCATTGATGCTAATAGACATATACACTGATATATAAACATGACATAGACTGACCAGGTTCATTCAGGTGAAAGCTATGATCCCATACTGATGTCACCAGTTAAACCCATTCAATCAGTGTAGATGAATGGTAGGAGACAGATTAAATAAGGATTTTTAAGCCTTGACACACAGAATGTGTACAGTATGTGTGCCATTCAGAGGGTGAATGGGCAAGACAAAAAATTTAAATGCCTTTGAATGGGCTATGGTAGTAGGTGCTAGGCGCACCGGCTCATGAATTGCAACAGTGCTGGGTTTTTCACGCTCAACAGTTTCCAGTGTGTATCTAGAATGGTCTACCACCCAAAGGACATCCAGCCAACTTGATAAAACTGTGGGAAGAATTGGAGTCAACAAGGGCCAGCATCCCTGTGGAACACTTTCGACACCTTGTAGAATCCATGCCCTGATGAAATGAGGCTGTTCTGAGGGCAAAAGTGGGTGCAACTCAATATTAGGAAGGTGTTGCTAATGTTTTGTACACTCAGTATAAGGTCATGTAATATCAGCAGCTACACAGTCAATAGGTTAGCCTGAATAGAGTTTCTGTTATTATGCTCGCTCAGTTTTCTTAACGTTGGTGAAAGTATAATCCAGAAATGAACCTATATAAATACACTACACATTTACTATGTGTGGTATTCTGTATGCGTAGACACACACACACACACACACACACTCTGAGGTTGAAGAGGTTTGATGTTTGTTCTGTGCATTTCCTTGCAGTCCTCTGAATCCTAAATCCCATCTGCTCGTTATCGACATGGACTAAAGAAAACTGGCCAATGTTTATCAGAGGGGAGAGAAAAATAGCACCCAGGCATTGGAACAAAGGCTTTTATCTCTCTATATCATCTCTCTGTTTCTCCATCTCCAAGTCCCTCTCGTTTTCCATGCTTTATTAAAGTAATCTGAACCATCTCGCCCCAGCACTGACTCCTGGTGCTGACTTTCCTCCATGGACCCTGGCCAGAAAATGGCTTGTCAGATAGTTCCTTACAATGGGAAACATATGTGACTTTAGGCCCCGAGCCATGAAACAATTCCGGCAAACAAAAAGCCTCTGTTATGGAAAGTTATGCATCTAACGACTTAATTGGGTTGTAATAAAATGGTAAATTTGATCATCATGTTGTTAGGTTCAAAACTGTTAAAGTGGAATAGGATGGTGTTTACAAGTGTCTTTGTGTGTGTGTGAGGGTTTGCATGCACGTGGCTTAGACCCCAGTCTTCTAAAATGGGACTGTGAACCATCTGAACTCGAGTGCCACAGTCCCGCTGATTTTCATTCCCCTTGGCCCTTAATTGATCAATTCAGGTAATTGATTTGCTGGAAAATGGGTTAGCCAGGTGTTAGCAATCTCTAATTGAATGGCAACGATAAAAAAGGGTTGGGGTCAATTCAGGAAGCAAACTGAAATGCCACCTATTTTCAACAATTTCTCCATAAACTGAAAAGGAGAAGCTAATTATTTTAAAAATATATATATTTTTGAATTTAAAATTCAAATCACTTCCTGAATTGACTGACTTCAATTCTAATTTCGCAAGGTTTTCTAAGGTCGCAATTGTAAATGAGAACTTGTTCTCAACTTGCCTACCTGGTTAAATAAAGGTGAAATAAAAAATTAATAAATAATTGGCAAAAACCCTGGATGAAAAGCAGCCGTCACTCCAGGACCAGAATTACACCCCCTTGCTAACAAACTAGAACATCTTGGCTCCTGGACCCTGTCCGTGCATTTCAAGGCTGCGTTGAGACAATGACTTATCAGTGACCTAAGCCCTGCTCAGATAATCCCTACCATTGTGTCGCTGAGTTGCTGCTACAAATGTACATTATCCCAGGGGCATTGGCAGTCATAATTTAAGTAACCTAATTTAACTCCGCTGAATGCCTCTGTCAATCCTACGCTGTAATCATGTGCCCAAGAACCTATACTGTTAGCACTGAGGCGGTATGCCCTAGTAGGAAGTCAGTTTGGGGCCAACTCACCCTGCATTGCATCAGCTCAAACATAAATATCACTGTCATGTCTACCTCTGATAAGCCTCCCAGTAAATTCTAATCAAATCAAACTTTATTTGTCACATGAGCTGAATACAACAAGTGCACACCTTACAGTGAAATGCTTACTTACAAGCCCTTAACCAACAGTGCAGTTCAAGAAGAGTTCAGAAAATATTTACCCAAACTATAAACTAAAGTAAAAAATAATAAAAAGAAACACAATAACACAACAATAACAAGGCTATATACACGGGGTACCGGTACAGAGTCAGTGTGCGGAGGCACAGGTTAGAGGTCATTTGTACATGTAGGTAGGGGTGAAGTGACTATGCATAGATAATAAACAGTGAGTAGCAGCATTGTACAAAATAAATGGGGGGGGGGGGGGGGGTCAATGTAATAGTCAGGTTGCCATTTGATCAATTTGTCAGCAGTCTTATGCACCCCCTGTACTGCTTGCCGTGCAGTAGCAGAGAAAATAGTCTATGACTTGGGTGACTAGAGACTCTTAATTTTACGGGCTTTCCTCTGACACCGCCTATTATATAGGTCCTGGATGGCAGGAAGCTTGGCCCCAGTGATGTACTGGGCCGTACACACTACAAAGCAATACAAACTATCAAAAATTCCAGGAAAGTGCTAAAAAATAGCCCAGAATAACATACTATGTAGCCTAAGAAACAAGGTTCATGAAATCGAGAACTTGCTAGGAACAGATAATATTCATATACTGACATATATCTCTGAAACTTACTAAGATAATACCTTTGATGATACAGTGGTAGCAATACATGGTTTGAACATCTTCAGAAGAGACAGGAATGCCAATGGTGGAGTTGTTGCCGTTTATGTTCAGAGTCATATTCCTGTAAAGCTTAGAGAGGACCTCATGTTGAATGCTGTTGAAGTAAAATGGCTACAAGTTCACCTGCCTCACCTAAAGCCCATTCTTGAGGGAAGCTGCTATAGACCACCAAGTGCTAACAGTCAGTATCTGGATATTATGAGTGAAATGCTTGATAATGTATGTGATATCAACAGAGAGGTATACTGTATTTTCTGGGTGACCTTAATATTGATTTAGTTTCATCAAGCTGCCCACTCAAGAAAAATCTTCAAAATCTAACCAGTGCCTGCAACCTGGTTCAGGTTATCAGTCAACCTAACAGGGTATTTACAATGAAACAATCCATGTATTGATCACATCTTTACTTGCCAATGCTGCAGAAATCTACTCTAAAGTAGTATCCAAATCCATTGGATGTAGTGATCATAATATAGTAGCCATATCTAGGAAAACCAAAGTTCCAACAGCTGGCCGTAATATAGTGTATAAGAGGTCATATGAGTCATTTTGTAGTGATTCCTATTTTGAAGATGTAAAGAATATTTGCTGGTCTGTGGTATGTAATGAGGAGAAACCAGTCACTGCACTTGACACATTTATGAAAGTCTTTATTCCAGTTACTAATATACACCCATTAAGTGCACCCATTAAGAAAATGACTGGAATTTTGACATTTTATGGGCGGCAGGGGGACAAAAGGAATGGAAAATAAGTCTGGCTGCACAGCCCATTGGCAAATGTACTGTAAATTGAGAAATCATGTGACTAAACTGATCAAGAAGAAGAAACTATACTATGAAACAAAGATAAATCATATATAGAATAATAGTAAAGCTTTGGAGCACCTTAAATGACATTGTGGCAAAAATGGTCAACTTGGCTCCATCATTCATCACAAAACCCACTGATATTGGCAACCACTTTAATATTTTTTTCATTGGCAAAATTAGAAAATTTAGGCATGACATGCCAACAACAAATTCTGAACCTACACACCCATGCATAACTGACCAAATTCTGAAAGACAATAATTGTAATTTTGAATTCTGTAAAGTAAGTGTGGAAGAGGGAAATTAAAAGCATTTTCTCATTCAAACAGCCAACCAAATCAGCCTGTTACCAGCCCATAGTAAACTTGTTTGAAAATAATTGTTTGACCAGACACAATGCTATTTAAACAAATTAACAACAGATTTTCAGCACAATTAAAGGGAAGGGCATTCAACATGTACGCACTTACACAAATGACTGATGATTGGCTGAGAGAAATTGATAATGAAAATATTATGGGAGCTGTTTTGCTTGACTTCAGTGCAACTTTTGAGATTATCAATCATAATCTGCTGCTGGAAAAACGTATGTGTTATGGCTTTACATCCCCTGCTATGTTGTGGATCGAGAGTTACCTGTCTAACAGAACACAGAGGGTGTTCTTTAATTGAAGCCTCTCCAACATAATCCAGGTAGAGTCAGGCATTCCCCAGGGCGGCTTTCTAGGCCCCTTACTTTTTTCAAACTTTACTAATGACCTACCATCGGCTCTGAGTAAAGCCTGTGCGTCTATGTCTGCTGATGTCTCAACTCTATACACGTCATCTACCACAGCAAGTGAAATCACTGCAACACTTAACAAAGAGCTGCAGTCATTTTAATAATTGGTGGCAAGAAATAAGTTAGATCTAAATATTTCAAAAACTAAAAGCATTGTATATGGGACAAATCATTGACCAAACCCTAAATCTCAATCTTGTAATGAAAAATTTGGAAAATGAGCAGGTTGAGGAGACTAAACTGTTGGAGTAATTCTGGATTGTAAACTAATGGGGAGAGGCCTGTCCATAATAAAGCGCTGTTCTTCCTTCTTAACAATGCTATCAACAAGGCAGGTCCTACAGGCCCTAGTTTTGTCGTACCTGGACTACGGTCCAGTCATGTGGTCAGGTGCCACAAACAGGGACTTAGGAAAATTGTCCCAGAACTGGGCAGCACGGCTGACCCTTAAATGTACACAGAGAGCTAACATTAATAATAAGCATGTCAATCTCTCCAGGCTCAAAGGAGAGAAGGACTTGTATTTGTGAGAAGTATTGACATGTTGAATGCACCGAGCTGTCTGTTTAAACTACTAGCACACAGCTCAGACACCCATGCATACCCCACAAGACATGCTACCAGAAATTTCTTAAAGGTCCCCAAGTCCAGAAAAGACTATGAGCGCACAGTACAACATAGAGCCATGACTACATGGAACAATTCCACATCAACTAACTCAAGCAAGCAGTAAAATCAGATAAAAAAACTGATAAGAATAGACCTTATGGAACAGTAGGGACTATGAAGAGGTACACACACAGACACACGCCTACACACACCTACACACACATGATAACATACACAATATACACACACGTACACATCGATTTTTTTGTTGTAGATAAGTGGTGGTAGAGGAATGGCCTGAGTGCACACACTTAATGTGAAATCTGTTGTGAAATGTAATGTAATGTTTTTAATTGTATATAACTGCTTTCTGGACCCCAGGAAGAGTAGCTGCTGCTTGGCAAAAAGAGGGAAAGATTGTGAAAGACAGAACAGGGGGACAATCAGAGGGACAGACAGCAGAACAGACAGAGAAAGCAGTACATTTCCAATGCACCTCATATATCCTGCTTGATGCATATGACACGCTCCTCTCCCTCCATCTTTTGATGAGGACATATTTTATCCCACGCTGTATGTCCGTGCAACAAAATTCTGCCTTTAATATGATAATAGGCTTCCCTGTCTTCAGCCCGTCTCCTCTGCCAAACCCTATGCTAATGCCAACGTCAGATAGAGAGAAGAAAGAGAGCAGGAAGAAGGGATAATAATTGTTCCGGTAGAGTGGGTACTTCCAGATGCGTAACAAAGTTGAAGGAGACATTGGGCTCTATTTTAACAAACCAAACGCAATGGAAAATCTTAACACTGGTGGTCGGGCTATGGGTCCTGGGCTGTGTCGGACATGTTGTTACTTTTTTTTTTTTATTGTGTGAATTAAGGCTTAGTTTTGATTAATTTACATTCTTTGGGTTTTTGATTAATTAAGAGGTCTCATGAGTCAAACCCTTTATGAAAGGTTTGACTAACTGTCGAATGCATTGGTCATGACCAAAAAACAGCCTTCATTGAGAGGAGGGGAAGCTATGCTTGGTTTTTAATCAATTTAAACGAAATGTGAACAAATATTTGTTTTTATGTTTCTAAATATAAGGTTTACGGGAACAAAAAAGAAAATTAATCTTGTTCCATGTTACTACGTTCCCCAGTTTCTGTGTTGTAGTTGGTGTATTTGCATGTGTGTATTTCAGTAAATGGCTTCCTGAAATCCCTCAAGCAGCTGATTGGTCGACTCCATGGCTAATTGGAGAGCTGACCCCGCCCCCTCGTCAAGATGCAGCTGTCTCCAATTACCCATTCCTTCTGAAGCTATATAAAAGCCAGTGTTCTGTTCAGATGAGAGATCATTGCTGGAAGATCATTGCTGGAAAGATTGATTGAGATATAGAGAATTCAATTGCTGAGAGTGGTGTTGGTTGTTTTTCAGGGAGCTGAGGGTTATATAGTGTTGGTTGTTTCTCAGAAAGCCTAGGGAGTGCTTAGGCAAGAGTAGTATATTCACTGTCTAGGCACACTAGGTAAGACCTGGGTGGACCACCCCTGTATTTTGGTTAGCGCACCAGGTGGTGCTAAGTTAGATACGTAGTGGTTAGGCTGGTTAGATAGGAGAGGGGGCTTTGACATTTACTTTCTTTGCTTTGGTTCTGTCCAGCCCCTTTTCCCTATATTACTGTGTGAAGGAATACATTCCTAGTAAGGGGTAAATTCTGCCTTTTGTCATCCTTACTCGCACCTACAGTCCACACCTCTTTCGCTTCACAGAGTTGAGTTGTAGCAGGGTGTTGCGTTCCCACTTCACAGAGGCGTGCGTAACACGTGGTTGTCATGGCTGGACAGGCTGCACTTCCACTGTCAGAATCCATACCATAACCCACCAAGTTACTGCTAACACCAGCTTTTGGTTGGTCTTAAATATCCCCACCAGTGCTGCCTGAAATTGTCACTTTGGTATATGTTTTTTATAAAGACACACCTCAGATACTGCCACCCCTCCTACCTCAGCGCAAGAGACTCATATAAGACAGACAGGTCAATTAACAAACCTGGCGCTATGGTTTGAAAACAGAAGGGCACCGGCTCTAACAGGTCGAAATTGCAAACAAGCATGCGTTTGACAATTGCACTGGTTAACTATCATTATGTAACTGGATACGAATGGGGAAATGTGACTTCAATGTTAAATCACTTCAATATCGCCAACCCTAGGTCGTATGAGTCTGGTATATTGATAAATAATTAAATGTTATAATGTAATCAAATCCAATGTTATTCATCACATGCACTCAATACAACTGGTGTAGACTTTACATTGAAATGCTTGCTTACAAACCTTTCCCAATGATGCAGAGTTTAAAAATAATATAAAATAGTAACTAACAAAACAGGAATGAAATAAAATACATAAGAATGTAGCAATATACAGGGAATATATAGTATTTCTGTTCCTCACCTTTTTAAAAACTCCATGTATTCGGTGTGTTTGATCAGGCCCGTCCTCATCATAATAGTTTGAAAGCATTGTCGGTCGATGGCCCATAACTTCACATTGGTGAGAGCTGGAGAGGGAGAAAATGGAGAAGAAAGGAGTGATCAGAATAGTCAGGGAGAAACATGGATACCAGGGCATTTTCACAATATAATGAGTCATCATTAACCAGGTGTCTACTTGGACAACATGAGTGCACTTTTGAGAGAGATGAGGAGAGAAAGAACTTAAACCGGCCCAGGCTATCCCATAAGAACCCACAGCAGAAAGGCTATTAGAATGACTTCCATCACTGATGAATGGATTCATTTGGCTGACCATGTCTGTGCATGTTCATCTGTTTGTTGCTTTGCCTGTTTGTTCTGATCCGGACCTGTCTACTTGGATGTCTGTGTCACTGTAACACTGACTCCTCCTCTTCTAATCAGAACACACACAAACACCAATTAATTGACAAACAGACACTTAAGGGTAGGCAAGATAACACACACACACCCACCCACATACTTCCAAGGAGCAACAGTTAAGCCCACTGTTTTCTGTGTGATCAAACACTGCCAGACCACAGGAGAGATTCTCTCATTAGATGGTCAGGCTCTTTTTAGTCCCAGTTAGATCAGTTTTCTTCACAGGCTGAAACTGTCTGCAGACCTTGTACCAACTAATGAGGAAGGAGACTGTGCATCCTTCTTTTTTATTTTTTGAATTTTACCCCCTTTTCTCATCCAATTTCGTGGTATCCAATTGTTAGTAGTTACTATCTTGTCTCATCGCTACAACTCCCGTACAGGCTCGGGAGAGACGAAGGTTGAAAGACCTGCGTCCTCCGATACACAACCCAACCAAGCCGCACTGCTTCTTAACACAGCGCGCATCCAACCCGGAAGACAGCCGCACCAATGTGTCGGAGAAAACACCGTGCACCTGGCGACCTGGTTAGCATGCACTGCGCCCGGCCCGCCACAGGAGTCGCTAGTGCGCGATGAGACAAGGATATCCCTGCCGGCCAAACCCTCCCTAACCTGGACGACGCTAGGCCAATTGTGCGTCGCCCCACGGACTGCGATGCAGTGCCCTAGATCACTGCGCCACCCTGGAGGCCCACAATGCATCCTTCTTTAAGCACTAAATAACTAAAACACATTCCAGGAACCTATTTCTCTTGGGCCTAGATAACTCACAAACACGGAGCTGAAACACTGGTTAAATGGACGCAATATGGCAGATGGAAATTTCACAGCCTAGCAGAAGTCATAGTGAAGCCACAGTATCACCCTTTTGTTGTCAGCTTTCCAGTACTATCAGGCTGCATGAAATCAAGGGATCCAACCTATGATTACTAGGGAACTGACCGCCATTCCAGACCTCTAAAACCCAAGCCTCAGAGAAGAGGGCTAGAAAATATTTTGGAGTAACATTCCTGTTAGGCGCTAAAGCAACAGCTGTTAAGAGGAGTGACGTAGTTGTGTAAACACAGAGCCAACAGAGTGCTACGGCAGTGAGTGGGCAATTCACAGGGCATGGAGAAATCAGATATTGAGAGGCCAGGAGCGCATTGCAGTGAGGGTAAGTGGGTTATTTGGAGACTTGACTAAATTGCAGTGAGACTTAGGGAGCTAGTTAGCCTGCAATGTGTGTAGATGAATGTCTTAATGCTTGTGGGCCGTTCAGCCATTAGCTCGACAGCGTACTAAAGCCACTCCAGGCCCTGGGTTGACAACAGGCAGGGATGGAGGTGGAATGTGAAGGTTCTTGAGAAGTGTGGGAGTCTGGTAGTGAGGGAATTATGTTGAAGCAGACTGAGAATACATGCATGATGCATACTGCATATAACGTACTAGCAAAAATGTGTGTTGATCTCTAAGCACACGCACCAACGCACACACAGGCACGCACCCTAGGGAGCTCATCCCTTAAAGAGATTGGAACAACACTATTGCAACCACAAAAAAGGTGTGTGATCAAGTCTGCTATGAAGGCCCATCAGGATTTATGTTCCCCACAGCATACAAAGTGTGATCTTTCAGCCACAGTCACCTCTTCCTCTACCTTGTCCTTGACAGGCCCATACATATTTCATTTGTTTAACTTTCACCCCTTTTTCGTGGTTCAATTGGTAGTTAAAGTCTTGTCTCATCGCTGCAACTCCCCTACGGACTCGGGAGAGGTGAAGGTCGAGAGCCATGCGCCCTCCGAAACACGACCCTGCCAAGCTACACTGCTTGCTTAACCCGGAAGCCAGCCACACGAATGTGTCAGAGGAAACACCGTCCAACTGACGATCAAAGTCAGCTTGCAGGCGCCTGGCACAACCACAAGGAGTCGCTAGAGCACGTCGAGACAAGGAAATCCCAGCCGGCCAAACCCTCCCATAACCCAGACAACACTGGGCCATTATGTGCCGCCTCATGGGTCTCTGTGGCCCATACACCACCCCCCCCCCCCACTTTCCCTATCTTAAAAAGGCAGTAGCTTTGCCCTGATAGTTTGTAGTTGTTTCCCCTCCCCCTTCTTAATCTGTCCCACTTGCTGTTGGGAAGTTTCCTGTTATCATGCTAGCAAGTAAAAGTGCAGTGATGCCACCATCCCTCAGAAGCACCTGTTCATAGAACATCTGTTCTGATTCATATAAGGCATCATCCAAATTAAAGAGTATTGTAAGGTCAATGTTTCCCTTAACATTATCTGGCTCTTTCCCTCTTTTAGTTTCACTTGAACTGTTTCCCATACAAATGTGATCGATTGAGCTGTTGATTGGGATTATCACAAAGCCTGTGTGTAATCAAGGATGTGTGTAATCAAGGATGTGTGTAATCAAGGATCAGTTGATTTGCCTTGTGTCACCCTCAGGGAGAGAACAGCTTTGTTTAAGCCCTTATACAGCAACTGAGGTCAGAGCTCTGTTTGTCAGTGGCTGGAGAGAAAACATCACAGAGCAAAGGAGAAAGGATTGAACAGAATTACTTTGTCCAAAGTCACCAGAATAAAAAAGTATTTGAATATCTTTACTTCTGAATGTAAGTCGCACCATTTATATACAAGTGGGGTGACTGCCAAAATGATTTGTAATGTAATTCAATACAATAGAATAATGTCAGTGTAACTTTGTTGTTTAATAGAAGGCAGCAAATAATTATATGTTTTAATTTGTGTACTGGTATTGTTCAAAGTTTTAAAAAAGAAGCACCCAAATGTTAAATCATCACACCATTGTACTCTCATGGTGAATGTTCTCTATGAAGTTGAAAATGACTCCAGTATCTTTGAAACAGTCTCTCTCTGGTCCCGGATGGCTGTGATCCACAGCACTGCTGCAGTTGCTTTGTAAAGCTGTATGGCACCAGGATTATAATGAGTTGTGACACCCCCTCATATCAGTTTCAGAAGAACAAAGACAACCATGATAAAATACACATAAATAAGCAACTTTGTGAATGTTCTTACACAGTTCAAGTCACATAATCCTGACTGTCCAATGGAGGGAGAACAATACAATAGCAGGGAGAAGAGACACACAGCATACATACAACTGCATATCCTGGGGAACACAGCAGAAAAAAGCATACCAACAAAGGGTGGAGGACAATTGTTCATATCCGACTCTAAGGACTATGAAAAAGAGTGCCAACTTGTACCGTTCTCGTTAGGAACAAAAGTCCATAGTGCCTGGGTATAGAAAGGATACTGAGTTTATGAACCTAGACTCCTATAGCCACTGTTTCACTCAGAAGTAAGGGAGAATTAGATAGTCACACTTTGAGAGTTAAAGGTCACACTTTGTATAGTGGACTGAGGGTTTTCTACAACAGTCAGGATAGAGGATAGACTGACTTTATTTCTCTCCCTATCTTTCTCTGATTTTGCCTCTTTAACCCCCCCCCCCCTCGCTGTCTCTCTATCAACCCCCCCTCTCTTTCTATGAATCTCTCTCCTTTCTCTCCCTGTAGCCCCATTTCCCCTCATCATACTCTATAATTATATCACTGTGGCATGGAAAGGCAAATGTGTTGGAATACTGAAGGAATATTAATTAACATGCATCTTTATCCGAACCTTGGGAGCGGTGGTCATTAGGGTATTAGCTACTCTGAGAATTATCATAAGTCCCTCTCTGTAATTAACCTGATGATAGTTAGGCAGCTCTGAGAGGACAGGGGGCTTGTATGTCTCAACTACTGCTGCTGTTGGGCACAAAATGTGGTCTGAACATTCATAATGAGAAGTGGCATGCTGTCATACTATTGTGGTGTACGACATGGAGCTTTCTGTTGGTATACATGTTAATTCTCTTCATTCACTCTTACTTTGTGGCTCACACCGCATATCACCATCTTTCACTATTGTCCTCTCTTGTCCCTCTCTCTCAATTCAATTAAAATTTTTAAGGCGCTTTATTGGCATGGGAAGCATTTGTTTACATTGCCAAAGCAAGTGAAATACAGAAACAAAAGTGAAATAAACAAAAGTAAACATTACACTCACAAACGTTCCAAAATAATACATTCATTTCAAATGTCATATTATGTCTGTAATGAGTGAAAATAGTTCAAGTACAAAGGAGAAAATAAATAAAGGTTGTATTTACAAAGGTGTTTGTTCTTCACTGGTTGCCCTTTTCTTGTGAGAGCAGATCCCAAATCTTGCTGTTGTGATGGAACACTGTGGTATTTCACCCAACAGACACCCAACAGATATGGGAGTTTATCAAAATTGGATTTGTTTTTGAATTCTTTGTATGTCTGTGTAATCTGAGGGAAAAATGTGTCTCTAATATGGTCATACATTTGACAGGATGTTAGGAAGTGCAGCTCAGTTTCCACCTCATTTTGTGGGAAGTGTGCTCGTGTCTGTCTTCTCTTGAGAACCAGGTCTTCCTTTGGCAGCCTTTCTCAATAGAAAGGCTATGCTCACTGAGTCTGTACATAGTCAAAGATTTCCTTAATTTTGGGTCAGTCATTCCTCCACTGTGTACTCCCTGTTTAGGGCCAAATAGCATTCTAGTTTTCTCAGTTTTTTTGTAAATTATTTCCAACATGTCAATTAATTGTCTTTTAGTTTTCTCATGATTTGGTTGGGTCTAATTGAGTTGCTGTCCTGGAGCACCTTGGGGTCTGCTTGTGAACAGAGTCCCAGGACCAGCTTGCTGTTTTTTACCTTTATTTAACTAGGCAGGTCAGTTAAGAACAAATTATTATTTTCAATGTCAGCCTTTTTGCACTTTTTGTCTGTGATGTGTACGCCGAGGAACTTAAAACTTGCTACCCTCTCCACTACTGTTCCATCGATGTGGATAGGGGGGTGTTCCCTCTGCTGTTTCCTGAAGTCCACAATCATCTCCTTAGTTTTGTTGACGTTGAGTGTGAGGTTATTTTCCTGACACCACCCTCCGAGGGCCCTCACCTCCTCCCTGTAGGCCGTCTCGTCGTTGTTGGTAATCAAGCCTACCACTGTTGTGTCGTCCGCAAACTTGATGATTGAGTTGGAGGCGTGCGTGGCCACTCAGTCGTGGGTGAACAGGGAGTACAGGAGAGGGCTCAGAACGCACCCTTGTGGGGCCCCAGTGTTGAGGATCAGCGGGGAGGAGATGTTGTTGCCTACCCTCACCACCTGGGGGCGGCCCGTCAGGAAGTCCAGTACCCAGTTGCACAGGGCGGGGTCGAGACCCAGGGTCTCGAGCTTGATGACGAGCTTGGAGGGTACTATGGTGTTGAATGCCGAGCTGTAGTCAATGAACAGCATTCTCACATAGGTATTCCTCTTGTCCAGATGGGTTAGGGCAGTGTGCAGTGTGGTTGAGATTGCATCGTCTGTGGACCTATTTGGGCGGTAAGCAAATTGGAGTGGGTCTAGGGTGTCAGGTAGGATGGAGGTAATATGGTCCTTGACTAGTCTCTCAAAGCACATCATGATTCACTTCACGTCATGATGACGGAAGTGAGTGCTACGGGGCGGTAGTCGTTTAGCTCAGTTACCTTAGCTTTCTTGGGAACAGGAACAATGGTGGCCCTCTTGAAGCATGTGGGAACAGCAGACTGGTATAGGGATTGATTGAATATGTCCGTAAACACACCGGCTAGCTGGTCTGCGCATGCTCTGAGGGCGCGGCTGGGGATGCCGTCTGGGCCTGCAGCCTTGCGGGGGTTAACACGTTTAAATGTCTTACTCACCTCGGCTGCAGTGAAGGAGAGACCGCATGTTTTCGTTGCAGGCCGTGTCAGTGGCACTGTATTGTCCTCAAAGCGGGCAAAAAAGTTATTTAGTCTGCCTGGGAGCAAGACATCCTGGTCCGTGACTGGGCTGGATTTCTTCCTGTAGTCCGTGATTGACTGTAGACCCTGCCACATGCCTCTTGTGTCTGAGCCGTTGAATTGAGATTCTACTTTGTCTCTGTACTGACGCTTAGCTTGTTTGATAGCCTTGCGGAGGGAATAGCTGCACTGTTTGTATTCGGTCATGTTACCAGACACCTTGCCCTGATTAAAAGCAGTGGTTCGCGCTTTCAGTTTCACGCGAATGCTGCCATCAATCCACGGTTTCTGGTTAGGGAATGTTTTAATCGTTGCTATGGGAACGACATCTTCAACGCACGTTCTAATGAGCTCGCACACCGAATCAGCGTATTCGTCAATATTGTTATCTGACGCAATACGAAACATATCCCAGTCCACGTGATGGAAGCAGTCTTGGAGTGTGGAGTCAGCTTGGTCGGACCAGCGTTGGACAAACCTCAGCGTGGGAGCCTCTTGTTTTAGTTTCTGTCTGTAGGCAGGGATCAACAAAAGGGCCTTATATGCGTTGTGGAAGTTAGAGTAACAATGATCCAAGGTCTTTCCACCCCTGGTTGCGTAATCGATATGCTGATAAAATTTAGGGAGTCTTATTTTCAGATTAGCCTTGTTAAAATCCCCAGCAACAATGAATGCAGCCTCCGGATAAATGGTTTCCAGTTTGCAAAGAGTTAAATAAAGTTCGTTCAGAGCCATCGATGTGTCTGCTTGGGGGGGGGGGGATATATACGGCTGTGATTATAATCGAAGAGAATTCTCTTGGTAGATAATGCGGTCTACATTTGATTGTGAGGAATTCTAAATCAGGTGAACAGAAGGATTTGAGTTCCTGTATGTTTCTTTCATCACACCATGTCACGTTAGCCATAAGGCATACGCCCCCGCCCCTCTTCTTACCAGAAAGATGTTTGTTTCTGTCGGCGCGATGCGTGGAGAAACCCTTTGGCTGCACCGCCTCGGATAGCGTCTCTCCAGTGAGCCATGTTTCCGTGAAGCAAAGAACGTTACAGTCTCTGATGTCCCTCTGGAATGCTACCCTTGCTCGGATTTCATCAAGAGACTGGACATTGGCAAGAAGAATGCTAGGGAGTGGTGCACGGTGTGCCCGTCTCCGGAGTCTGACCAGAAGACCGCCTCGTTTCCCTTTTTTTCGGAGTCGTTTTTTTGGGTCGCTGCATGGGATCCACTCCGTTGTCCTGTTTGTAAGGCAGAACACAGGATCCGCGTCGCGAAAAACATATTCTTGGTCGTACTGATGGTGAGTTGACGCTGATCTTATATTCAGTAGTTCTTCTCGACTGTATGTAATGAAACCTAAGATGACCTGGGGTACTAATGTAAGAAATAACACGTAAAAAAACAAAAAACTGCATAGTTTCCTAGGAACGCGAAGCGAGGCGGCCATCTCTGTCGGCGCCGGAAGTGAATGCAAATGAGGTAAGTTAAGGAAATAAATAGGCCATGGTGGTGAAGTAATTACAATATAGCAATTAAACACTGGAATGGTAGATCGGCAGAAGATGAATGTGCAGGTAGAGATACTGGGGTGCAAAGGAGCAAAATAAATAAATAAATACCGTAATTGCTGGACTATTAAGCGCACCTGAATATAAACCGCACCCACTGAATTATAAAAAAAATATGTATTTTGTACATAAATAAGACGCACATGTCTATAAGCCGCAGGTGCCTACCGGTACATTGAAACAAATGAACTTTACTCAGCCTTTAAACGAAACACGGCTTGTAACAAAAATAAATAGGCTTTAACGAAACACGGCTTGTAACAAAAATAAATAGGCGTTTAACGAAACACGGCTTGTAACAAAAATTAAACAGTAGCCTACCAAGAAAGTCATTGGTCACTATCTTCCTCCTCCTGTGCACTGAAACCACTGAAGTCATCTCCTTTGGTGTCGGAGTTGAATAGCCTCAGAATTGCTTCATCCGATGTTGGATCGCTGCCCTCTTCAACACGCAGCAGTCCAGCTCCACGCTGTCAGCAGCTCTATTTCCTTTTCCAACAGCCAGATCGATCGCCTTCAACTTGAAAGCTGCATCATATGCATTTCTCCGTGTCTTTGCCATGATGAGGGTGACAAAATGACTACCGTAATCAGAATGATGGGAAGTTTGAGCGCGCTCGATTTACGTCACAGTTTTTTTGGCGGCATGAATCTTGTGAAAGCGGGAAAAATCCATAAATTAGCCGTGTCATTGTATAAACCGCGAGGTTCAACGCGTGGGAAAAAAAGTAGCGGCTTGTAGTCTGGAAATTACGGTACCAGTATGGGGTTGAGGTAGGTAGATAGATGGGCTGTTTACAGATAGGCTAAGTACAGGTGCAGTGATCTGTAAACTGCTCTGACAGCTGGAGCTTAAAGCTAGTGAGGGAGATGTGAGTCTCCAGCTTCAGAGATTTTTGCAATTCGTTCCAGTCATGGGCAGCAGAGAAGTGGAAGGAAAGACGACCAAAGGAGGAATTGGCTTTGGGGGTGACCAGTGAGATATACCTGCTGGTGCGCGTGCTACGAGTGGGTGCTGCTATGGTTACCAGTGAGCTGAGATAAGGCGGGGCTTTATACCTAGGATGTGGCAAGGGTTATCTTGGGGATGTCTTATCTGGTTCGGGTGTGGCTGGTGATGCTGTGGTCTGGGTGTAGGTCCTCTTGGCGTGGGTCTCTCGGTGCAGGTCCTTCAGGAGGGGGTCTTGCAGTTCTGGGAGGGTGTCTCGCTGGTCTCGGCGGGGTGTCCGTTGCTCTGTTGCTCCTGTGTGAGCTGCTGGGGCTACGGTTGAGGGTGATGTCCTTCAGGGTCCTGGCAAAAGTTAGGATTGCTGCCTTGCAGAGGTGGACCTGGTCGTAAAGGCTGTTCAAGTTCAGGGTGGAGTGGTGGGCCAGGTAGACATTAGGTTTTGAGTCACAGCCTTGCGAAATGCTTGCATTCACCCGCTGCATGGTAGCAGGCTGAACATATTTTCGTGGTTCCAGGGTGGAGATAACCACTTGTGCGTTGGGGAAAGTGGAAGTAGCTTTTTCAATCACTCCCTTGAGTGCTGAGGGCACCCTTTCCTCCTGGGCCCTCAGGTCATTTGTGCCGTGTGAATTATGATGTAGCTGGGGGACCCTAGTCTGTCTTCTGACAACAGTTCCAAGGCATGCCTAGTGTTTGAGCACCAGAGTTCAGCCACTTTGTGTTTCTCTCTCTCCACACCACACTTCTCTTAATCTCTCTCTTTCTCACTATCACCCCTCTCCACTCCTCTGCTCTCTTTCTCTCTCTCATCTCAGGGGAAGATCCTAGGGCATTAACCGTAGGGCCAATGGAGTCTGTCTGAGAGCCGTAGGGTGTAAAAGACTGCTTGAGAGGCTTAATATCCTCCCTCCCCGAAGTCATTAATAACTCCAGTCTTATTTGATTACATCTGCATGAGTTCTTAAGAGCGTGAGAAATTTTGACAGGCCATTTTGACCAGGCAAAGTAGAACAGAGCACAAAACAACGTTAATGGAAAATAGAAAGCATCTTACTAACAATGCACACTGAAATGTTGGGCTATAGTCTCAAATAATGGATTGACTCTTTGGTGAACAATTATGGATGGTAACACTTGAACTGTAAGAATGTGTATTTTTAATAATAAGATAACATATAACCTTTGATTTACTGTGAATGCATAGCTCTCACTTTCAAACTAGTGACTATTTTTCTGGGGTAAGACCAAATAACATTGTTCTTGTACTTAGAGAAGTCACCCTTGGGTTCATGTAGTCAATAAAACACATTTAATGAACTCACAGGAAACTGAACTGGATGGTTAGTGTTTTCTCACAGTGTAGGAGGAATGTTGTTTTGCCCCGGAAACGACCAGTTGTCAGTGTTTGATTGAACAGGGCAGTGATTTTTATTACATGGTGGAGACATGGCTTCAACAACCCCACCTGTATAATATTAACAAGACCTCCAAGCCTGCAGTCATCATGTAACTTTGGAGATGTTTTGGAAGTTCACCATTAACATTTTCCCATTACCGGACCAGGTATTTGTCAATGTAAAGTCAGCGTTATCGTAGAAGCAGAGTGGCCCTTCTGAAAGTAGTTTGCAGCATGCCCTGTGATTGCAGGTTTGCTAATGTTATTCATGGCCCAGGGATAACACATTACCTCACATCTTGTGACAACAAGATTGCCTTTCTTTTTTCTTTTTTTACATTGCACAGTGAGTTCGGAATATTCTGGATATTGACCAAACCTCACTACCAGTAGCCAGTTACTGTTCCAATATAGAGGATTGTCAAATTAAAATCATTCCTCTATCTAAGGTATTTTTCTCTCAGAATCAGGGCCCTAGGTTATATCTTTTATAACATCAAATTAAAATATTAAAGAAACACTTTCACCTGCTCTGTACTATAAATTGAAAAAGCTTGTACAGCAGCACACTGCATCTAGCTCAGAAGCTCTGGGGTTTTATACCCCTTTGCAAAAATATGTCAAGAAACTGACCAGGGAGGCTGGACAGTGACAGTGATTGGATAAGTTTGTGGCCACAGGTAAGAAGAATGAGGGAATTAATTAATGATGAGAAAGAAGTGGTTTGAAGGGGATGGGTGGTTTGAGGGGATGGGTGGTTTGAGGGGATGGGTGGTTTGAGGGGATGGGTGGTTTGAGGGGATGGGTGGTTTGAGGGGATGATTGGTTTGAGGGGATGTATGGTTTGAGGGTAAGGTGGTTTGAGGGGACCTGTGATCTGAGTACAGTTGAGATAGGCTGATAAGTGATTGACTTGACATTTGGTGTGTTGATAGCTAAAGGCCAAACTTACTGAGGTGCAAACTCTCCACATTTGCACATGCCTGCTATTAATAAAGGAAATGAAAAAGGAGAGGTAGGACAAAAGTGCAAATGGGGTGAATGTTAAAACCAAGGCAAAGAATATCTGGTATCTATTATCTATCTTTCCATGGAAAAGATCTAACATAAGAAATAGCATATGACCTCGTTGAGACTAACAAAAGGTCCCCAGGTGTCAGACACCAACCCTATATCGCTGTCTAAACACACACGCATGCACGCACACACACACACACACACACCTCTGACATTTGTTAGTCTCAACAAGGTCATATGCTATTTCTTGGGGGTTTAGGGTTAAGGTTAGAATTAGTGTTAGGATTAGAATTAGGTTTAGGGTTAGGAGCTAGGGTTAGTTTTAGTGTTAGGATTAGGAGCTAGGGTAATGTTTTGGTTAAGGTTAGATTTTGGCGGTTAAGGTAAGGGTTAGGGTTAGGTTTAAGGAAAATATGATTTTGAATGGGACTGAATTGTGTGTGTCCGCAAGGTTAGTTATACGTGTGTGTGTGTGTGTGTGTGTGTGTGTGTGTGTGTGTGTGTGTGTGTGTGTGTGGCTTGGCCCTTACTTACAGTATGTGCTCTATGTCATGGCAAATGGCAAATGGCCCATCAAAACACAAAGGACAATGCCCAAGGGCTAGTCAGCCATTCCCACTCCGAGGGCCCAAAATGTAAATCTCTGAAACAGTATCCAGAGGACTGACTATTGAATGTGTGACCGAATAATACTATAGCTTCCATGTCTGAAATCTATCTGAAACTTGTCTCCTAAAGAGGACTCTGAAGCTACAGTATCTATCTATCTATCTATCTATATATATATATATATATACAGTGCCTTGCGAAAGTATTTGGCCCCCTTGAACTTTGCGACCTTTTGCCACATTTCAGGCTTCAAACATAAAGATATAAAACTTTATTTTTTTGTGAAGAATCAACAACAAGTGGGACACAATCATGAAGTGGAACGACATTTATTGGATATTTCAAACTTTTTTAACAAATCAAAAACTGAAAAATTGGGCGTGCAAAATTATTCAGCCCCCTTAAGTTAATACTTTGTAGCGCCACCTTTTGCTGCGATTACAGCTGTAAGTCGCTTGGGGTATGTCTCTATCAGTTTTGCACATCGAGAGACTGACATTTTTTCGCATTCCTCCTTGCAAAACAGCTCGAGCTCAGTGAGGTTGGATGGAGAGCATTTGTGAACAGCAGTTTTCAGTTCTTTCCACAGATTCTCGATTGGATTCAGGTCTGGACTTTGACTTGGCCATTCTAACACCTGGATATGTTTATTTTTGAACCATTCCATTGTAGATTTTGCTTTATGTTTTGGATCATTGTCTTGTTGGAAGACAAATCTTCGTCCCAGTCTCAGGTCTTTTGCAGACTCCATCAGGTTTTCTTCCAGAATGGTCCTGTATTTGGCTCCATCCATCTTCCCATCAATTTTAACCATCTTCCCTGTCCCTGCTGAAGAAAAGCAGGCCCAAACCATGATGCTGCCACCACCATGTTTGACAGTGGCGATGGTGTGTTCAGGGTGATGAGCTGTGTTGCTTTTACGCCAAACATAACAATTTGCATTGTTGCCAAAAAGTTCAATTTTGGTTTCATCTGACCAGAGCACCTTCTTCCACATGTTTGGTGTGTCTCCCAGGTGGCTTGTGGCAAACTTTAAACGACACTTTTTATGGATATCTTTAAGAAATGGCTTTCTTCTTGCCACTCTTCCATAAAGGCCAGATTTGTGCAATATACGACTGATTGTTGTCCTATGGACAGAGTCTCCCACCTCAGCTGTAGATCTCTGCAGTTCATCCAGAGTGATCATGGGCCTCTTGGCTGCATCTCTGATCAGTCTTCTCCTTGTATGAGCTGAAAGTTTAGAGGGACGGCCAGGTCTTGGTAGATTGCAGTGGTCTGATACTCCTTCCATTTCAATATTATCGCTTGCACAGTGCTCCTTGGGATGTTTAAAGCTTGGGAAATCTTTTTGTATCCAAATCCGGCTTTAAACTTCTTCACAACAGTATCTCGGACCTGCCTGGTGTGTTCCTTGTTCTTCATGATGCTCTCTGCGCTTTTAACGGACCTCTGAGACTATCACAGTGCAGGTGCATTTATACGGAGACTTGATTACACACAGGTGGATTGTATTTATCATCATTAGTCATTTAGGTCAACATTGGATCATTCAGAGATCCTCACTGAACTTCTGGAGAGAGTTTGCTGCACTGAAAGTAAAGGGGCTGAATAATTTTGCACGCCCAATTTTTCAGTTTTTGATTTGTTAAAAAAGTTTGAAATATCCAATAAATGTCGTTCCACTTCATGATTGTGTCCCACTTGTTGTTGATTCTTCACAAAAAAATACAGTTTTATATCTTTATGTTTGAAGCCTGAAATGTGGCAAAAGGTCGCAAAGTTCAAGGGGGCCGAATACTTTCGCAAGGCACTGTATATGTATGATCTCTGTGGTAACTTCTGTACAGTGTAAACTCTGAATTACTCTATGCAAAAGGGTTTTATGGACCTCTCAAGAATTCTGTCTTATTTACATTGGTCTTATCCCCCACACAAGCCTTTACATGCTGTGACACCCTGTGGAGATATGGCCTGTTGGTCAGGTTAATGTCAACTTGGTATAGTTTGATTGTTCAATGGTGTTTGGTTTTGGGTTGAAACAGTTAGACCTTCAGATGTTATGAATGGAATTAAATGCCTTTGTTATCTCTTATCCTGTAGCCAGTCCATGGAGGAAAGTTGCATGATCAATTCTAATTTCCTCTGGCCTAGTAGGCGTCTCTTTGTTCATATTTTGTCTTGTAAGTTAAAGGGATAATTAGGGATTTGGTGATTTGGGGTGATTTCCTACTTACTCAGAATCAAAACGGACTCATGGATACCATTTTTGGATGCCATTCATGGATACCAATCCAAAATTAAATCTAGATTCGGCTTTCTATATCGCAAAAAAAGCATCCTTCACTCATGCTGCCAAACATACCCTTGTCCTTGTCTCAGGATGGTAAGTTGGTGGTTGAAGATATCCCTCTAGTGGTATGGGGGCTGTGCTTTGGCAAAGTGGGTGTGGTTATATCCTTCCTGTTTGGCCCTGTCTGGGGGTATCATCGGATGGGGCCACAGTGTCTCCTGACCCCTCCTGTCTCAGCCTCCAGTATTTATGCTGCAGTAGTTTATGTGTCGGGGGGCTAGGGTCAGTTTGTTATATCTGGAGTACTTCTGTCTTATCCGGTGTCCTGTGTGAATTTAAGTATGCTCTCTCTAATTCTCTTTCTCTCTTTCTTTCTCTCTCTTGGAGGACCTGAGCCCAAGGACCATGTCTCAGGACTACCTGGCATGATGACTCCTTGCTGTCCCCAGTCCACCTGGCCGTGCTGCTGCTCCAGTTTCAACTGTTCTGCCTGCAGCTATGGAATCCTGTTCACCGGACGTGCTACCTGTCCCAGACCTATTATTTGACCATGCTGGTCATTTATGAACATTTGAACATCTTGGCCATGTTCTGTTATAATCTCCACCTGGCCAGAAGCAGCCAGAAGAGGACTGGCCATCCCTCATAGCCTGGTTCCTTTCTAGGTTTCTTCCTAGGTTTTGGCCTTTCTAGGGAGTTTTTCCTAGCCAACGTGCTTCAACACCTGCATTGCTTGCTGTTTGGGGTTTTAGGCTGGGTTTCTGTACAGCACTTTGAGATATCAGCTGATCTACGAAGGGCTATATAAATACATTTGATTTTATTTAAAACTGACCATCCTACCGATCCTCGACTTCGGTGATGTCATCTATAAAACAGCCTCCAACACTCTACTAAACAAACTGGATGCAGTCTATCACAGTGACATCCGTTTTGTCACCAAAGCCCCATACTCTACCCACCATTGCGACCTGTACGCTCTCGTTGGTTGGCCCCTCGCTTCATACTCGTCGCCAAACCCACTGGCTACAGGTAATTTATAAGTCTCTGCTAGCTAAAGCCCCGCCTTATCTCAGCTCACTGGTCACCATAGAAGCACCCACTCGTAGCACACGCTCCAGCAGGTATATCTCACTGGTCACCCCCAAATCCAATTCCTCCTTTGGTCGTCTTTCCTTCCATTTCTCTGCTGCCAATGACTGGAACGATCTGAAAAAATCTCTGAAGCTGGAGACATATCTCCCTCACGAGCTTTAAGCACCAGCTGTCAGAGGAGCTCACAGATCACTGCATCTGTATATAGCCCATCTGTAAACAGCCTATCTATCTACCTACCTCATCCCCATACTGTATTTATTTATTTATCTTGCTCCTTTGCACCCCAGTATCTCTACTTGCACATTCATCTTCTGCACATCTACCATTCCAGTGTTTAATTGTTATATTGTAATTACTTCGCCACCATGGCCTATTTATTGCCTTAACCTGTTGCGACGAGCAATCCCGTATCCGGTAGCGTAATTATAGCCTCACGCTCATTACCATAACGCAACGTTAACTATTCATGAAAATCGCAAATGAAATGAAATAAATATATTGGCTCACAAGCTTAGCCTTTTGTTAACAACACTGTCATCTCAGATTTTCAAAAAATGCTTTTCAACCATAGCTACACAAGCATTTGTGTAAGAGTATTGATAGCTAGCATAGCATTAAGCCTAGCATTCAGCAGGCAACATTTTCACAAAAACAAGAAAAGCATTCAAATAAAATCATTTACCTTTGAAGAACTTCGGATGTTTTCAATGAGGAGACTCTCAGTTAGATAGCAAATGTTCAGTTTTTCCAAAAATATTATTTGTGTAGGAGAAATCGTTCCGTTTTGTTCATCACGTTTGGCTAAGAAAAAACCCAGAAAATTCAGTCATTACAACGCAAACTTTTTCCAAATTAACTCTATAATATCGACAGAAACATGGCAAACGTTGTTTAGAATCAATCCTCAAGGTGTTTTTCACATATCTATTCGATGATAAATCACTCGTGGCAGTTTGGTTTCTCCTCTGTTCAAAATGGAAAAATGCACGCACCTGGAGATTACGCAATAGTTTCGACGGAGGACACCGAGCGGACACCTGGTAAATGTAGTCTCTTATGGTCAATTTTCCAATGATATGCCTACAAATACGTCACAATGCTGCAAACACCTTGGGGAAACGACAGAAAGTGTAGGCTCATTCCTTGCGCATTCACAGCCATATAAGGAGACATTGGAACACAGCGCATTCAAAATCTGGCTCATTTCCTGTATGAAATTTCATCTTGGTTTCACCTGTAGCATTAGTTCTGTGGCACTCACAGACAATATCTTTGCAGTTTTGGAAACGTCAGAGTGTTTTCTTTCCAAAGTTGTCAATTATATGCATAGTCGAGCATCTTTTCGTGACAAAATATCTTTTTTAAAACGGGAACGTTTTTCATCCAAAAATGAAATACTGCCCCCAGAGGTTCAAGAGGTTAACTTACCTCATTTGCACTCACTGTATATAGACGTTTTGTTTTCTTTTGTTCTACTGTATTATTGACTGTATGTTTTGTTTATTCCATGTGTAACTCTGTGTTGTTCTATGTGTCGAATTGCTATGCTTTATCTTGGCCAGGTCGCAGTTGCAAATGAGAACTTGTTCTCAACTAGCCTACCTGGTTAAATAAAGATGAAATAAATAAATACATTTTTATGTCTCTGCATGCAGTTTGAAGGAAGTTGAAGATAGCATTATCGTTAGCTTAGCACAATTTCTGGAAGTCAATTGATATGTACTAGCCAGGTATGTACCAAAGCTGTGTGGCTAGCACTTTTTACACTAAGTATTATTTACAAGTATATATACAATTGTAATATTTTGAAGCATTTATTTTTGTATAAAAAAAAAATCTCAGAACTACGCATTTCATTCATCCGCTGTGATGGTGGGCAAACAGATAGGCTGTGCGCGAGTCTGAACACATTTGGCCAGCTGAGACAGCAGGACAGTGGCAGTTAATGAGTCTGCTGGATATCAAGGAAGAAAAGTGTGGGAAGAATACATTAACAGAATGCCATTGCTTTTCCAAAGCAATAGTTTTACCTCACAACCATGACTGAAGATTGTTGAAACTGCTGGAAGTACTTTCAAGCTATTAGCTATCTTACATTAAGTAGCTAGCCAGCTAGCCCACGTAGCTATCTAACTGTGGTGAGACATGCTACATCGATGGACTACTATCCCTTGTCCAATATGGTTTGTGTGTGTGCTGTTTGCAAAAACAAACCAAGGACGTGGTTGGTTAAAATGTTTCACAAATTTCCATTGCGGGATCCGGATCAATTTACACTATGGCTAGTTGCTCTGAATATAGGTAACAACACTCCAACCGAGGACCTCAGAAAGTAACTAGTTCTCTGAAACATTTGATGGGGGACTTCATGGGAGGATGGAACTGACAAGCTGTTTCATGAGGAATACAGTGGTCCCACCAGTGGGCATTCTACACATGCCAGAACAAAGACTGGGACTAAGTGTGACATTATCTGATTGAATAGCAGCTCTTCTCATGATAAAATGTGATAGGTTTGTCAATTTTCTCGTGGATAGGCTGTCCATGTCAAGTAGCATGTGTCACACAAAGCAATTTGGATGCAATTTCTGTTGCAGGTGCAAATTGCAAGTGACAACATCTCAAGCAAATTTGCTGGTACACAAAGCAACTCAAACGCGATTGAAATTGCATGCAACATCCTATCTTGTCATACACCACATCTTGGTTTCATATTCATTTATCCAACCATTTTGTAATTGTAACAGCATTTATAGACAAAATGCAGGCTGTATAATTTAGATACCTAACTAGCTAGTGCAGTTTATGATGGACAATTACAGTTGAAACTGGACGGAGAAAGGTCTGGGTTAATTTAAAAAAAATTACATTTATTGACTGCCAGACCATGTACATAAACCATGAGTAGCCATACTATCTAGAATTCATTATACATTACATATTTGGCATGTCTCTTTTGACCCGGTTTTCAGCAGCACAGCTGTGTTGACATGACAATTTATGTAAACTTTTTTCTACTTTCTACTGAAATTGCATACAGTCAGTTGTGTCAGTTGCTTGAAATAGGGTTGATTTCTATCTCATACAATGCATACAGATTGCTTAGAGTGACATAGTGTGACATCGTGTAACTGTAGAAAAACAACCCCACTAATGTCTCACTCCCCTCAGCTGGTCTCAGACTACCTTGTAGTGTTTGTGACAGTATCCAACAACCTGCTCACCCTGACAGCCTCCATTCTTTCACCACTTAATTTCCCAAAACAGTGTGCCGATAGCAACAATGCTTTTCCGTTGAACTCATGCCTATTTGTGATCAAATGTCATTTTCAGGATTTAAAGCGCAGGTTCAAGTCAATGCTCCATCACATCTGTGGAGTCCATCGCTGGGAAGAGGACAGAGTGGAAGAACGCTGTTACCATGGACAGCTAAGAGAGGACCAGCAGAGGAAGCCCTCTACTCAGACGACACTGTTCAAGCACACAGGTTTGTTCCCCATTGAATTAGCATGCATATCAAATGAAACACATAGACACTTTCCTTTTCACAGATGAGAAATGCTTTCTTAGAATCTACTGTGTGTAGGTGTTCACAAGCTAAATACTTAGCACGTAATAACTATTTGGTACTAGTCATGCCTATGTTATTTCATGCTCCATCTAAGGTTGTCTCTCTTCTCTTTTACTATGTTTTACCAGGAATATATATGTTGAAATACTGTCAAAAGCGTCTCCACTTCAAAGACTACAGCATGAAAGCCCAAACCCAGTTGACAGTTTTTGACCACAATGAGAATCAGAACCGGAATAGAGGACAAGCCTCGACTGTTGCTGGTAACTATGCCATCAATGTTCTGATTTACACTTTAGCACTTCCTTGGTCATATTGGGATGGTAATGCAATCATTGGCCTGTCCAGACAGATCTATTCTAACAAAAGGCCAGGTGATTGCCCCTCCAAGATAATTTGGATGACTTGGGGAAAGTGGGGGGTTTCTTTGGGGGATGGTGCTCAGAGACACCCTTTTTTTTCTCTGTGGGATGTGTGAAACATCTCTCCACTGCACTTATCTGATCATTTGCATCCAACATGTATCTTGGAGTGCAATGTAGGAAACCAATAAGTGTCCTTGTGTTTTATATTGTATTCACTGGTTTATTTTTTTATCTTTCCTAATTTCAGGCAATCCAAGATACAGCATTGTTGACCCTAAACTCAAAACAGTGGATTGCCCGGCCAATATATCAGCCCACCACTCAAAGATTCAGGAATGACCTGATGTAGCACGTCCTGCAGAAACGCATGGACAAATTAGTGAAATACTGGGAACCAAAATTCTGTGGAAGTGGCCGTCATCTGGCTGCCAACATAGCCCCATCCCAAAACCCAACAAGGAGGTTATTGCAGCACACACATCAAGATTCAAGAACACTTGAGTGCCATTTTGAGAATGCCCTGTCTATATTGCTCATTATGTGCAGTGATTTACCTTCAGTACTGAAACGTTACTGACACAGTGATCTGACTGTTTTATTTCATACACAAAACTATCGTGTGACACTGTAATAAACCACATATAGTTGATAGTAACAAAACAGTTGGTACTGGTTCAAATAATGTAATTTATTACTATGACTCGACAGAATTGTAACAAAATAGAATGTAATGGTTTAGAGTGATTTGACAAAATGAGTTGGTTAGACAATGTCTGGCTGTGAAGATGAGTCATTGTAGTGTAATTACAATAGGCCCATCACATTCTCTGCCTCCTTGAATCCCACATAGACACCTGTTGGCGAGGGATATTTGCGGCGAATGGCACAAACAACACATGAAGCTCATTCAAGCACCGATAAAAAATCAACCTGTGTTGACTAAGAAAACAAATTTATTCATGAGTAGCTAGATAAAAATGATCTAATCACAAGAAAATGTTTGATTTGATCAGTGCAAAAACTACAAAAGTGGTCAATATATTATCTTTCTTACACTTTGTTAGTTTGTGCCGGGACAAGAAGAATAATGCCACTTACTCGATGGACAGCTTTCGGTCCAGCAGGTCTAGGCTGCTTCTTCCAATTTATTTCCGGGACATGGAAGGATGACTCTATACCACCACGATTGATGAACACAGAAAAGTCCTTGTGATTTGTTACACTGTCGAACGTGCGCTGCGTTCTTCCCTGGAGATATCAAGCCACGCAATCGATAGCAGTAACAAGTCCCACTCTGTGAAGCACAAACACTCATCATCCGTTGTCATGAGTTGTCATTTCCCGCAGTTGCACCACCAATCCCCCTTAAACCTGGCTCTCCACACCGCTCCAGTTAGCTTGTGTACCGGCTCCACCACTGAGTCAGGCTCAAATAAATACGGCTCTGAATAAAAATGGTCTTCTTCTACCTCAAAGTTCGACATGATTTTTCAAGTGTTATGATGATTTGCCAATAAGAAAGAAAGTAAGCTATGTTAGCTGCTACAGTAAGTGACAACAATATTATGGTTCAAATAAAATATACTAATTGATAAAGAAGACAATATTTTTAAAGAAAAAACACTGTATAATCTTTACAAATGATATCATAAAAAGGACTGGTGGAGTTGTTACACATGCAACAAACTAAAATATATGGAAATGTCTGCTCTACTCAAAATGACAACCAACTACTTACAGCATTATCACAAAAATGGAAGAGGCAAGTGGAAGGGGGAGAAATTAAGGAACTTGTCTGTTGGCCCTGCATTTAAGACCAAAATTGGTTTAAAAAATTGTTATAAATACAAAAGTAGACCAGTTTCATTTTAGGACCGAAAAATTGATTACAAAATAGTTTGGAAGAGATTTTCGATGTACCGATTCCATGGCACATGGTTTATGAACCGACACACAAAACAATGCTGGGTTCAAAACTTTGAGTTTTTCAATTTAAATTATTGTACAAAATTCTTGCAACCAATAGAATGTTATATATATTTGGGGGATACAACCATCCCAGCATTGCAGATTTTGTGGCAAAGAGACAGAATCATTTGTTTTGGTACTGTCCACATGTAACTTGTTTTTGGTCACAGGTTCAGGAATGGCTGAAGAATTCCAACATTTACCTGGTGCTGCAAATAGCACTGCTGGGCGATTTAAAAAGTCATAGTCAATTGATCAATAATATAATAATACTCTTAGCAACAATGTCTATCTTTAATTTACAATCTGTAGACACTATGAGAATATAAAGGTTCAGAACTTTGTGAAACATCACAGCCCAGTGGAAAAATACATTGCAAATAGAAATCAAAACTGGATGGTCTTCAGAGATAGATGGGAAGAGTTGAGGGTAGCTGAAAGAAGGGACTAAAAACAAACAAAAAATAACTATTGTAAAATATATGGTGTCCGTAAAATGTATATAGTATGTATACGCTGGAAGTAGAGACCTAAGTGTTGTTGTCCATTAGTTTACCCCAATTGGGGGAGGGGTGGTGGGGTTAGGGGTCATTTTAAAATATATATATTTACCAAAACAATATATGGAGGATTGGAAATTATGCAGACAATTACATTGATGGAAGCCACAATATATCTGCAATATAAAAGCTGATCTTCCTCTTAATTTTTTTTTATAAAAAAAACATTTGACCTGCATATACATATCTGGGCATCTAGATTGACGAAAATCTCTTTCAAAAGGCATGTTGGCCTCCCGAGTGGCGCAGTGGTCTAAGGCACTGCATCACAGTGCTAGCTGTGCCACTAAAGATCCTCTTTCGAGTCCAGGCTCTGTCGCAGCCGGCTGCGACCATGAGACCCATGGGGCGGTGCACAAGCGTCGTCCAGGTTAGGGGAGGGTTTGGCTGGCAGGGATGTTCTTGTCCCATCGCGCACTAGCGACTCCTGTGGCGGGCTGGGCGCAATGCATGCTGACACGGTCGCCAGGGGCACAGTGTTTCCTCTGACACATTGGTGTGGCTGGCTTCCGGGTTAAGCGGGCATTGTGTTAAGAAGCAATGCGGCTTGGCTTGGTTGGGTTGTGTTTCAGAGGATGCACGGCTCTCGACCTTCGCCTCTCCCGAGTCCATCTGGGAGTTGCAGCAATGGGACAAGACTGTAACTTTCCAATTGGAGATGATGGGGAGAAAAAGCGGTAATTTTTTAAAATATATTTTTAAATAGCGTGTTGATGAGTTAATTAATAATTTTGCACTATGCTTTATTACAGACAATAGGTTCAGTACACATCACTGCATTCTGTATCAGAAAGTAGACTGATGCATTACACTCTTTTTGTTTATAAAGCCTTCCTGCAAAAACTTCCGCCGTACCTTACTTCATTGTTAACTTACAGACTTATGAGATACCTGAATCATTCTCAGGGACGGCCAACTCTGGAGATCCCTTCAATCTTCACTGAGTTAGGTTAATCTGATTTGAGTTTTTTTGCACCTTACTTGTGGAGTAATCTCCAAGACTCTAAAAGTGGATGAATTGGCGGCTTTAGGGCAATTCAAAAGAATGATTGAGGACCTTTTTACCGAAGAATGTGTTTTCTATGATTATGTTTTGATGTGAATATTGTACAGTACAGTATATAGATGTGTATATTAATGTGTATCGTGTGTATTGATGTGTATACAGGGCTCATCTGTAAAAGAGACCTAGGTCTCAGCATGACTTCCTGTCAAAATAAAGGTTAAATAAATGTTTTTATCTGAGAGTTTAATTAAAGAGCCTTTTCAGCCAGTCTCAGTCTTCTCTTTCCTCTCTTCAATTCTCAATCAAAACAGCGAACAATGACAAAGCTTAGTTGCTGTAATGATTTTGCTTCCCACTGGTGCAGAGTGCAGAGACAATATTGTCCGTCCACCATAGACTGTTTCCTTGGAAGATAAATGGTAATTGTTTATTTTCCACGTCATTACAGAAAATCACCCAAACAATCATTCTCCACCAGGAAGACTATTGGAGTGACCTGGTATATTTTAGTCTGGTCGTTCTGAGAAAATCATACAGAGAATATGTTCTCATCTATTCATCAATAGATGCGTTATTCTAATCTGGGGCCACAGTCTTCTCATATCTGCTTTCACATATCTCCAACTCAATTGACTTAGTTCCGTCACATTGTTGATAGCCTACGTCACATAGCAGGGTTGAAGAAAGGAAAGGGACATTGTGTCTAAGTCCTTGCAGCAGGACACTGGCTGGATTTGTCCATCAGCTCAAGAGGGAAAACTGCTTCAAGATTAGACCATCAGATGTCGAATACAAATAGACAAGTAGGTTTATTGATAAAGACTAATAGGTTTTTAGGAAAGCTTTTTTTTTACCATTGCTACCACAACCGTTTCATGCATCTCTGTTGCCAAAGAAGATGTAATTCCTGGGTTGCACTTTAGAAGCACATCAAGGTACCAGCACCTTCCTGAAATAACTCAAAAATGTACCAAACATTTCAGAGGGAGATATACACAGCGCCTACAGCAGCATTGTTTTGACCTGTGTGGGTCTACAGGAAATTTATGTGAGCATCTAAGCAATATGCATCGTTTCTCATTCCTCCTTCACCTCTGATAGCACACCTTAGCACTGGAATAGCCGGGCCTCAACGAGTACCAAAAGCCACCAATGCCGCACCCCTGGGGCATATTTTCTCAGAGTCTAATCCATCAATTAAATATACTATTATTTTGATTAGGCAGGTCCTAAAGGAATAATTCACTCAAAAGCTATATTTTGGAATTTTTTCATTAGTCCAATGTGATACCGTCCCAAAATGTTTTGCATGTCAGCAATCAAGTTTTCAAGATATTGGACTTTTACATCATCATGATGATGTGGCAAGTGACAATTAGCTTTTTGAAAGTCTTATATCTTGAAAACTAGATTACTGACACGCAAAACATTTTGGGACTGCATCAACAGTGGACTAACAAATATCGTTTTTGAGTGGATTATTACATTATGATGCCAAGAACAAATGTATTTCAAAATAACAGAATAGCATATTTTGTCCTCCCAAAGCTGCTTCCTGTTTGTGTTATCAAAATACTAACAACGTCAGTGTGTTAATATAGACTTATTTAGGAAAAGTCAAGGACAGAGAGGGACATGACTTTTAAAATGACAGAGATATGTAAATGTTTTATTCACATGGCATTCAAAAGGCGTCGTTGGCGGTTCTACTGTCCTACAAATTAGTTGCAATGTTTGTGTAGATAGAACGAGGTAGCTGATTCTCATAAGCCTCATCCTCTGACAGCTCGGGTACGACACTTCCCCCCCTGAGGCAAAGTGGAACAATCATCAAAACTCTGCTCCAAAAAAATAATCCTGGTGCCACAGTAACTATTCTTCTGGCTTTGGCAGCTTATGATGAGTGTCTTGGTGTAGTGTGGTGAGAGAAAGCATCCCACTCTTTACAGAAACACTAATGACTCTGACTAAGAAGTTTCCTATCTCAGCGGGGGCTACACGTCTGTAAACCCATGTGGGAAATAGCTCATTAAGACGAGCAACCAACCATGGTTCAAATCACTGTGAAAAATAGTTATATGCGAAAAGTTTGAGTGGAAACTTTGCATTCACTCTTGTTTCAATAGTGACTCAAAACACAGGTAATGTTCCCTACGGTTTAGCTGTTCTTGTGAGATACTAACAGTTTCATCCCAAAAATATGCACAGACACATGCACACAGGTGCACACGCATTCACAAACACACATAGACACACACACTTACCTTTTGTCTAGTTGAATCTTAATGATGACTCACATGTTATTTTCACTATCATGTATTTCCCTGAGGGAGAGATGCTAGTTCATATTACCATGCCTGTTTCCGCATTCACAAATATTAGCATAGAAATGTCCATCAAACATTGTTTAAAGAGACAGCTGCAGGGTTATTCCCTCACTGTAATTCTGGAGGTCTCTTTCTCTCCCTGTCTTTTCTTTCTCTCTCCCTTTCCCTCCTCTCGTCCTCCACAGCGCACTCTTACTAGGTGTGTTAACTTTTTCAGCCGCCTGAAATCCTGATGCAGCCTCTGGCTCACGTACATTTATAAACCCTCTCAGATATAAAGTCATAAGCAAGCACAGATCTGTATACGCACACACCATCTGCAGTCTGGCTAGGGTCTGAGTGACCTCCACTGTACTGATCACCCCGATCCCCTTAACCCCGTCACCTCTGTCCCTCCACTGTTCCTCGCAGGAGAGGGTTACCATGGCAGCCAATGGAAGCTGAGGGCTTTTGATTACCACTCATGGAGGACTGTGTAAAAACATCTTCCTCCTCCTCCTCACTTTCCATTTTGTTGTCTCTCGCCATATCTTTGTCTGTATTTCTCTCGCTCTCATCTCTCATTTTAATTTACCTCTATCTCTTTTTTTCATTGTCTGCAGCTCTCTGACCCCCTATCTCTATTTCTTTCTCTCTCATCTCTCTTTCGAGGGCAGACACACCAACATAAAGACTCCTGTGTGTGGTGATATGAGATGTTTGTGACAAGTGGAGACACAAAAACACAGGATACCTCCTTCCGAGAGTCTGCCAGTGCTCTCCTTTCACTACCTCCCTCAATTCTGAGTGCCCTCTTCTCCACCAGAGTCCCCATTTAGTCACACTGCGGGAGAATATACCAATGTTTACAATATCCAAATTGCTATCGATTTCAAATAGCACTATCATTTCCTATAGAATGGTTAAAAACAAATGTACATCAGGGAGAAGACGAGCCCCAATCACACAAGCATTTGCAAATTAGTGGACATGTGATTGAGTGGGACACATTATCAGTGATGCCTGCTTTAATCAAGTCGATATTAAATCATTTTACCCTCGCTCATACTTTAGTTCTTTAAGGCTAAAAAACATGATTAGTATTCTGGGTCAACCTCTCTGTGAGCAGAGCAGGCAGTCTGAGAAGGACAAGGAGAGGAGACAGTTTAACATTGTAACAGCTCGCTGCTGAAACTACAAGGTCAGTGTCATATGGAGGTTGACTATAGTCTGAAACTCACCACTCAACTGCCTGTTGACATGGAGAACATGAAATATGTTGTTTACACATGGATGTGGAAGTGTTCTGGGAAGTCTTTTTGTGGTTCATAACCGATTGTATAAGCTCTGCACATACATTAATGTGTGGTATACAGGGTTGGGTAGGTTACTTTCTAAATGTAATCGTTTACAGTTACAATTTACCTGTCCAAAATTGTAATCAATAATATACTTTTTGCATTACCCAAACTCAGTAATGTAATCTGATTACATTCATTTACTTTTAGATTACTTTCCCCTTAAGCAACATTAGAAGACAAACATGTATGTTACCAATTGAACGACATCTATTGTAGAATAATATTGCAGAACAATTCAACGTTAAAGTTTACATAGCTCAAATGTTACTTTATGAGTTGGTTATGTAGGCTTCTTCTAACCCATTGCTTTCTACTACGTATAATAATACGATTCAATTATATCTTTACATTAAATACATTAAAAACCAAAGTCTATCAGAATTTCAGTCATTGCAATATACCACTTGACCTTCAAGAATAGGACTTGGAAATATGGAAGTATAGATTAGCGTAATTGATTTACCTGAGCATAATCCCAAAACTAAGGATTCATTAGCCAGCCCTACCCTGTAGTTTATGATTTTATCGTTATGGAGGACTAATTGGGCTCATTGATTTGAGTTGAAAATTAAATGCTGCGCTCATGGAATGGCATACTCAGCAAGAAACTAGAATGGTCCAAACACACCAAGACAGTCGTGAAGAGGGCACGACAAAGCCTATTCCCCCTCAGGAAACTAAAAAGATTTGGCATGGGTCCTGAGATCCTCAAAAGGTTCTACAGCTGCAACATCGAGAGCATGTTGCATCACTGCCTGGTACGGCAATTGCTCGGCCTCTGACAGCAATGCACTACAGAGGGTAGTGCGTAGGGCCCAGTACATCACTGGGGCTAAGCTACCATCCAGGACCTCTACACCAGGCGGTGTCAGAGGAAGGCCCCAGCCACCCCAGTGATAGAACACTATCTACTACGGCATGGCAAGCGGTACTGGAGCGTCATGTCAAGGAAAAAAAGGCTTCTCAACAGTTTTTACCCCCAAGCCATAAGGTAATCAAATGGCTACCCGGACTATTTGCGCTATTTGCGCTGCTGCTACTCTGTTTATCATATATGCATAGTCACTTTAACTATACATTCATGTACATACTACCTCAATTGGGCCGACCAACCAGTGCTCCCGCACATTGGCTAACCGGGCTATCTGCATTGTGTCCCGCCACCCACCACCCGCCAACCCCTCTTTTACGCTACTGCTGCTCTCTGTTCATCATATATGCATAGTCACTTTAATCATATCTACATGTACATACTACCTCAATCAGCCTGACTAACCGGTGTCTGTATGTAGCCTCCCTACTTTATAGCCTCGCTACTGTATATAGCCTGTCTTTTTACTGTTGTTTTATTTCTTTACTTACCTATTGTTCACCTATTACCTTTTTTTGTACTATTGGTTAGAGCCTGTAAGTAAGCATTTCACTGTAAGGCTGTTGTATTGGGCGCAGGTGACAAATACACTTTGATTTGATTTGATTTGAGCACAATTGAAAAGTGCTATTTACATTTGAAAAATGAATGCCATATGCTGCATTTGCTATAGGCCTGTTGTCATGTATACTGCATCTCCGGCGCACGAGGTCACCAGGCTGATCAATATTACACACACCTGTCACCAACATTACGCACACCAGCATCTCATCAGACTCACCTGGACTCCATCACCTGCCTGATCACCCTCCCTATATACAGTTGAAGTCAGAAGTTTACATACACTTAGGTTGGAGTCATTAAAACTCGTTTTTCAATCACACATTTCTTGTTAACAAACTATATCGTTTGGACAAGTCGGTTAGGACATCGACTTTGTGCATGACACAAGTCATTTTTCCCAAAATTGTTTACTGACAGATTATTTCACTTATAGTTCACTGTATCACAATTCCAGTGGGTCAGAAGTTTACATACACTAAGTTGGCTGTGCCTTTAAAAAATTCCAGAAAATTATGTCATGGTTTTAGAGGCTTCTGATAGGCTAATTGACATAATTTGAGTCAATTGGAAGTGTACCTGTGGATGTATTTCAAGGCCTACCTTCAAACTCTCTGCCTCTTTGCTTGACATCATGGGAAAATCAAAAGAAATCCGCCAAGACTTCAGAAACAGCTTGTAGACCTCCAAAAGTCTGGTTCATCCTTGGGAGCAATGTCCAAATGCCTGAAGGTACCACATTCATCTGTACAAACTATAGTATGCAAGTATAAACACCATGGGTCCACGCAGCTGTCATATCGCTCAGGAAGGAGACGAGTTCTGTCTCCTAGAAATGAACGTACTTTGTTGCAAAAAGTGCAAATCAATCCCAGAACAACTGCAAAGGACCTCGTGAAGATGCTGGAGGAAACAGGTACAAAAGTATCTATATCCACAGTAAAACAAGTCCTGTATCGACACAACCTGAAAGGCCACTCAGCAAGGAAGAAGCCACTGCTCCAAAACCGCCATAAAAAAAGCCAGTCTATGGTTTGCAACTGCACATGGGGACAAAGATCGTACTTTTTGGAGAAATGTCCTCTGGTCTGATGAAACAAAATTAGAACTGTTTGGCCATAATGACCATCGTTATGTTTGGAGGAAAAAGGGGGAGGCTTGCAAGCCGAAGAACACCATCCCAACCGTGAAGCACAGGGGTGGCAGCATCATGTTGTGGGGGTGCTTTGATGCAGGAGGGACTGGTGCACTTTACAAAATAGATGGCATTACGAGGCAGGAAAATTATGTGGATATGTTGAAGCAACATCTCAAGACATCAGTCGGGAAGTTAAAGCTTGGTCACAAATGGATCTTCCAAGTGGACAATGACCCCAAGCATACTTCCAAAGTTGTGGCAAAATGACTTAAGGACAACAAAGTCAAGGTATTGGAGTGACCATCACAAAGCCCTGACCTCAATCCTATAGAAAATTTGTGGGCAGAACTGAAAAAGCGTATGTGAGCAAGGAAGCCTACAAACCTGTCTCAGTTACACCAGCTCTGTCAGGAGGAATGGGCCAAAATTCACCCAACTTATTGTGGGAATCTTGTGGAAGGCTACCTGAAAAGTTTGACCCAAGTTGAGTGTATGTAAACTTCTGACCCACTGGGAATGTGATGAAAGAAATACAAGCTGAAATAAATCATTCTCTCTACTATTATTCTGACATTTCACATTCTTAAAATAAAGTGGTGATCCTAACTGACCTAAGACAGGGAATTCTTTACAAAGATTAAATGTCAGGAATTGGCTAAGGTTTATGTAAACTTCCGACTTCAACTGTATATCACTCCCTTCGGTTCTTTCCCGAGGCGTTATTGTTTCTGTTTCAGTGTCTCGTGTCTGTACACTACTCGTGTTCCTTGTTTTGTTCCTTGTGTTATCTATTATTAAAGTCACTCCCTGTACTTGCTTCCTGACTCCCAGCGCACACGTTACACCTATTGTTTACATTTTTGTTGGTGACACTTTGATATGTTGATAATATGCAGCTGTTTAAAGGTCAAATCCACAGATGAAACAATAACAAAACGTCTGACCAGCCTCTGTTCTGGTAAAAAGCTAAAGAATGGGCCTAGAGAAATGTAACCACTCTCAGATTAATAGACAGAGCTATGGATGCAAGGACTGACCATCCATGATATTAAAAGTATTGTTTTAATCATGTTATGGAGGTTATACATTGTTTGTTAACATTTACAATGTTTACAAACATTGGAGAAATACAAGCTTATATTTTGGGTACTCATGTAGTGTGACAGTTGAACTAAGCTCATGAGGCATACGTTATATTCTTCATGAATCAATGGCTATACAGTATACAGTATATATATATAGCAACTACAGACTGCCCCTTTAAGTCTATCAAAAGTGTGCGAGTTTGAGCATGTGTCCATCAGACCTATGGATACATTTTTTTTATCACATTGAATAAGATTGCAGCTGCAATTTTTTTTGCAAAAGGGCATTTTTCACTGGCTGTCCACTGGTTTCAAAAACAATGATTGATAGGCAGCTTAAACTTCTTGAACTCAACCATTATTGGATTCAAATACACATTTAGATTTGTGAACAGCCATCCACAACAACCACAATCTGTAAGGCGCAAATAACTAAATGAGAGTGCAGCAGTGTGATTCACATAAATGCACTATGTAGATATCAATATTAAGGGATATCTGAATCGCCGTAGACTACACCACCGCTGTCATCCTTACCTCCAACCTTTATTCAAGTTGGATCATCTTTGGATGCCGACAGCAGCCACACCATTTGAAGATATAACTTGGACTGCAGCCTACAAAAGCCTATTCCTACTCTTTTCCCATGATCCATCAAACACATTTGGTGTGTCATCACAGTGGTCTCTGACTTGTGGTCAGACTCACTCAGGTGGAACAAACTTAAACTTGCGCATTTTTTCAATGCTGATTTGAATGTCATTGAGAATAACAAAGTGTCAAAGATTTTTTTTCCGCAAACATTCTTTTGGAATGTAAAAGTAATCCTCAAAGTAATCATCTAGTTTTTCAAAAGTATCTGTAATCTGATTACAATATTTTTGCTGGTAACGTAACAGATTATAGTTACCGTTTTTTTGTAATCCGTTACATGTAACGGTTGACATGTAATCAGTTACTCCCCAACCCTGGTGGTGCACATACCGTACGTCTACAAACTCACCAGGGTTGGGGTCAATTTGAATTGAAGTCAATCAATTCAGGAAGTGATTTGAATTCACAAATGAAAAAATGGAAAAACCTTTGAAATAAATAGCTTCTCCTTTTCACTTTATTGAGAAATTGTTGAAAATAGATGCCCTTTTTTACCATTATTGAATTGGAATTTCAGTTTACTTCCTGAATTGACTGACTTGAAACACAGACACCTGTATAGAGACACACATGTGAAGACACATACATTAACTTACTTAAACACACACACAGAGCCCCTCCCAGCCTCACACATACACAGGAATCTGCCACAGAATTCCAAACAACAAGTTTTATGATTTAAACAGTGAGTCCCTAGTGAAGCTACCACTGTCAGTAGAAAGGTTCCAGTGTTTAGTTTCATGCCTGTTCTCCTGAGGTCAAACCTGTAACTTCCAACTCCTGTCATAACAAAAGCCCAGTAATTTTGGACAGGGTGAACTGAGAGAAAGCCCAAGCAGGGAACGACGAGTCTCACTAAACTGTCCAAACCTACTAATAGAGATTAGACAGACAGACAGACAGACAGACAGACAGACAGACAGACAGACAGACAGACAGACAAGAGGTTGGTCATTCACTGAGGAAAGGCTTTTCATACAGCTCAACTCTCCAAACAATGGAGCCTCTTAAAATGACTACACTGCATTGCAGCCTGACAAAGGTTCATTTTGAGGTATATGTTGGTTTATGTGATCAAATCCACAATAGCTTAGAAAAAGGGTCAGGAATCTACATTACACAAGGATTACGGGTAGAGAGAAAATATGAATCAGAGTATCAAATAAAATAAAATCAAATCAAATGTTATTTGTCACATACACATGGTTAGCAGATGTTAATGCGAGTGTAGCGAAATGCTTGTGCTTCTAGTTCCGACAATGCAGTAATAACCAACAAGTAATCTAGCTAACAATTCCAAAACTACTACCTTATAGACACAAGTGTAAGGGGATAAAGAATATGTACATAAAGATATATGAATGAGTGATGGTACAGAGCGGCATAGGCAAGATACAGTAGATGGTATTGAGTGCAGTATATACATATGAGATGAGTATGTAAATAAAGTGGCATAGTTAAAGTGGCTAGTGATACATGTATTACATAAAGATGCAGTAGATGATATAGAGTACAGTATATACATATGCATATGAGATGAATAATGTAGGGTATGTAAACATTATATTAGGTAGCATTGTTTAAAGTGGCTAGTGATATATTTTACATCATTTCCCATCTATTCCCATTATTAAAGTGGCTGGAGTTGAGTCAGTGTGTTGGCAGCAGCCACTCAATGTTAGTGGTGGCTGTTTAACAGTCTGATGGCCTTGAGATAGAAGCTGTTTTTCAGTCTCTCGGTCCCAGCTTTGATGCACCTGTACTGACCTCGCCTTCTGGATGATAGCGGGGTGAACAGGCAGTGGCTCGGGTGGTTGTTGTCCTTGATGATCTTTATGGCCTTCCTGTGACATCGGGTGGTGTAGGTGTCTTGGAGGGCAGGTAGTTTGCCCCCGGTGATGCGTTGTGCAGACCTCACTACCCTCTGGAGAGCCTTACGGTTGTGGGCGGAGCAGTTGCCGTACCAGGCGGTGATACAGCCCGACAGGATGCTCTCGATTGTGCATCTGTAGAAGTTTGTGAGTGCTTTTGGTGACAAGCCGAATTTCTTCAGCCTTCACGATGCTGTCTGTGTGGGTGGACCAATTCAGTTTGTCTGTGATGTGTACGCCGAGGAACTTAAAACTTACTACCCTCTCCACTACTGTTCCATCGATGTGGATAGGGGGGTGTTCCCTCTGCTGTTTCCTGAAGTCCACAATCATCTCCTTAGTTTTGTTGACGTTGAGTGTGAGGTTATTTTCCTGACACCACACTCCGAGGGCCCTCACCTCCTCCCTGTAGGCCGTCTCGTCGTTGTTGGTAATCAAGCCTACCACTGTTGTGTCGTCCGCAAACTTGATGATTGAGTTGGAGGCGTGCGTGGCCACTCAGTCGTGGGTGAACAGGGAGTACAGGAGAGGGCTCAGAACGCACCCTTGTGGGGCCCCAGTGTTGAGGATCAGCGGGGTGAATATGTTGTTGCCTACCCTCACCACCTGGGGGCGGCCCATCAGGAAGTCCAGTACCCAGTTGCACAGGGCGGGGTCGAGACCCAGGGTCTCGAGCTTGATGACGAGCTTGGAGGGCACTATGGTGTTAAATACCGAGCTGTAGTCGATGAACAGCATTCTCACATAGGTGGGTTAGGGCAGTGTGCAGTGTGGTTGAGATTGCATCGTCTGTGGACCTATTTGGCAAGGTAAGCAAATTGGAGTGGGTCTAGGGTGTCAGGTAGGGTGGAGGTGATATGGTCCTTGACTAGTCTCTCAAAGCACTTCATGATGACGGAAGTGAGTGCTACGGGCGGTAGTCGTTTAGCTCAGTTACCTTAGCTTTCTTGGGAACAGGAACAATGGTGGCCCTCTTGAAGCATGTGGGAACAACAGACTGGGATAGGGATTGATTGAATATGTCCGTAAACACACCAGCCAGCTGGTCTGCGCATGCTCTGAGGGCACGGCTGGGGATGCCGTCTGGGCCTGCAGCCTTGCGAGGGTTGACACGTTTAAATGTTTTCCTCACGTCGGCTGCAGTGAAGGAGAGTCTGCATGTTGTAGTTGCGGCCGTGTCAGTGGCACTGTATTGTCCTCAAAGCGGGCAAAAAAGTTATTTAGTCTGCCTGGGAGCAAGACATCCTGGTCCATAATATCACTGGGGGAATTTCTCTTTAAAGTCAGAGTTTAGCTGGAAACACTGTAGTGTGGTAGATGTCTCAAGGTCTGAGCTATCTTGTTCTGTACTGCACTGTGTTCTTCAGTGTTGTGCTAATGAGCAGGCTGGACTGCTTTTTCCTAAATGCCACTACCCTCCAGTTCTGGGGAAAAAGCACTGCATATTTTTTCAACATTTAGGCATGCATTTCTCGTTCCTTTCCTTGTTCCCATCCTTGCTTTCTCTATCATTTCCTTACTTGTTCTCCCTCAACCCATCTCTCTCTCTCTCTCTCTCTCTCTCTCTCTCTCTCTCTCTCTCTCTCTCTCTCTCTCTCTCTCTCTCTCGCTCTCTCTCTCTCTCTCTCTCCTGGTCTTGAGATGGTAACCTCTTTAAAACCATTCTTAAAGCCATTTGTCCTTAATAGGAGAGAAAGTGATGCATGACTTGTTTGCGTCCTAGTGGGAAAATAACATTGTTTACAGATGTGACCCGCAGGAACTTATAAATCCTTTTCAAATGTGTCTAATAATTCTCCAGGGTCTGTAATGTGTAATCTTAGAGCATGGACCATACAATCAGAAACATATGAACTGAGAATAGCCCTGGAGTGATTTGGCTAGCTTTAAGCATTGTCTTCAGCTCAATTGTATTTGACTGTAGTCTCAAATCTATTCATATTTAATACTCAATGTATTTATATTTGATAAGCTGATGTTCCTTCAGTGTGTATATTTAATTATAAGTCTACATGATCGTGACAATCTCTCTCTCTCCTCTAACCCCCTCCCTCCCTCCCTCTCTGCCAGACCCAAATCCCTCTATCCTTACAGCATGGCATGTGATAATGAGTGTTAGACGTCAAACAAAGAGAGATCTCTGCAAACCTGTAGTCTGTACATCAACATAGAGACCAACACTCTTGGATTTATGTAACACTTTATGTAACGATGTATGTGGTGCTTTTCCAGATGCTCAAAGAGGCATGACATTGTAATTTAGTATTTCTTAAGAAAAGCCATCATCTATAATAACAGCACTCTTGTGATACAGTTATTGTCCTCAACTTCGCATATTGCTTCATGATTATGCCATGTAATCCACAGATATGCAATTATGTTTCATGTTGTCGGTACATTTAAAGGAGGGAGGCGGTGGGCGGGTAGCAGGTTGGGTTTGTATTATGGAGAATCTTTATTGACAGGCTCATTTAACATCTGAAGAAATGCTCCTCAAACGCCAAGTCATAATTACACATGCAAATTATACTTAAAGGAGCGCACACTGGAATAATCCCTTAGAAGAACACGTGCATATGCATTCCTAGATGCTTCATAATGGCAGCACAATGAATTGGTTGATTAGATAACACACACACACAGACTTCCTCATGCACCTAGATAAATTCAACAGGTCTTGTGTGTGAGCAGTGGTTGTGGGAGACATGTGAGTGGGAGTGTAGGGAGTCAGGGGACTGTGATGGTTGAGACACTCTGTAACTGTTGTGTAGTAGATCTAATCCCTTAGATACTCAGCCCCAACCCTCCCTTAGAACTCCTCACCATGGCAACAGAGCCATGAGATCCAACACTTTGGAGGAACCAGAGGAACAGGTAGGAGGTGGCAGACTGACTGATAGCGTGACGGCCTCCTCACCTCTCATCTTTCCATTCCTCACCTATCTCACTTCTTTTCTGCCCCTCACCTCTCCCTTCTCATCACTTTCCCCCTCATATGCCCTCCCCGCATCTCTCCTCTCAGCTCACCCTTCAACTCTCTCCCCCCAACCCCCTTCCTCCCATCTTTCTCCTCCAATCTCAGCCATCACCTCAGGGACACTATATCCTTCACACTTTGGTCACTGCACATCCTAGGGGCTTAGTCACCAGCCACCACCTCATGAAAATCCATCAACTGTGTGAGTAATTGATTAATGAATCATTAGTTGTTAAGTTAAGTGATTTAAGGGATTTTATGTGAAGCTGACTGGGACCTGTCAATTAAACTGTTTCAGATACAACATTCTTTAGCTGTGGTGTACAGAAGTGTACAGTACGTGCGTATGTGCAAACGTGTGAGAAGAGAGTGCTTGCATCCCTTGTAAATGTCCTAACACACAGTTCTATGTCGATCCCGTGTTATTCATATCCAACCCTACAGCTCCAGCCTGTACCCATTTCCTCTTTGCTCCATAAACACACATTCCTCATTCTGACACACTCTCATAACACACACAGGCTCACTGAAATATGGACACAGACTTAGAAACCTTTCTGTCGGTGTATGTATATATTCATGTGTGTAGGCCTGTGATGATAAAACCTGAGGTGAAAACTAAAGCACAACCATTAGGAGAAAAAAAAATGGTGAGCTGCATGTCAAATGCACCACTTTGGGTGTTCTGAGCTACTCAACCAGAGTAAAATCCAACGTGTTGTGGCTAGAGGGTTGTTTCACCTTGACTGGAACAATGCTATCAGTGTGTTCCTTGCTTCTGCTAGTACATAACAGGGTGATTCCTTCCTATGTCTACTGAGGGATGACTCACCGTCCGGCGTTTCCTGACTGACTCCACATTGAGCTCTCTCTGTGTGTGTGTGTGTGTGTGTGTGTGTGTGTGTGTGTGTGTGTGTGTGTGTGTGTGTGTGTGTGTGTGTGTGTGTGTGTGTGTGTGTGTGTGTGTGTGTGTGTGCTTGCGCATGTGTTTGCATGTCACAATGTAAGTAAGTTTTGGCATGAGTGTTTAGACAGCGATATAGGGTTGGTGTGTGTAGACTCACTCTTGACAGTTGCTGTCCTGGTACAGTTGTAGAGGATGGCCAGCTCTCCAAACACCTTCCCAGGTCCCATGGTGCACAGCTTCACACTCTCCTTTGTCACCTCCACCCTACCATCTGAAAAACACACACACACTTTTAATATATCTGGAAACACACGTACAAATACACACTCTTAATAATATAACTGAAAATACAGTTATATATCCCTTGTACTTGACTGTGCACATCATCGTGGCCCATCTAACAAAGTACATCAGAGCAGGATGCTAATAAACTGATAGACTAGAGGTTCAATCTCTGTATGGATCACATACTATTATCCCCTAATTTGCATGACTAAGCAGTAAGATACAGCATAAAGTAGACTGTGAAATCACACAGTTCACAATGGCTTGGCATTCAGCAGCAACAGTATGACAGATCAATATAAAATATTAAACCCAAACCAAGGAAATAGTTCAGAGACAATGGGTTATGTCCTGAAATTGTGCAGTTTAAGTACATCCTTTCTGTGTAATTGGGGCCTGTGATGGGTGTGATTGCCCAGCATGTTTGTCTGTGATTGGAGCAGAGTATAGCTATTGTGTTTGGATGCACCTCATCACGGAAATATCCATACTCCAGAGGAACTAGAGCTCTGATTGGGTAAGAAAAGGGGAACTGGGAAAAAAGACTGTGGTGATTGGCAGGTACCTGATGAAAATAACTGAAGCAGAAGATTAGAGAGGAGGTGAGAAAAAGGAGAAGAGAATAGTGAGTCACATTCTGGAAGTTGAACTTTCAGAAGCTCTAGTCCCAAACACCTGTCAGAGTTTGTGATAATACAAGGATGACAGACATGCGTATGTGATGTACACATCTCACCACCACCAAAAAACAGAACTTTCGCTTTGCAAAACAATAACATTTTTTTTTTTTTTTAAACGTACAACTTCTTTACTGCTCAGCAAGAACATGAGGTATGGACATAGGTGCGTGTTTGTGTGTGCATGTGTACAACTGCTAAAACTCTGTGTTCCACTTAACTCTTTGCACTGCCCTCCTTCAAAGCTCACTTTGTGTTACGACCTTTGTGTAAACTCATCCTCTTTCGCTAAGCAGACAGAGAGACAGCTGGAGAAGAGGATAAACCAGAATGCTTCACCATAAAAAAACACATTACCTCTTATATGTTTAGTTACCTATTTGGGGGACTTTAAGCGGTTCTGGACTGGTTCCAACTAACATTTTGGTGTACAAAGTGCTCTGTGAACGCTCTCCACTACCACTCAGCAGAGTTGACTTGAAGTGTCAGGTTTCAGACCCCACATTTTCATAGGGAGTGACGTGTCATATTTTCTGGCCTATCCAGTCAAATAATCAATTTGCTCTTGCTCTGAGCGATGGAGATCAGTCTGGAAGACAGTATATTATGCAAGGCGACAGTTGAGCGAATCCAAAAGTTGAGGGTTCATCTCGCTGTGATATTCTCAGACGGATTTAGTGCTCTCAACATGAAAAACATGGTGCCTCAGCAAAGCTCAGTGGATGTTTAGGAGAAAATACTCTGTCGTCAGTTATATGAAATGGTGGCAATGTTGTACCGTCACTAAGTATGATAATATTTATTTTACAGTCATAAGAGAGGTAAAATCTTATAGTCAATTCGATTTGTATTATTTTTTTTAATAATTTCAGTCAATTCAAGCCCTATTGCCCCACTTTTGTTGAATAGGAAAAAAATGTTATTTGTACAATATTTGTACAATGTAATTGAGCTTGTGTCCTTAAAAGTGAGTACATCTCAGCAATGTGTAAATATTTTTAAAAGAAAGGTGAGTTCCAGACCTTTCTAAAACTAACAAATTATTGTTTATGGCCATCTCATGAAAATAATGACGCTTCGCTATGTCTATTTAGGCAGAAATCAACATTTTCCCGAATATTAAACACTGCAATGGTTCACCCTGCGCCATCATTGCATTCTAATCAAACCGATGGCTTGCCAACAAACCACCATGGCTCAGTCTGTAACGACAGATGCGGGGAGACGAGAAGCAAGTACAGGGAGTGAACACATAATAAATAACCGACATAAAACAAACAAGGACAGCGTCTGGACAGGGGAATCATAACGACAATAAGGCTGACACGGGGAACAAACTGAGGAACAGACAGATATAGAGGGGACAATCAACAAAGTTAAGGGGTCCAGGTGAGTCCAATATTGCGGTGATGCACGTAATGGTGATGATAGGTGTGCGTAATGACGGGCAGCCTGGCACCCTTGAGCGCCAAGGAGGGGGAACAGGCATGACAGTACCCTGCCCCCCCTCTAGGGGTGCCACGCGACGTCCCACCTGGGTGAGCCTGACAGGCCGGCCGAGACATGGGAGTCGGATGAGCCAGCTGAGGTGTGGAAGCCCAACAAGCCGGCTGAGACGTAAAAGACTGATGAACCGGCTGAGGCGTGGGAGCCTGGCAAACTGGCTAAGGCATGACGTGGGGTGGAAGCCAGATGAGCCAACCCGAGGAACCCCCAGTTTCTTCGGCAGCGGCCGCGGACCCGACTTCACCAACCAAAACAAAAAACTTGCTTTGTCTGCATTCTGCAAGGTCAGGCTCTGGGAGATGAGAAGCAAGTACAGGGAGTGAACATAAAGTAAATAACTGACATAAAACAAACACGGACAGCGTCTGGACAAGGGAAAAATTACGACAATAATGAGGAACAGACAGATAAAGAGGGGGCAATCAAGAAAGTGAAGGAGTCCAGGTGAGTCCAATATTGCCTTGATGCACGTAATGATGGTGACACGTGTGCGTAATGATGGGCAGCCTGGTGCCCTTGAATGCCAGGGAGGGGGAGTGGGAACAGGCGTGACACAGTCTGTTGAAAACGCATAATATTCTAATGTCACTCCTGCACTGACTTTGTCCACAGTATATAAAACTCCCATTTAACCCCTTAGTTATTCTGATCGAACATATCAAACTCCCATTAACTCCTAAACACAGAGTTGCTACTTCAATACATAGGCTATATAGTTGGCTATAAGAAGGACACATAGGTAGTTAAAACAGTAATCTGAACTGCTGGAAATTTGTTTTTTGCAGTCTATGGACCATGAAGGTCAAAATATTTATTATTATGCAGCGATGTGAACACCTGAACTTATAGGCTATATCCAGTGGATATAAAATGTCCAAGTAAATTGGTACCCTAGCCTAGATGATAACATTCTATGCAGACAGGTGACAGGTGAATCCAATTCAATATTCTATGGGGTCCAGGTGAGTCCAGTCAGAAGCAGTCAGTCAGTTCAAACAGGGAGTATGTTTTGGGTGAGTTCATCTGATGACACAATGTATGATTACTGTGCGTTATAGGCAAATAATGCATGCACTAGAACAGTGGTTCGCAAACTCGAGCGAAAATGGGTCAGCATTTCTATTATTATTATGTTTTAAAGGAACTCAGTCTGGCTTTAAACTTACTCTTGAACATTGTAATAGTAGAATGCACAAGGTGCAATTTCGAAATCGGGTAGTGCAGCATCAGTTCCTCTTGTCATGTTAGTCTTTGCATACCTTAATGAAGAGCTATTGATAACTTGTCAGAAATGTCCAGATCAACTAGCCCATGTCAAGCACTATTTTTTTATAGGTTTTTTAGCCCATAGATATTGTTGTATTTTGTTTCACTCAAATATCACATGAATACACATCAGGCATGGAAAAATGTATAAAATTGCAAGAACATAAGCTTTAAAACTACAACATTTTCTTTGCACCCCATGACAAAATGTGTAGAATTATTTTTAAACTTGCAAAATTACCTCCAGCAACAAGAGGGTTGAGAACACTGTCTCATGAGCAGTGCTTGTGCCCATAGAAACAGATATGGCATGTGTGTGCTGGGGGTGGCGTGGGATGTTCCACAATGACGGAAGGGTGGCGGAGAGTGAAAAAGTGTGGGAACCCCACTCTAGAATACTCTTCAAGAATTCAACAATGAAATAATACCGAGGGGTATTTAGTATTTAAGCAATAAGGCATGAGAACCTGGTGATTATCATGTAAAAATTCCTGAGTCATGTAATGAATACTCAGGGAGAAAAAGGTGTAGATTCACTCTCAGAGCGCGGCAGGTGTTTATTTTGCCTTCACAGAAGGCAGGAATCGTGGTCACAGGCAGGCAATGGTCATACACAGGTATGCAAACAGGCAGGTGGAAGGTGAACCTTACAAGTAAGGGCTGTTCTTAGGCCTGAGGGAAGGTCTGTTATTAGGTCAGGGTTCGAGGGCCTTAATGCTTTTATGAAACGGTTGCCAACATACTTATAAAAATATTCATGACATTTCTTCAGTAAAAAACATTATTTTCACGAGTACATGTGTTTTTGCATTCTGAAGTTGCTAGTCAAGCAGGCTGGTTGTTAGTTATTTTCTAGCCTCTTCACAAACCAGGTTTCCCTAAAACGGGAAGCTTGGGGAAGTTCCATGGCAGAAATCAGCTAAAGAGGGGTGGTAACCTGGTGTAAATCAGTGACGCCTCGTAACATGTCACACCAATCAAATGCCTTGCTTGGGCGGAGCTCCAAAGGTGCTCACCAGATTAGTGCTACAGGATCAACAGTGCAAATAATTTCAACAAAACAAGCACTGGTGACAATTTTTATTTTAATGTTTACAGCACGCTGGTTTTCACAGCATTTCTGTGTTATTTCAAGGTGAGCTAAAGCTGCAGCATGAGGGGAGAAATGGTCTACAATGCTGGCCATATCAATATTTTTTGTTTAGATGTTTCTGAAGTGATATTTGTCTGAAAAGGGGACCATGAGGGACAAGAAGTAGCTAGCCACAATAAGGTTTGTTTTGGGAAAAACCATCTAACCTAGGTGTAACTAATTATACCGTGTCTACTGGTATCATTTTAAATTGAGCTATTCTCTGCTTCAGATGACAGATGCCCATACGGCCAGCAATTTCATCAAACTGTAGGCCAATGGCTGCATGGACGATGCATCCTTTATGATAAACTGGAAAATCGATTCACATAGCATATACTGTGAGAGAGTGACAATCAAATAAAACAGACTGGAGAACTTACAACTAGACAAAAGGAAGAATTTGAGAATACAACACAGAAACACAGACACATGGAATACATAACTGCACTTTATTACATGATTGTGTTATGTGATTAATCAACATCCACACTAGTTCATTTTGAATAATAGTTTAACACTTCATTTCAAAGAAGCAACACTTCATCACTTCAAAATGTACAAATAAGCTAACTTGTATGTAAAGATTATGTCACACCCTGATCTGTTTCACCTGTCATTGTGATTGTCCCACCCCCTCCAGGTGTCGCCCATCTCCCCCATTATCCCCTGTATATTTATACCTGTGTTCTCTGTTTGTCTGTTGCCAGTTTGACTTGTTTGTCAATTCAACCAGCGTTTTTGTCTCAGCTCCTGCTTCTCCCCAGTCTCTCTTTTTCACACCCTCCTGGTTTTGACCCTTGCCTGCCCCTGACCCTGAGCCTGCCTGCCGTCCTGTACCTTTGCAGCACCTCTGGATATTGACCCCTGCCTGCCTTGATCTGTCGTTTGCCTGCCCTCTTGCTGTAATAAACATTGTTACTTCGACACAGTCTGCATCTGGGTCTTACCTTCAAACCTGATAGATTAGACATCTTAGTGTAAACAGCAATATATAATTGAGTAGTAACAAGTAGGCTATTATTACTAAAGCATCATTTCAGGTGAAATGTTAACAGCGGTGGCCAACCTTGCTCCACAGATCTCTGATCTACTGGGTGAGCAGACTTCAGGTGTGTTATTGCTGGGCTGAAACAGAACCCTGCACACCCAGCAGACCTCGAGCAGGGTTGGCCTGCTGCAATTGTAATAGGTTGATACATTGTGTTTGATGTTTAAATGTATTTTTGTATATAACATGTGCTAACATAGGTAGGTCTACACATATAACCCATGGTCTAGGATATACCCTTAGTCTCTTGGGACATTCATTGAGACCTCTCTCTTCAGCTGAAAACAGGCTTTCACAGCTTTCCATGTCTGAGGACAGAAAGCATCACAAAGAAGCAGGCTTCATTATACTCAGACAGCACTGAATATAACAGTGCCTTCAGAAAGTATTCATACCCCTTGACGTATTCCACATTTTGTTGTGTTACAGCCTGAATTCAAAATAAATTAAATATTTTTTCTCACCCATCTACACACAATACCCTATAATGAAAAACTGAAAACATGTTTTTAAAAATGATAGCAAATTTATTGACAAATAAATACATAAATATAACATTTACATAAAGTATTCCCACCCCTGAGTCATTCAATGTAACATTCAATGTTGTCTTGGTAAGCAACTCCAGTGTAGATTTGGCCTTGTGTTTTAGTTTATAGTCCTGCTGGAAGGCGAATTAGTCTCCCAGTGCATCTCAGATTTTGCCTGTGCTCATAGCTATATTCTGTTTCTTTTTATCCTAAAAAAACTCCCTAGTCCTTGCCGATGTCAAGCTTACCCATAACATGATGCAGGCACCACCATGCTTGAAAATATGAAGAGTGGTACTCAGTGATGTGTTGTGTTTGCCCCAAACCTATGGCTTTGTATTCAGAATAAAAAGTTAATTTCTTTTGCACATTTTTTGCGGTACTACATAATGATCGGACCCTTTTTAAAAGGTTTTGCCTAAAATGACATACCCAAATCTAACTGCCTGTAGCTCAAGACCTGAAGTAAGGATATGCATATTCTGTGCAGAGACACAGCAGGGGTTCAAACTGTAGAATCCAGTTTCTACATTTGAATATAAAAATGTATTTTCTCAAACAAAACTATGCAACATTTTATCTCTGAGACCCTCAGGATGAAAAATCAGAGAAAGATTACTAAATGTCAGTACATTACTTACCTTCAGAGGTGAATGTATCAAACCAGTTGCCGTAATACACATTTTTTGTTGTTGTGCACTCTCCTCAAACAATAGCATGATCTTTTTTTGTGGGGGGTGGCAGATAGCCTAGTGGTTAGATTGTTGGGCCAGTAACCAAAAGGTTGCTGGATCGAATCCCTGAGCTGTCAAGGTAAAAATCTGTTGTTCTGCCCATGAGCAAGGCAATTAACCTACCTTTCCCCGGGCCCCATGGATGTCGATTAAGGCACATCTCTGATTCAGAGGGGTTGGGTTAAATGCAGAAGACACATTTCAGTTGAATACATTCATTTGGACAACTGACTAGGTTTTTCCCTTTTCACTGTAATAGCTACTGTAAATTCAACAGTGCAGTTAGATGAACAATAATTTAAGCTTTCTGCCCAGATAAGACATATATACTGTATGTCCTGGGAAATTTTCTTGTTCGTGCTAATCACATTAGCGCACGTTAGCTCAACCGTCCCGTGGGGTGGGGACCGATCCCATAGGGGTTAAGTGAGTTGTTGCAAACAGGATGCATGCTTTGGAATATTTTGTATTCTGTACAAGCTTCCTTCCTTTACACTCTGTCACATTAGGTTAGTATTGTGGAGTAACTACAATGTTGTTGATCCATCCTCAGTTTTCTCATATCACAACCAATAAACTCTGTAACTGTTTTAAAATCACCATTGGCCTCATTGTGAAATCACTGAGCAGTTTCTTTCCTCTCCGGCAACTGAGGAAGGACACCTGACACTTTGTAGTCACTGGGTGTATTGATACACCATCCAAAGTCTAATGAATAACTTCACCATGCTTAAAGGCACATTCACTGTCAGCTTTTTTTTTACACAACTACCAATCGATGCCCTTCTTTGCAAGGCATTGGAAAAACCTTCCTGGTCTTTGTGGTTGCATCTGTGCTTGATATTCACTATTTATTGAGGGACCTTACAGATAATTGTACTGTATGTGTGGGGTACAGATATGGGGTAGTTAAAAAATGTAACAATCCTGTGAACCACTATTATTGAACACGGAATGAGTCCATGCAACTTATTATGAGATTTATTAAGCACATTTTTACTCACATTTCATTTGGATTAATTTTGGTTCTACAAACAAAATACCACTGGGACATTATAGGATATTGTGTGTAGATCAGTGATCAGTAAATGTAAATTCAGGTTGTAACACAACAAAACGTGGTACATGTGCAGGGGTTTGAATACTTTCTCAAGGCACTTTTTATTGCTATCATCCCTCTGCCCTCATAGTTTCCCCTCTATGGACTGGAGAATCTTTTTATAATGTCACAGAATTACCTTCCCTATCCAATACAGTAACCTACACTTTCCCTTTACTGACAGCTGAAGCTGCAATTTCACCCTTGTCCATGGCTTCTGTTTACAAATACATTTAGAAACTGTGTTTTTAATTGACAATGATTTCATCAACATAGCTAACGTTAGCTAATAGGAATTTAGATAGCTGATGACACTTAATTAACTTAGCTTAAAGTTAGTGTAAAGTTAGCTAGATAGCTAGCAGCTAAGTTAACTTAACCTACAAAGTGGCCTACTGTAGCCAGCTACTTCTTTATTAACATTAAAAAAAATGTATTTACTTACTTGAATAGGTTCTCCCACTGCCTCTGTTTTTTCGGGTCCTTATAATGATCATCTTCTAAATAATGAGTAATCTTCACTATTTTTGGTGGTAGCAAAGCGCACCCAGCAGCCATGTTTCAAAAAATATATATTTATTTATTTCACCTTTATTTAACCAGGTAGGCAAGTTGAGAACAAGTTCTCATTTACAATTGCAACCTGGGCAAGATAAAGCAAAGCAGTTCGACACATACAACAACACTGTAACGTTTCTCCTCATCATCTGAGGAAGCGTAGTCAACATCGGACCAATGCGCAGCGTGGTATGTGTCCATGTTAATATTTAATAAATCAACTGAACACTGAATAACAAAACAACAAAGTGAAAGAACGAAACAACAACGAAACAGTCCTGTCTGGTGAAGACACTGGTGGGAAAAGGCTACCTAAGTATGATTCTCAATCAGAGACAACGAACGACACCTGCCTCTGACTGACAACCATGCCAGGCCAAACACAAAACCACAACATAGACTACCCACCCCAACTCACGCCCGGACCAAACTAAAACAAAGACATAACAAAGGAACTAAGGTCAGAACGTGACAAACACAGAGTTAACCATGGAGTAAAACAAACATACAGTCAATAATACAGTAGAAAAATAAGTCTATATACAATGTGAGCAAATGAGGTGAGATAGGGGAGGTAAAGGCAAAAAAAAAGGCCATGGTGGCGAAGTAAATACAATATAGCAATGAAAACACTGGAATGGTAGATTTGTAGTGGAAGAATGTGCAAGGTAGAGATAGAAATAATGGGGTGCAAAGGAGCAAAATAAATAAATACAGTAGGGGGAGAGGTAGTTGTTTGGGCTAAATTATAGATGGGCTATGTACAGGTGCAGTAATCTGTGAGCTGCTCTGACAGCTGGTGCTTAAAGCTAGTGAGGGAGATAAGTGTTTCCAGTTTCAGAGATTTTTGTAGTTCGTTCCAGTCATTGGCAGCAGAGAACTGGAAGGAGAGGCGGCCAAAGGAAGAATTGGTTTTGGGGTGACCAGAGAGATATACCTGCTGGAGCGCGTGCTACAGGTGGGTGCTGCTATGGTGACCAGCAAGCTGAGATAAGGGGGGACTTTACCTAGCAGGGTCTTGCAGATTACCTGGAGCCAGTGGGTTTGGCGACGAGTAGGGCCAGCCAATGAGAGCGTACAGGTCGCAGTGGTGGGTAGTATATGGGGCTTTGGTGACAAAACAGATGGCACTGTGATAGACTGCATCCAATTTATTGAGTAGGGTATTGGAGGCTATTTTGTAAATGACATCGCCGAAGTCGAGGATCGGTAGGATGATCAGTTTTACAAGGGTATGTTTGGCAGCATGAGTAAAGGATGCTTTGTTGCAAAATAGGAAGCCAATTCTAGAATTAACTTTGGATTGGAGATGAACCGTCCATGTGGGGAAAAAAGTATGTTTTTCACCAGTGCGGTTTAGAACGTGTTATGACTTTGAACTTTACCAGTGGAATCCACTTTCCATTTAAAATGATATAAATCGCAGACTGTCGGCCACACTCGATAACTTGAAAACTAGCATTTGAAACTAGCATAGGCAACACCTAACCTGTCACACCCTGACCATAGTTTACTTTGTATATTTCTATGCTGTGGTTGGTCAGGGTGTGATCTGAGTGGGCATTCTATGTTACATGTCTAGTTTGTCTAGTTCTATGTTCGGCCTGATATGGTTCTCAATCAGAGGCAGGTGTTCGTCATTGTCTCTGATTGGGAACCATATTTAGGTAGCCTGGGTTTCACTGTGTGTTTGTGGGTGATTGTTCCTGTCTATGTGTTTTCACCAGATAGGCTGTTTAGGTTTTCGTTACGTTCATTACGTTCTTTATTTTGTAGTGTTTGTATTGATTTGTGTTTTACGTTTGTTTATTAAAACATGGATCGCAATCGACACGCTGCATTTTGGTCCGACTCTCCTTCTCATACAGAAAACCGTTACAGAATCACCCACCACCAACGGACCAAGCAGCGTGTCAACAGGCAGCAACAGCAGCGTAAAGAGGAATGGACATGGGAGGACGTTATGGACAGCAGGAGTATGGACTATACTACTTGGGAGGAGATCGACAGGTGGGCGGCCGACCCAGGGAGAGTGCCGGAGCCCACCTGGGATTCGCTGGAGCAGTGCGAGGAAGGTTATCGTAGAATGGAGGCGGTGAAAGCAGAGAGGCGCTGGTATGAGAAGGCAGCACGGCGACGCGGATGGAAGCCCGAGAGGCAGCCCCAAAAATTTCTTGGGGGGAGGCTAACAGGGAGTATGGCTACGCCAGGTAGGAAACCTGGGCAGACTCCCTGTGCTTACCGGGGGGCTAGAGAGACCGGACAGGCACCGTGTTATGCAGTGGTGCGCACGGTGTCTCCAGTGCGGGTGCATAGCCCGGTGCGGTATATTCCAGCTCCGCGTGTCGGCCGGGCTAGATTGAGCGTCGAGCCTAATGTCATGAAGCCGGCTCTACGCAGCTGGTCCCCAGTGTGTCTCCTTGGGCCGGCTTACATGGCACCAGCCTTGCGCTCGGTGTCTCCGGTTCGCCTGCATAGCCCAGTGCTGGCTATTCCACCTCGCCGCACTGGCAGGGCGACCGTGAGCATTCAACCAGGTAAGGTTGGGCAGGCTCGGTGCTCAAGAGCTCCAGTGCACCTGCACTTTCCGGTTTTTCCAGTACCACCTCCACACCCCAGCCCTCCGGTAGCAGCTCCCCGCACCAGGCTTCCTGTGCGTGTCCTCGGCCCAGTACCACCAGTGCCAGCACCACGCATCAGGCCTACAGTGCGCCTCGCCTGTCCAGCGCTGCCAGAGCCTTCCTCCTCTTCAGCGCTGTCGGAGTCTCCCGCCTGTTCAGAACTGCCAGTTTGCAAGGAGCTGCCAGTTTGCAAGGAGCTGCCAGTTTGCAAGGAGCTGCCAGTTTGCAAGGAGCTGCCAGTTTGCAAGGAGCTGCCAGTTTGCATAGAGCTGCCAGTCTGCATAGAGCTGCCAGTCTGCATAGAGCTGCCAGTCTGCAGGGAGCTGCCAGTCTGCAAGGAGCCGCCAGAGCTGCCAGTCTGCAGGATGCCGCCAAAGCTGCCAGTTTGCAAGGAGCCGCCAGAGCTGGCAGTCTGCAAGGAGTCGCCAGAGCTGGCAGTCTGCAAGGAGCCGCCAGAGCTGCCAGTCTGCAAGGAGCCGCCAGAGCCGCCAGTTAGCATGGAGCAGCCAGGGCCGCCAGTCAGCATGGAGCAGCCAGGGCCGCCAGTCAGCATGGAGCAGCCAGGGCCGCCAGTCAGCATGGAGCAGCCAGGGCCGCCAGTCAGCATGGAGCAGCCAGGGCCGCCAGTCAGCATGGAGCAGCCAGAGCTGCCAGTCAGCATGGAGCAGCCAGAGCTGCCAGTCAGCATGGGGCAGCCAATCAGCATGGAGCAGCCAGAGCTGCCAGTCAACCAGACTCTTCCAGATCTGCCAGTCGACCAGACTCTTCCAGATCTGCCAGTCGACCAGACTCTTCCAGATCTGCCAGTCGACCAGACTCTTCCAGATCTGCCAGTCGACCAGACTCTTCCAGATCTGCCAGTCGACCAGACTCTTCCAGATCTGCCAGTCGACCAGACTCTTCTAGATCTGCCAGTCGACCAGACTCTTCCAGATCTGCCAGTCGACCAGACTCTTCCAGATTCTCCAGTCAGCCAGGATCTGCTAGATCCAACTATCTGCCTGGGCTTCCTCTCAGTGCTGAGCTTCCTCTCAGTGCTGAGCTTCCTCTCAGTGCTGAGCTTCCTCTCAGTGCTGAGCTACCCATCAGTCCCGATCACCTCTGTCCCGAGCTGTCCCTCTGTCCCGAGCGGTCATTAAGGAGGGTAACCTATCTAGGGACGCTAAGAAGGTGGACTAAAACGATTATGGAGTGGGGTCCACGTCCAGCGCCAGAGCCGCCACCGCAGACAGATGCCCACCCAGACCCTCCCCTATAGGTTCAGGTTTTGCGGCCGGAGTCCGCACCTTGGGGGGGGGGGGTACTGTCACACCCTGACCATAGTTTACTTTGTATATTTCTATGCTGTGGTTGGTCAGGGTGTGATCTGAGTGGGCATTCTATGTTACATGTCTAGTTTGTCTAGTTCTATGTTCGGCCTGATATGGTTCTCAATCAGAGGCAGGTGTTCGTCATTGTCTCTGATTGGGAACCATATTTAGGTAGCCTGGGTTTCACTGTGTGTTTGTGGGTGATTGTTCCTGTCTATGTGTTTTCACCAGATAGGCTGTTTAGGTTTTCGTTACGTTCATTACGTTCTTTATTTTGTAGTGTTTGTATTGATTCGTGTTTTACGTTTGTTTATTAAAACATGGATCGCAATCGACACGCTGCATTTTGGTCCGACTCTCCTTCTCATATAGAAAACCGTTACATAACCCGACGTAAAACAGTGACGCACATAACGCAGCAGCCTTTCTACGCGCATGTGAGGGGAGGGTTCTTGAAATGTAACATCCATTTAAAATCTTGCCAGTGTACTGTTCAAACCCTTTTTGCAATACAACATTCTCCAGACCTCCAAGGGAGGCATGACAACGATGTGATTTGGAAGATATGGCGGGACTAGTTATTTTTCTCATGTTTTGACCAAGTCATTAATTCTAATCATTATATTCATTTGATGTTGCTATGCTAAACAAATAATTGGTGTGTAGCTAGCTAGCAGAAATCCAATGATGATGATAGACAAGAACTTCAATAAATAATTATTTCATAAATATCCAATAGGCCTACATAGGCCAAAATGAGCTGGTTAATGAATTCATGGAATTCTGAGTGTTTCCGGTTTCCATGGTGAATTATTAGTTTCACGTTCATTCTTGGACTAGATAGCCTACTGGCACATGAATGGTCGCATTTGTAAAATGATACATTGTTGCACAGGTATTATAGGCAGTCAGTCAGTTAGGTTTATACAATCCCCAACTGTTGTAAATCAAATAGTAGCATGGAAAAATAACGTGAAGGAGCTTTTATCCCCAAGGGAGATGAAGTTTATGAATTTCCTGCCTGGGCTGCTGTACAGTGTAATTATGACATTTACACATCATGGTATTTTGTGGCATATCAACCAATCAGCATCCAGAATCCCAAAAATAGTTTTATAAATGGTCACAATGGCTACGATGCCTGAGCCTACTATCCGTTCTATAATAGAGAAAAAAGGCTGCAGGTAAGACTCATGTTTTGCAAAACATTATGAACAACTGCTCTTTTTATGACATAGACTGACCAGGTGAATGCTATAATCCCTTACTGATGTCACCTGTTAAATCCACATCAATTAGTGTAGATGAAGGGGAGGAGACAGGTTGAAGAAGGATTATTAAGCCTTGAGACAATTGTGGCAAGTGGATTGTGCACGTGTGCCATTCAGAGGGTGAATCGGCAAGACAAAATGGGTATGATAGTAGGTGCCAGATGCACCGGTTTGTGTCAAGAACTGCAACACTGCTGGGTTTTTCTTGCTCAACAGTTTCCCGTGTATATCAAGAATGGTCCACCACCCAAATAACATCCAGCAAACTTGACACAACTGGAAGCATTGAAGTGAAAATGGGCCAGCATCCCTGTGGAACGCTTTCGACACCTTGTACAGTCATTGCCCCGAATAATTGAGGCCATTCTGAGGGCAAAGGTGGGTGCAACTTAATATTAGGAAGGTGTTCCTAATGTTGTGTGCGCTCAGTGTATATAGACACGCAGGCATAATACATTTGTATCTTATAGTACTTTACCATTTACTGAATGGTTCATTTTTCCCGATCAAGATGGTCCAGCAGCTTATTGTTGATCCAGTGTAATTTGTTAGGATTGTTCAAGCAGAACTACATGCATGAATACATGCTGATCTAATTAGCTAAAATCCACAAAAGTTGTTTGTTCAGTGAAATTCCATAGCTCAGACAGATCGTGCTCTCTCTCACACACACACACACACACACACACACACACACACACACACACACACACACACACACACACACACACACACACACACACACACACACACACACACACACACACAGCCTATTCTTTCATCATTACATTCATTTGGAGATTTGTTTTGAGGATCTGTTAAGAGGACGTGGTGTTGAGACACTGAGGTCATCTAGATCACCACGTCCATGCAAACCCAACGGCAGTGCTATTCAAATCCCATTCAAATAGAACTGCGCTGTGATGACCCCTTTCACTGCCTATGAGGACCATACTGTAGAGCAACTGAACGTCAGTATGTCCATTCACCACCCCAGTCACTGAATTACAGGTTGCGCTAGAGGGCCAATAAAATACTTGATATCTGAAGTGAAAATGCAAAGTACCATAAAACACTTATCTACAGTGCTAGCTAAATGTAATCAAGCTTTGTACTCGTATTTTATTGGGGCACATCCCGTTCTCTTGCTCGCCTATTGTATATACCCTCATTAATGTGGGTTCACATTTTAATGTGAGTGATACGGGGGACTTCAGGGCTCAGTTGAAGGCAGAGGAAACACTGGCTGCATTCCAAACCAGAAGCCTGCTGCTTTTCCTTTGCCCTTGATGACCGGGGTAAGAGATTTGGCCTCTGCTCCACCCTGCCTACTCCTAAACGGTAAACGACACAGGTCTATTATATCCATATATCCACCCTCGTCATCGCAAGTCCGTTTGGATGAGTTATACAAATGGTTTAGTGCAAAGGGGAATGCTTAGTATACCTTGGGAAAGAGGAGACACTTGAGACAGTACCGTTTAAAATGGTTTGTAGCAAGGCCATTGTCTGGGCGCCATTCAGTGAAATTTTATGCAATGCTTATTTATTACTATACGTAAACCTAATTTGGAAAAGCATCAGTTCATTTCCTGCAGGCTATTAGATAATGAGTTTGAAGGAGTTTGAAGGGTCATCCATGGGGTACAGTGCAATTATTTCTTTATGACAGATTTTTTTCTCACAACACAACATCATGGACAGGAAATGGGGGAGGATTTGTCCCATAGAGGATAACACATAGCCTAGCCACAGTTGACAGTCCCACTTCTATGCTCGGGGAAGAAGGTCCCCCAAGCCACAGATCTAGGATCAGATTACCCTTCCTCCAACGTGTAACCTTAAAATAATAACATCTACACACATCTAAGATCAGTTTATCAAATATAATTAGATTGAATATGAAATTTACATTTAGCAGATACTCTTATCCAGATTGAGTTAGAGGAGCAATTAGGATTAAGTGCCTTACTCATGGGCACATTGACATATTTTTATCTGGTCAGCTCAGGGATTCGAACCCCCTTTGGGTTACTGGCCCAATGTTCTTAACTGCTAAGCTACTTAATATGAAGAGATTTGAAACTATAGTCAAAGATAATTGAGCAGAAGATTGTTTCTGATTGTATGGGCCGAGCTCTAATTAAGTTTAGTCATTACAGACACTGGTGAATGATTAGCCAACTTGGATAATCTTTTATAAATTCCTCCTGATCATATCTGTAACGTCAACAATGAACCATGTAATTTTTCCAATACACTTCGGAAAAAAAGTGCCATATAGAACCTAAAAGGGTTCTTCGGCTGTCCCCGTGGGAGAACCCTTTGAAGAACCATTTTTGGTTCCAGGTAGAACCCATTTGGGTTCTATGTCGAACCCTTTCCACAGAAGGTTATTTTTAGCACGCTACGACATTAGTGGTTAGTGCCGCATATTATTGTGACATTTAAAGTACACTAATGGACCGACTTCATTTTCTTCCTGGCCCAGAGAATCAGAGCGCAGACATCGCTGAGGCTCATTTACCAAGGAGATTCAATTCCTCTGTCTATTTCAACATAGTGCCGGACGCACACACACAAACTCACACACACTGTTGGCATACTGAAGGGTTGACAGGGTGACATTACATGCCGTGTTAACACATGCAACACGCTGGCCTATTCTAGCAAACATAAAAGATTTGAAATGATAATTTCACAATTGTCAAATGACATGGGCATACAAAGGAACACAGCAAAGGGTTTATTTTATTTTACGCCTCAGGGCAGCCTAGACTTCATGCTTTTTGGGGCAGCTTCAGCACAAGGAGACTAAAAAACTGCCTTTTACCTATCTTTACCTTGCTTGTTATCTAAAAAATAGGGCTTGATTTAAGTGGCAAACTTGTTTAATGGGCTATACTATTGTGAACATTCTGAAACCCTATTCAAATATGTTCTTCCAAGTACCTTGCCCTAACATCCAGAGCACGGGAAATGCAATTACCGAAAATACCATACAACAAAGGTCAGTGCTTCAAAGCTGGATATTTTCACATGGCGGTAATGACTGCTGCTCTCCATACAGCCATGATGTTTTGCAGCTTCCAACAAAGCCAAAAAAGGTCTTAATGCATGCTGAACCTGAGCAAAAAAAGAGAGAGTAAGCCAGCCAGAGCTCCATCAGTCTCTTCCCTAGACTAGAACATAGGCCTACCTCACACAGTCTTGGCAAACAGGCACAGATATAGACCCCCATACACACACACACACACGCACACGCACACACGCACACGCACACACGCACACGCACACACACACACTGGCCACAGTCACCAGTCCCACTCGTACGTTGGGGGTAGAAGGTCTCCCAAACCACAGTTCAAGGATCAGATTACCTTGCCTCCAATGTGTAACCTTAACCTTCAGGGTATGAAAAACTAGCTGACCCTGTATCAGTGGTTAGGGGAGGAGGAGAAGACATGGCCTCTAAAGATTATAGATAGGAAAAGGATTAAGTCGCCCCTGGACACTGACCTTATTTCTGTATTTTGACCCTTATAGTTAAGGTTAGGATTGGGGGAGGGTAATCCTAGATCTGTGCCTAAAGCAAACTTCAACACTGGGAGGTTATAGAAACACATGACCCACTTTTCAAAGGGGAGCTCAAGAAGCTTGAGGTTGGCACACATATACACACATGCAAACTTTACGAAGTGTAAATGTATCACCTTATTGTTGAGGAGCTCTCAACAGCAGGTTTATACAGAGTGAGAGTTAAAGACTCGCACAAATGACTCATTAAGTCTCCCTCTGAAGCATATTCATTTAACCCCCGGACTGGGAATATGAATCAATATAGCCACCTGGGATAAATACTAAACATAGAGAAAAAGAAAGACGGGGGCTGACAGAAAGAAAAGACAGGAAGTGGATAGAAAGGGAAAAGTGGGACAGATAGATAAAGAAAGATATTAATAATAAGGACAAGGAGACATTAAGGTGAAAAGGGAGGAGGTCAGAGAGTGACAAAGAGAAGTTGGGAATGATAGGTGAAACGAGACCAGACAGTTCTCATTGGGTAGATGAAGGACGGAGGAAGACGGGAGGACAGAGAGAGGGGAAACAGGATTAGAGAGAGAGAGGGGGGTGGGTGGGGTTACTCTCTGTGTTGCTATTCTCAGTCTGTTTGGTCATGTGCATGTGTGTTCAACCCAGCAAGCAAATCAATAATAGCACATTGAATGGAACATATAAAGTTTATATAACCTGTCCTTTTTCTTACACCATGAACTCTTTCGTTCTCTGCAAAAAGCGTATTTTCTTTATCACACTATTTCTGAAATTACATTCATTTTTTTCTACAGAGCACAGACAGAGCACAGACGTCATGCATATTTTACAAACTGCAAATTAACTTTTTCATTCTTATATATAAAGTAGAACACACACACACACACACACACACACACACACACACACACACACACACACACACACACACACCCTTCAGAAAGTATTCACACTCCTGGACTTTTTCCACATTTTGTTGTGTTACAGCCTGAATTAAAATTTATTAAATTGAGATGTCTCACTGATCTACACACAATACCCAATATTTTAAAGTGGAATTATGTTTTAGAGATGTTCGTAGATGTATAAAAAATTGAAAAGCTGAAATGTCTTGAGTCAATAAGTATTCAACCCTTTTGTTATGGCAAACCTAAATAAGTTCAGGAATAAAAATGTTCTTAACAAGTCACATAATAAGTTGCATGGACTCACTCTGTGTGCAATAACAGTGTTTAGCATGATTTTTGAATGACTACCTCATATCTGTACCCCACATATACAATTATCTGTAAGGTCCCTCAGTCGAGCAGTGAATTTCAACCACAGATTCAACTACAAAGACCAGGGAGATTTTCCAACTGCGTCACTCCAGTCAAATACCATTGAGAGCATACGTCACTGACAGAAAAACTTGAATTGTTGCATCTCATTGTGTTGTTGTCCTCCGGTGGCTAGCTAGTTAGCTAAAATTGTCCCTTTCCTAAATTAGCCATGGATGGAGATATGGGTTTTACTTCATTCTCCGTGTTGGCCAATGATTATAACGGCAATTCTGATCCAACCATTAATTCATACACTGTTGTGCCCCTGGTCTGAGAGGATGGAAGTTCAATATGTAGCTAGATCTAGAAGGCTAATGTTAACTAGCTAACGTTGCCCATGAATGGAAGTTAGGCTAGCGAGCAAGCATCTTAGCCAGGTAGCCAAGGACAATAAATAAATAAAAGCGTGTACTGTATGACAGAGTGGTAGACCGTTTCGTCAACATGAAAGAGAGGAAGATGGCATTGGTGTTTCTCTACAAGTAGGGTGAGTCAACATGTTTTTCTACATGCACGCACACGCACACAAATACACACACACAAAAATCAGAACCATGGACAGCCACATTATATTTAGCTTACGTTGATTGGACTAAATCGTTTTTGGTATATTTTAGCTGTCACTGTGTTAGACTAAGCAGAGGTGAGTTAATGATGTTGAAATGGTGCGGGAATAGTGGGGGTAGCTCCTGTTTTCCTTGCTACTTGCGGTAACTCTCTGTGGTTCTAAATCAAAAGTTGTTTAGTGGTCCGAAAATTTTGGAAAACATCAACTTGCTTGAACATGCTGTAGATCATGTAACTGTCTGTTACTGTACATGCAATATGCTTTGTGGAATTCACTGGACAGAGGTTGCTATCCGGTTTTGCAATAAAACTAAAGTGTGGGGCCTCCCGAGTGGCACAGTGGTCTAAGGCACTGCATCCCAGTGTTGGGGCGTCACTACAGCCTTGGGTTCGGTTCCAGGCTGTGTCACAACTGGCCATTACCGGGAGTCCCATATGGCGGTGCACAATTGGACCAGCGTCCAGGATAGGGGAGGGATTGGCAGGGGGGGCTTTACTTGGCTCATCGCATTCTTGCGACTCCTTGTGGTGAGCCGGGCGCCTGCAGGCTGACCACGGTCGTCAGTTGAACAGTGTTTCTTCCGGGTTAAGCGAGCAGGTATTAAGACGCGTGGCTTGGCGGGTCATGTGTCAGAGGACGCATGATTTGACCTTCGCCTCTCTCGAGACCGTTGGGGAGTTGCAGCGATGAGACATGATTGTAATCACACAAAAAAGTGTGGTTGAATTTATTCTGCCATTGTGTCTTCTTATTGTCTCTGCCTTTAGGCCTATATACAGTACCTTGCGAAAGTATTCGGCCCCCTTGAACTTTGCGATCTTTTGCCACATTTCAGGCTTCAAACATAAAGATATGAAACTGTATTTTTTTGTGAAGAATCAACAACAAGTGGGACACAATCATGAAGTGGAACGACATTTATTGGATATTTCAAACTTTTTTAACAAATCAAAAACTGAAAAATTGGGCGTGCAAAATTATTCAGCTCCTTTACTTTCAGTGCAGCAAACTCTCTCCAGAAGTTCAGTGAGGATCTCTGAATGATCCAATGTTGACCTAAATGACTAATGATGATAAATACAATCCACCTGTGTGTAATCAAGTCTCTGTATAAATGCACCTGCACTGTGATAGTCTCAGAGGTCCGTTAAAAGCGCAGAGAGCATCATGAAGAACAAGGAACACACCAGGCAGGTCCGAGATACTGTTGTGAAGAAGTTTAAAGCCGGATTTGGATACAAAAAGATTTCCCAAACTTTAAACATCCCAAGGAGCACTGTGCAAGCGATAATATTGAAATGGAAGGAGTATCAGACCACTGCAAATCTACCATGACCTGGCCGTCCCTCTAAACTTTCAGCTCATACAAGGAGAAGACTGATCAGAGATGCAGCCAAGAGGCCCATGATCACTCTGGAGGAACTGCAGAGATCTACAGCTGAGGTGGGAGACTCTGTCCATAGGACAACAATCAGTCGTATATTGCACAAATCTGGCCTTTATGGAACAGTGGCAAGAAGAAAGCCATTTCTTAAAGATATCCATAAAAAGTGTTGTTTAAAGTTTGCCACAAGCCACCTGGGAGACACACCAAACATGTGGAAGAAGGTGCTCTGGTCAGATGAAACCAAAATTAAACTTTTTGGCAACAATACAAAACGTTATGTTTGGCGTAAAAGCAACACAGCTCATCACCCTGAACACACCATCCCCACTGTCAAACATGGTGGTGGCAGCATCATGGTTTGGGCCTGCTTTTCTTCAGCAGGGACAGGGAAGATGGTTAAAATTGATGGGAAGATGGATGGAGCCAAATACAGGACCATTCTGGAAGAAAACCTGATGGAGTCTGCAAAAGACCTGAGACTGGAACGGAGATTTGTCTTCCAACAAGACAATGATCCAAAACATAAAGCAAAATCTACAATGGAATGGTTCAAAAATAAACATATCCAGGTGTTAGAATGGCCAAGTCAAAGTCCAGACCTGAATCCAATCGAGAATCTGTGGAAAGAACTGAAAACTGCTGTTCACAAATGCTCTCCATCCAACCTCACTGAGCTCGAGCTGTTTTGCAAGGAGGAATGGGAAAAAATGTCAGTCTCTCGATGTGCAAAACTGATAGAGACATACCCCAAGCGACTTACAGCTGTAATCGCAGCAAAAGGTGGCGCTACAAAGTATTAACTTAAGGGGGCTGAATAATTTTGCACGCCCAATCTTTCAGTTTTTGATTTGTTAAAAAAGTTTGAAATATCCAATAAATGTCGTTCCACTTCATGATTGTGTCCCACTTGTTGTTGATTCTTCACAAAAAAATAAAGTTTTATATCTTTATGTTTGAAGCCTGAAATGTGGCAAAAGGTCGCAAAGTTCAAGGGGGCCGAATACTTTCGCAAGGCACTGTATCATGGTTGCAAAGTATATAAAGTAACTGGTTATGGAACAAACAACGCAATTATCACAACACATGGAAGAGGGTTTGGCTTCCCCAGTGATTTAAAGCGCTACTGGGATGGTGTATCAATACACCTAGTCACTACCAAGATACAGGCGCCCTTCCTAACTCACTTGCTGGAGAGGAAAGAAACCGCTCAGTGATTTCATCATGAATAGAGATTTGAACCCTTTGACACATACCAACACAGGGGTGTGATCATTCTACAGTGGTCACTGCAGCGCACGCTCAAACCGGTGGGATTAGACTGCTTATTTAGAACGTCCAGCTACGATTGACGCAACAGTCGGCATTTGAGCAGGCCAAACAGCTTTTTTCGCAGAACCAGAATCCTTGCAACGTTATGTCCCGAATGTAACCAGTTTATTGTTGGATGAAATGATCAGACATTCACAGAAGAAGCATAAGAGCATTACACAATCATCTAAACATGAAAATGTAGGCTACATTAGTCTTAGTGAGGAAAGATAAGACATAAGATTGACATAAGATTGACATAACACAAGCAGTCATATTTATCTCAGCTGGTGTTCTAATCACACCGGTTTGAGCGTACACTAAAGGGATACCTAGAATGGCGCCGGAGGGGATGGCTGCCGTTTTACGGGCTCCTAACCAACTGTGCTATTTTTTATTTAACGAGTCTGACGCAAAGGATACAGTTGAAGTTGGAAGTTTACATACACTTAGGTTGGAGTCATTAAAACCCGTTTTTCAACCACTCCACAAATTTCCTGTTCACAAACTATATAATTTTGGCAAGTCGGTTAGGACATCTACTTTGTGCATGACACAAGTAATTTTTCCAACAATTGTTTACTGACAGATTATTTCACTTATAGTTCACTGTATCACAATTCCAGTGGGTCAGACGTTTACATACAGTGGGGAGAACAAGTATTTGATACACTGACGATTTTGCAGGTTTTCCTACAAAAATCCAGAAAATCACATTGAATGATTTTTAAGTAATTAATTAGTATTTTATTGCATGACATAAGTATTTGATCACCTACCAACCAGTAGGAATTCTGGCGCTCACAGACCTGTTAGTTTTTCTTTAAGAAGCCCCCCTGTTCTCCACTCATTACCTGTATAAAAGACACCTGTCCACATACTCATACTAGACCTGTACAAGGCTGGGATGGGCTACAGGACAATAGGCAAGCAGCTTGGTGAGAAGGCAACTGTTGGCGCAATTATTAGAAAATGGAAGAATTTCAAAATGACGGTCAATCACCCTCGGTCTGGGGCTCCATGCAAGATCACACCTCGTGGGGCATCAATGATCATGAGGAAGGTGAGGGATCAGCCCAGAACTACACGGCAGGACCTGGTCAATGACCTGAAGAGAGCTGGGACCACAGTCTCAAAGAAAACCATTAGTAACACACTACGCCGTCATGGATTAAAATCCTACAGCGCACGCAAAGTCCCCCTGCTCAAGCCAGCGCATGTCCAGGCCAGTCTGAAGTTTGCCAATGACCATCTGGATGATCCAGAGGAGGAATGGGAGAAGGTCATGTGGTCTGATGAGACAAAAATATAGCTTTTTGGTCTAAACTCCACTCGCCATGTTTGGAGGAAGAAGAAAGATGAGTACAACCCCAAGAACACCATCCCAACCGTGAAGCATGGAGGTGGAAAATTTGGGGATGCTTTTCTGCAAAGGGGATTGGACGACTGCACCGTATTGAGGGGAGGATGGATGGGGCCATGTATCGCGAGCTCTTGGCAAACAACCTCCTTCCCTCAGTAAGAGCATTGAAGATGGGTCGTGGCTGGGTCATCCAGCATGACAATGACCTGAAACACACAGCCAGGGCAACTAAGGAGTGGCTCCATAAGAAGCATCTCAAGGTCCTGGAGTGGCCTAGCCAGTCTTCAGACCTGAACCCAATAGAAAATCTTTGGAAGGAGCTGAAAGTCCGTATTGCCCAGTGACAGCTGGTATGGAGCATTATGGAGGAGTGGGCCAAAATCCCTGCTGCAGTGTGTGCAAACCTGGTCAAGAACTACAGGAAACGTATGATCTCTGTAATTGCAAACAAAGGTTTTTGTACCAAATATTAAGTTCTGCTTTTCTGATGTATCAAACACTTATGTCATGCAATAAAATGTAAATTAATGACTTAAAAATCATACAATGTGATTTTCTGGATTTTGGTTTTAGATTCCGTCTCTCAAAGTTGAAGTGTACCTATGATAAAAGTTACAGACCTCTACATGCTTTGTAAGTAGGAAAACCTGCAAAATCGTCACTGTATCAAATACTTGTTCTCCTCACTGTATACTAAGTTGACTGTGCCTTTAAACAGCTCATAAAATTCCAGAAAATGATGTCATGGCTTTAGAAGCTTCTGATAGGCTAATTGACATCATTTGAGTCAATTGGAGGTGTACCTGTGGATGTATTTCAAGGCTTACCTTCAAACTCAATTCCTCTTTGCTTGACATCATGGGAAAATCAAAAGAAATCAGTCAAGACCTCAGAGTTTTTTTTATTTTTTAGACCTCCACGAGTCTGGTTCATCCTTGGGAGCAATTTCCAAACGCCTGAAGGTACCACGTTCATCTGTACAAACAATAGTACGCAAGTATAAACACCATGGGACCACGCAGTCGTCATACCACTCAGGAAGGAGAAGCATTCTGTCTCCTAGAGAGGAATATAACTTGGGTCGAAAAGTGCAAATCAATCCCAGAACAACAGACAAAAACCTTGTGAATATGCTGGAGGAAACAGGTACAAACGTATCTATATCCACAGCAAAAACGAGTCCTATATTGACATAAACTGAAAGGCCGCTCAGCAAGGAAGAAGCCACTGCTCCAAAACCGCCATACAGAAGACAGACTACAGTTTGCAACCACACATGGGGACAGAGATTGTACTTTTTGGAGAAATGTCCTCTGGTCTGATTAAACAAAAATAGAACTGTTTGGCCATTATGATCATCACTATGGTTGGAGGAAAAAGGGGGAGGCTTGCCAGCCGAAAGACACCATCCCAACCGTGAAACACAGGGCTGGCAGCATTATGTTGTGGGGGTGCTTTCCTGCAGGAGGGACTGGTGCACTTCACAAAATAGATGGCATCATGAGGGAGGAAAATTATGTGGATATATTGAAGCAACATCTCAAGACATCAGTAAGGACAGTAGTGGAGAAGGTGGAAAGTTTTAAGTTCCTCGGCGTACACATCACGGACAAACTGAAATGGTCCACCCACACAGACAGCGTGGTGAAGAAGGCGCAACAGTGCCACTTCAACCTCAGGAGGCTGAAGAAATTAGGCTTGTCATCGAAAACACTCACAAACTTTTACAGATGCACAATCGAGAGCATCCTGTCGGGCTGTAACACCGCCTGGTACGGAAACTGCTCCGCCCACAACCATGAGGCTCTCCAGAAGGTAGTGAGGTCTGCACAACACATCACCGGGGGCAAACTACCTGCCCTCCAGGACACCTACACCACCCAATGTCACAGGAAGGCCAAAAAGATCATCAAGGACAACTACCACCCGAGCCACTGCCTGTTCACCTCGCTATTATCCAGAAGTCGAGGTCAGTACAGGTGCATCAAAATTGGGACCGAGAGACTGAAAAACAGCTTCTATCTCAAGGCCATCAGACTGTTAAACAGCCATCACTAACACTGAGTGGCTGCTGCCAACATACAGCCTCACATCTCTAGCCACTTTAATAATAAAAAATATTACTAACAGTCGAAACTATAAGCACAATCATTTCGCTACACTCGCATTAACATCTGCTAACCATGTGTACATGGTTAGCAGATGAACATCTTGGCCATGTACTGTTATAATCTCCACCCAGCACAGCCAGAAGAGGACTGGCCACCCCTCAGAACCTGGTTCCCCTCTAGGTTTCTTCCTAGGTTCCTGCCTTTCTAGGGAGTTTTTCCAAGCCACCGTGCTTCTACATCTGCATTGCTTGCTGTTTGGGGTTTTTAGGCTGTGTTTCTGTATAGCACTTTGTGACATCGGATGATGTAAAAAGGGCTTTATAAATACATTTGATACATTTTATGGTAGGCTTAATTAATGACAATGATGAGACAGCCTATAGGGAGGAGGTCAGAGACCTGGCAGTGTGGTGTCCAAAAACACCAAGTTGTGAAGCGGTCACGACAACACCTTTTCCTCCACAGGAAACTGAAAAGATTTTGCATCGGTCACCAGATCCTAAAAAAGATATACAGCTGCACCATCAATAACATCCTGACCAGTTGCATCACCGCCTGCTATGGAAACTGCTAGGCATCTGACCGTAAGGCACCTCAGAGGGTAGTGCGTACGGCCCAGTACATCACTGGGGCCAAGCTTCCTGCCATCCAGGACCTATATACCTGGCGGTCAGAGGGAAGCCCAAAAATTGTCAAAGACTCCAGTCACCCAAGTTATAGACTGATCTCTCTGCTACCGCACGGCAAGTGGTACCGGAACGCCATGTCTAGGACCAAAAATCCCCTTAACAGCTTCTACCCCGAAGCCATAAGACTGCTGAACAATTAATGAAATGGCCACCTGGACAATTTACATTGACCCCCCCAATTGTTTTTACACGGTTACTACCTGCTGTTTATTATCTATGCATAGTCACTTTACCCCTACCTACAGTACGTGTAAAAATTGCCTCGACTAACCTGCACTCCTGCACATTGACTCAGTTCCGGTACCCCCTGTATATAGCCTCGTTATTGTTATTTCATTGTGTGACTTTGTATTATTTTTTACTTTCGTTTATTTGGTAAATATTTTCTTAACTCTCTTGAACTGCATTGTTGGTTAAGGGCTTGTAAGTAAGCATTTAATGGTATGTTCTACCTACACCTGTTGTATTCGGCGCAAAAATGAATAATATGAATTAACTAATAGCAATTACTATTTACCATTCATCACATCACGGGTGAGCTCACCATTGATCAAAATAATTGAGTAAAACACTTTCTAGAAATCTAAAGTCATCAGACGATGGGTAGTTTGTGCAAGCCACCATGTTTGTTTTTTCATATCAACCAAAGATAATATGAAGAGGAGACAAGATGAGTTTTTGCAGTATGCATGTTGAAGGGGGTGTGTTGTCTTCCATCATTCACTTCCAGAAGTTCACTCAAAAGACGAGTGAACCATCCCTTCAAACCTTTGACTGGTACTGTACAGTTGAAGTCGGAAGTTTACATACACTTAGGTTGGAGTCATTAAAACTTGTTTTTCAACCACTCCACAAATTTCTTGTTAATAAACTATAGTTTCAACCAGTCTATGAAACTGGTTGAGAGAATGCCAAGAGTGTGCAAAGCTGTCATCAAGGCAAAAGGGTGGCTACCTTGAAGAATCTAAAATATATTTAGATTTGTTTAACACTTTTTGGGTTACTACATAATTCCATGTGTTATTTCATAGATCTGATGTCTTCAATATTATTATACAATGAAGAAATTAGTAAAAAATAAAAAGAAACTTTGAATGAGTAGGTGTGTCCAAACTTTTGACTGGTACTGTATGTAAATATGTTTTTTTCTTTTTAATACATTTGCAAGAATTTCTAAAAACCTGTTCTCGCCTTGTCATTATGGGGTATTGTGTGTAGATTGCTGAGGATTAAAAAATATATTTTTTAATTAGAATAAGGCTGTAGCGGGACAAATTGTGGAAAAAGTCAGGGGGTCTGAATACTTTCTGAAGGCACTGTATGCATATTGTACATCTGGCCATGGTGGCTTTACCAAGATTAGAAAAAACGTCTGTACTCTCACCAAGACGTTTGGAGTGGACAGGTAGTCATTGATGCAGAGAGAAGGATAAGATCAGGCTTGAGGGATATTAGGGAGTAAAGACTTACAAGTGGTGGATTAAATGCTAACAAATTAGGCGACTACTCATGCACTTTTTGGTGGGGGCGTTGTCTTTCATTCATCCAGGTGATTCTGTTTTTTGGTCCACCACATGTACCTTTTTAACACACAGTAGAGAGGGAGATTTGAAACTGTCTTCAGATAGGCTTTAGGAAGACAAGTTGAACTAATTTAAAAAAAATTGCAGTACAACAAATATGAATCAACTTTCAGATAACTAATTGAAATGTGTTTTATCTGTATGTGTTATGGACTTTGTTATGCACTTTGTTGTATGGCTTCTTATCAACAGAGGGCCAGTGTGGGTGCAGGTTTGTGGAAATGGAAAGGGGATACCTAGTCAGTTTCACAACTGAATATATTCAACTGAAATGTGTCTTCTGCATTTAACCCGACCCCTCTGAATCAGAGAGGTGTGAGGGGCTGCCTTAATCCATGGCCAAGCAATAACACACCTGATTCAACTTATCGTGTCTAGATTCAAGTCTATGATTAGTTGATTAGTTGAATCAGGTGGTCGGCAAGAACGAAATTCTAATTCCACATTTATCTCTATGGATATGATTGTTATGATTGCTACTTCTATTATGAATAGTATTGATCTGTTTATTTTAATAACTTTAGATTCATATAATCACATTTTACATAGGAAATGTCAGTTTGTAAGTTTTGAACATATGGAAATTAATTTAAAAGTATTATTTAAGAGATCAATTTATTTGGAAAACCCCTGGGCTTAAAGGGTACACTTGGTACTCATTAAGCCCGATCTGGACATTTCACATATTTTATCAAATATTTGTATGTCTTAAAACATGCTGTAAGTAAAGACATTAAACTTAATTGGGTGGAGTACTCTGAGATTCATTTAGAGCTTGAAGCCAGGGTTGTCTTCACTTCACTGAGTTGTGGTAAATTGGTTTGTGTGCATTTTAGAGAGTTGGGCTTGGTGCTCACTGGCAAGGCTGACTCCATGAAAACCTACATCTAACAACAAATATCCACCAATTACTCACATTTGTGTTTTCTCATCAGAAATGATTGTTTCATGTTTGTAAAATATTACTGTTCTCCGATTTTTAATTTATAGATGTGTATGAAAATATGTTTGATTTTTTTTCTAAATGCTACAATTGTTGAGATTGTTAAGCTGCACTGGAATGTTCATATCCTGTATATTTGAGTTATGATATGTGGTTGTCTCCCCTACTGCAGATATCTTATGATGAATACACTCTGGATAAGAGCATCTGCTGAATGACTAAAATGTCAAATGTAAATGTTTTACATACAGAGCTCATATTACTGTTTTTGTCACACCCTGACCATAGTTTGCTTTGTATGTTTCTATGTTTTGTTTGGTCAGGGTGTGATCTGAGTGGGCATTCTATGTTGTGTGTCTAGTTTGTCTGTTTCTGTGTTTGGCCTGATATGGTTCTCAATCAGAGGCAGGTGTTAGTCATTGTCTCTGATTGGGAATCATATTTAGGTAGCCTGTTTGGTGTTGGGTTTTGTGGGTGATTGTTCCTGTCTCTGTGTTTGCACCAGATAGGGCTGTTTTGGTTTTTCCACATTTCTTGGTTTTGTTAGTCTGTTCATGTATAGTTTCTTTATTAAAGAACCATGAATAATAACCACGCTGCGTTTTGGTCCGCCTCTCCTTCGACACAAGAAAACCGTTACAGTTTTGAATAATTATTTTTAAATGTTGATGTATCATTTGACAGTTCTTTATTAAAAATGTAGTTATTTGTTATATTTCACTGTGCAAAACCTTGCAGTATTACTTATTTATCTGAGAGAGGCAGATACTGTCACACTCCTCTGACAAGGAGGAGTAGTAGGAAGGATCGGAGGACCAATGCGCAGCGTGGTAAGTGTTCATCTTGTTTATTTGCCTGAACACTAAAATACAAAATAACGGGAGAATGAACGAAACAAACAAACCAGTCCCGTGTGGAACAAACACTGACACAGAAAATAATCACCTACAACTCAGAAGTGAAACCAGGCTGCCTAAGTATGGTTCTCAATCAGGGACAACGATTGACAGCTGCCTCTGATTGAGAACCATACCAAGCCAAACACAGAAATCCCAAATTATAGAAAAAGGAACATAGACTGCCCACCCCAACTCACACCCTGACCATACTAAAACAAAAACAAAACAAAGGAACTAAGGTCAGAACGTGACAGATACATAGCGTTTTGCTCAAAAATATAAAGTGATAGATTTTAAACAAATGTCTGTCAATGAACAGCCCCATGCCATGATAAAATAATTTTATAAAACACACCAATCTCTTTCATAATTTCTTTAAACAATTCAAGCTCAGCTACACAAATACATCATTTATGACAGCAAATATCAGACATAATAGTGTACAGGAACAAGTATTTGTCTCTTGGCATTTCAAGTCAATTGCATTGAGTCTATGAGATCAAGTAGCCTATAAGGTGACATGGAGGGGAGGGGATGGCAGGGAAACTAAGGGGTGTAGCTTATCGCATTAATCAAATATGCATAATAGAATAAAAATAAATAAAAAGTAAACACCTGCATCATTTTCTGATTGCTTTTATATTAGATTAATATGCAAACAAAAACTAGAAAAGGAACAGTTAAGGAGAGCACATACGAATTGGGGTATATCAGCACTAAAACAGACCTTCAATCCAACAACTGAACTCTAATAGGAACCAATACATCACAATGCAACATTTCTCATTTCTTAAAGTGTGGTAGAAAAACATAATTGGGGAGTGTGTCCGATTTGTGTCAACACAATGCTAAATCCCTCAGGATATGCCATTAACTTTAAATCCCCTGAATCCAATAGTGTAGATTTTAACTAGTCTCATAGAAATTTTGAAAAGAGGGAAAGAAGGGAAAGTCTGGACAAACTTGGGATCAAGAGAGACGGATTCAGCTGAGGCCCTCTAATTAAGTAAGAAATGTATTTGATTATAACTGATTTATAACTTAATGGGAGTTGTAAATTGCATTGTCAAGGAAACACTTGATAATAATGGGATCTAGTTACCTCCATTATTATCTCCATTATCAACCTGTAAGAACGTTCAGATCCCAATCACCCAATCAGAACCCCCAGTGTTCAAGAGCAGCTCCATGTCAACTACACTGGACCAGAGACTTATGTCAAACTCATTCAATTAGACCATTATTCATCAAATTGAACAGCACAGTAAGTTTACCTCAGCCCAAGTTCTGCAACTATTCAATCCTCAAAAATCTGGTTCCATTTTAAAGGGCTGAATGTACACTCCCCATCCTGACCTCAAGGCACTACAGAGGGTAGTGAGTACGGCCTAGTACATCACTGGGGCTAAGCTGCCTGCCATCAGGACCTCTACACCAGGCGGTGTCAGAGGAAGGCCCTAAAAATGGTCAAATACCCCAGCCATAGACTGTTCTCTCCACTACTGCACAGCAAGCGGTACCAGAGTGCCAAGTCTAGGACAAAAATACTTCTCAACAGTTTTTACCCCCAAGCCATAAGACTCCTGACCAGGTAATCAAATGGCTACCCAGACTATTTGCATTGTGTGCCCCCCCCAACCACCCACCCCTCTTTTTACGCTGCTGCTACTCTCTGTTTATCATATATGCATAGTCACTTTAACTATAAATTCATGTACATACTACCTCAATTGGGCCGACCAACCAGTGCTCCCGCACAGTGGCTATCCGGGCTATCTGCATTGTGTCCCACCCACCACCCACCAACCCCTATTTTACACTACTGCTGCTCTCTGTTCATAGGAGAACATACTACCTCAATCAGCCTGACTAACCAGTGTCTGTATGTAGCCTCGCTACTTTTATAGCCTCGCTACTGTATATAGCCTGTCTTTTTACTGTTGTTTTATTTCTCTACCTACCTATTTTTTACCTAATATCTTCTTTGCACTATTGGTTAGAGCCTGTAAGTAAGCATTTCACTGTAAGGCTGTTGTATTGGGCGCACGTGACAAATAAACTTTGATTTGATATTATGCTGATGAGCTATCCCCTGCTGGAGAGTGGCTACCCCGGGGCTAACGGTTCGTCACAAACACTGATCCAATTGAGTTACACCAGTAGGCAGGTTTCCATTGACCCAGGTTTATTCAACAAAAGCATTGTAAAACTGCAGATATAGGAGACGTTTTCAAAAGATCAACAACATTTTTATCCATTTGGATTTTGCTTACTTTTATTATGACAAATGATGAGAGAAACTGTGTTTTTCGAATAAATTATGAGTTGAAGGTACGCAGAGCATGTGATGTCAAGACGTAGGTATGAAGCTCCACTCCACATTTCATTCTAAATGCCTACTGCCTGCTAAATATACTTTCAACTATAAAAAAGTATCTTTCTTTGCAGGATCCTTGTCCTGACATTAAAGAATGGATGAATTAATTTGCCTTGCTTTTCTGGATGGCTGGATGCAAGTTTCCCCATCCAATTAGTGCAGATCTACAGGAGGGCAAGTTTCCCCATCCAATTAGTGCAGATCTACAGGAGGGCAAGTTTCACCATCCAATTAGTGCAGATCTACAGGAGGGCAAGTTTCACCATCCAATTAGTGCAGATCTACAGGAGGGCAAGTTTCCCCATCCAATTAGTGCAGATCTACAGGAGGGCAAGTTTCCACATCCAATTAGTGCAGATCTACAGGAGGGCAAGTTTCCCCATCCAATTAGTGCAGATCTACAGGAGGGCAAGTTTCCACATCCAATTAGTGCAGATCTACAGGAGGGCAAGTTTCCCCATCCAATTAGTGCAGATCTACAGGAGGGCAAGTTTCCCCATCCAATTAGTGCAGATCTACAGGAGGGCAGGTTTCCCCATCCAATTAGTGCAGATCTACAGGAGGGCAAGTTTCCCCATCCAATTAGTTTACAGGAGGGCAAGTTTCACCATCCAATTAGTGCAGATCTACAGGAGGGCAAGTTTCCCCATCCAATTAGTGCAGATCTAGTGCAGATCTACAGGAGGGCAAGTTTCACCATCCAATTAGTTTCACCATCCAATTAGTGCAGATCTACAGGAGGGCAAGTTTCCCCATCCAATTAGTGCAGATCTACAGGAGGGCAAGTTTCCCATCCATCCAATTAGTGCAGATCTACAGGAGGGCAAGTTTCTATGCAAAGTTTCTAAATGTCGACAAAAAAGTTTCACCATCCAATTAGTGCAGATCTACAGGAGGGCAAGTTTCCCCATCCACCATCAGATCTACAGGAGGGCAAGTTTCACCATCCAATTAGTGCAGATCTACAGGAGGGCAAGTTTCCAAATTAGTGCAGATCTACAGGAGGGCAAGTTTCACCATCCAATTAGTGCAGATCTACAGGAGGGCAAGTTTCCCCATCCAATTAGTGCAGATCTACAGGAGGGCAAGTTTCACCATCCAATTAGTGCAGATCTACAGGAAGGCAAGTTTCACCATCCAATTAGTGCAGATCTACAGGAGGGCAAGTTTCCCCATCCAATTAGTGCAGATCTACAGGAGGGCAAGTTTCACCATCCAATTAGTGCAGATCTACAGGAGGGCAAGTTTCACCATCCAATTAGTGCAGATCTACAGGAGGGCAAGTTTCACCATGGCACGGGCCGTGGCGATAAATTAGCACATGAGAATTATTAGAACATGGCATGTATTTGTAAATGATTGCAATTTATCCGTGCTGGCTTTTGCATCACTATGTCCAGCTGTTTTTATCGAAGCAAGATAGTGAAAGGGAACGCACCATAGCAGGCAATTGTCAAATCTATTTTCTATGCAAAGTTTCTAAATGTCGACAAAAAAAAATCATTGGACAAGTTAATGGAAACATAGCTACTGACAGCAGAAATAAAGGCCAGAGGATGCTGGCTGTCAAAGGCTTGGCAAGGCCACGGCCAGCAGTCCTGTCGACAGTCCTGCTTAAAGGTCACAGATTGGACCTTTTCCCACTTAAATCAAGGCTCTTGACCTCAGGGTGAAACCACTAACATTTACCACTGGAGCAGATTGAGTAGAGGTAGAAACCTACAGCTGAAGTAAGGACAGAAGGTTAGGAGAGGTCTCCTACACACAAAAGAGCTCAGGTAAGTCATTAAAAATGAAGATGTCAAGAAAGAGCTGAGAAGTGGTTGAATGAAAGGAGGGAGCAGGGTAAATAAAGGCTGTATCCAACACCGTTTTAATCGCCTTTCATTCAAATAAAGGTTATATTTAAAACGTTTACATTTCAAAGTATCAAGCCTCTCAAGCCAATTCATAAACCTTTTATTGAGAAAGCACCTTTTACTATGTGTTTGTCACTGAGAAAAACCCAGTCTCCAAACAAACCCTCTGAAGCATGCTCCACATCATCTGTCTGAATGTGTCCATCCTGTGGGGAGATGTATTATCATGTGGTGAGGGAGACACTTGCACTCAACAGGAGATCCAACTCTATTGATGCAGATGGTGATATCGAATGCCACACACACAGTGAAAAATGCAGATACATAAACACATACACACTAGTGTGTGTGTGTGTGTGTGTATGTATGTGTGTGTGTGTGTGTGTGTGTGTGTGTGTGTGTGTGTGTGTGTGTGTGTGTCTTGCTTTCAGAACTAGTTTGGTGTCTAAGTCAAACTAATGGGAAAGTATAGGTGGTATTGATCAATGAGGTACAGGTAACTACCAAAATAAAGGAAACACTTCAGTAAATGAGGGGTGCTGAGTATGTTGAAAGCAGGTCCTTCCACACAGGTGCTGTTCCTGAGTTAATTAAGCAAGTAACATCACATCATGCTTGGGGTCATGTATACAAATGCCCACTTGCCCATTATTTTGGCTACCATGGCTAGAAGAAGGGACCACAGAGACTTTGAAAGAGGGGTCTCAAATAAGCATATAGGGGGGTTAAAGGGTGTGTGTGTCCGCGCGAGTGTGTGTGTAAAATACCAAATTATGAAATTTCCCATGGAAGAATGGTGTCGCATCCCTCGAATAGAGTTCCAGACACTTGTAGAATCAATGCCAAGGTGCATTGAAGCTGTTCTGGCAGCCAGTGGTGGCCCAATGCCCTATCTATACACAGCCCACCTTGAGGCAAATTACCGCTGAGTAGATTCCACCTACATCACACACACCCATCCTGTATATAAACAATACAATCTGAAAACCTCTGCACACCCACAATTTCGCTGATGCTGTCAATCTGACGAAGGCTAACCTTCTCATATACATAATCAACTTTAAATGCCGCAGTGCCGATATCTACCTCTTGAGGTGTTCATATTATAAGTCTACAGGCGAAGAAACGAGCTGTCTCTCCTAAACTCAAAGTAATATGTGAGGAGTTTATTTTAGCAGCCTTCCTGTTGAAGAGCCTTCAATGTCAGTGACACTGTGTCAGTGACAATGAGACAGCTCAGTCAACATAGTGTGCTTCCTTCAACACTCGTCTTTACAGGTGGAGAGAATTAGAGAACCACAATAGAAATGTGTACCAGACTTTTTTCCCCGATATACTCAATTCATGTACACTATGTGCTGCTATTTCAGAGATGTTGGGACTGTATTGATTTTATATTGTCAAATATATTCAGTCAGCATTGGCCGTGATGGGGATTCCAGATCTAAAGAGAGCAAAAGCCTGTTTGGGTTCATTTAAATTGACAACACAATGTTTACTGCATGACAAAAATATATACAAAATCTTACCAAATGTTTATCCAATAAGGCACCTAGAATCCATAAAAGCTGCTGCAGATGACATAATTTAAATCAGTGGACTGCTCCTCCACTGGCGTCAATCAATAATCACTCTAATTAACTTTAAATGCCACACTAACTATTACACACACACATTTATCTCTGAGTAGTATCCCCCATAGACAAGCAAAGATAGCACTATTGCAAACAGATAACTTTTAATAATGTTTCAAATTACTATTTCTAAGGGTCAGTAGAGGTTTATAGTGCAGGGCAGTGGCTTTTTCATTGACAAGATCACTTAAATTCACTTATCTTTCCTAAAAGTTTAGACACAAACATTTGTCTAAATTGCCCCATTCCAGAATCCTAGAAGTCAAGCCTGTGGTGATTACGGAAAGGAAAAAGTGCCCTGTGAAGGTTTTATTTGTGTAGGACCTTTTTAATACAATGTCATTGTGGTAAAGCATTAAACTAAATGGCACATTCCAAAATCCCTTGAGATCCAGTCTGGACAGAGGGGTCAAGCCCTGATCTCATAACTGTAACGTTAATTCCCAATAATGCTTATCATTTCCTGTTTCAAACAACATTTAAGAGCTTCAAACAACCCCAATACCAGACATACACATCACAGTGTGTGACGCAGGGAGAGAGTAAAGCTACGGTATTTACCTTCCATGACGTAGACCAGTGAGCCCACGTCACCTTCCTTGATGATACAGCTGTCTTTGCCATACTCCACAGGGTACATGCAGTCCACGATCTCCTGGATCTGAGACAGCTCCAGGTTCTTCATGAAGTCATTGTCCAATATGGCTTCCTTGATCAGGTCCTTAGACCTGGGGGTTAGAGGAGGAGGAAGTAGGGAAAATGGGATTAATATGGTAATATGTAATTGTAAGGAATTTGTGTTTTCCTTGGCATTGTTTAGGTGGAGTGGATACCCCCTAGTCATTTCTTTGCCTCTTTTTTACACCTTAATGTGCCTAAAAAAGCAAGGTGGAAACACTGAACGATTGCATAATACCCTACAAAAAGTTGACTTAATTTAGATTCAGCAGTTCAATGTCTACTGTGGTGTATTTTGAGCCTGCTGAATTTGAAATCCTTTTTCAAATGAATTTCAGGAAATAACCCATTAAAAAAACATGTTCTCGATTCTGTGGTTTCAAGGTGACTCGTATTTGATTGGCTTCAACAGCTGGAACAAGAAACACAGGAAATCAATGCCGAACAGAAATGGATTGATCTGATTAAAAGTACACTTTGTAAAGACTAATTTGCTTAGACTTTTCTACAATGGTAATCCACATAGCTCGTTTAAGAGATGTGAACAGAATTGTTTTATGCTACGAATATGCTGTGCAACCTCTTGCTAAGGGATAGTAAAAGCCAAAGCGCAGTAATAAATGTCAGGGGTGTATTCATTAGTCACACACCGTAGCAAAGCGTTTTGCAACTGAAACAGTTAAAACCTCTTAAGGATCCACCCCTTTTTTTTTTCAATTTTAGCCTAAAATGACATACCCAAATCTAACTGTCTGTAGCTCAGGCCCTGAAGCAAGGATATTCTTGGTAGCATTTGTAGGGAAACACGTTGAAGTTTGTGGAAATGTGAAGGGAACATAGGAGAATATAACACAATAGATCTGGTAAAAGATAATACAAAGAAAAAAACAACCTTTCTTTTGTATTGTTTTGTACCATCTTTGAAATGCAAGAGAAAGGCCATAATGTATTATTCCAGCCCAGGTGCAATTTAGATTTTGGCCACTAGATGTGCAAAGTTTTAAACTGATCCAATTAACCTTTGTATTTCTGTTCAAAATTTGGTATTAAGACTGTCCAAGTGTGCCTAATTTGTTTATTAATAACTTTTCATGTTCAAAGTTGTGCTCTCTCCTCAAACAATAGCATGGTATTCTTTCACTGTAATAGCTACTGTAAATTGGACAGTGCAGTTAGATTAACAAGAATTTAAGCTTTCTGCCAATATCAGATATGTCTATGTCCTGGGAAATTTTCTTGCTACTTACAACCTCATGCTAATCGCATTAGCCTACATTAGCTCAACCGTCCTGTGGAAGGGACACCGATCCCGAAGAAGTAAAATACAGAAAATGTTTTGCACAGAAAACATATATTTTATATTGGATAAATCCTGTCCCTGTTATGTTCTGTTTGCTTCCGTTCTGTTTGTTTGTTAGTGAATAGGCCTATACCCCTGGTGTTTGCATGAACCAAAAAACACAGAGTACAAGGCTAATACAAAGTTTTCTATTCTAAACTGCCTCATTTTCCCAGCTGCTTTAGAAGCAAAGTTCAAAGAAAGCCGGAGAGAATAATAGTCATATCAAAAGAGATGGGGACAGGGAGGGACGTCAATTTAGGCAGAGCCAAGCTGAACAAATGCCCAAAATCTGTACAATCCTTTCAGACATGAGTTTGCAGAGAACAGTTTGTTGATTGAGTATTTTCTCAGAATGAGGTTCAGAAAAAGTGACAGATGGAGAGAAAGTGAAATATACGTAGAAGTTGACCATTGAGAAGGAAGTAAACGAGGGGGAGAAAATGGGAAAAGGAAGGAGGGCAAAGATGCAGGGAGGGGGAGCAGTGCAGGAACCGGGGGGCCATAAAAAAAAGTGGAGTTGTGTCAAATGTTTATGTGGCAATGCAGAAACCCATAGGTGAGCTTGAGGTATAGCACCCAAAGAGGAGTGTAATGACACTTCTGACAGTCCACTCCAACGCATTTCCCTCATCTGGCGCCAACCACAATTTGCAAATCATTGCTGTTTGTTCATTTTGCTAGCATTTTCAAACATATTCCTATCGCTTAACATGTCCAACAGTTATTTCACAAAATATCACACACGAGAAGAAATGTAAACATTGTTTAATAGAGTTTAAAGTATTGTATCGCCAGCCCCTACTCACCACCGCGGATTGTGTGAGTGAACTGCACGTTCTCATTACTGAGTACGCGCACCTGATGGATAACTATGCGAATGTGACCGGCACGCACGCTCAGTAATTAGAACGTTGAGGGCTATTTTAATAATCGTTATTCGTTAAATGCTTTTTATATAATATTATGTCCTCATATGTTGAAATGTACTATGGTATTGAACATTCATGTTTAAATTATTGTGAGTGATCCGATTATAGAGTGACATTTAATTGATGTGTTAAATAAATAAATAAATAGGGTAAAAACTATTAAAAGCTCAAACCAAGTTTATTCACCCAATGGGTCAGACAGCTGAACAGACCAAGATGGTGTTCCCAACAGCACAAGTGTATACAGTGCCTTGCGAAAGTATTCGGCCCCCTTGAACTTTGCGACCTTTTGCCACATTTCAGGCTTCAAACATAAAGATATAAAACTGTATTTTTTTGTGAAGAATCAACAACAAGTGGGACACAATCATGAAGTGGAACGACATTTATTGGATATTTCAAACTTTTTTAACAAATAAAAAACTGAAAAATTGGGCGTGCAAAATTATTCAGCCCCCTTAAGTTAATACTTTGTAGCGCCACCTTTTGCTGCGATTACAGCTGTAAGTCGCTTGGGGTATGTCTCTATCAGTTTTGCACATCGAGAGACTGAAATGTTTTCCTATTCCTCCTTGCAAAACAGCTCGAGCTCAGTGAGGTTGGATGGAAAGCATTTGTGAACAGCAGTTTTCAGTTCTTTCCACAGATTCTCGATTGGATTCAGGTCTGGACTTTGACTTGGCCATTCTAACACCTGGATATGTTTATTTTTGAACCATTCCATTGTAGATTTTGCTTTATGTTTTGGATCATTTATACCCCAATTTAGATTAAGTCTCCTCCTTCCCTCTAAACATTAATTATTTATTGCTAGGCAGGAAGTTAAGTGATGTGGGTAATAAACTGCTCCTTCTCCCTTAATGTGACCTGACCTGACCTCGGCCACCATTCCTCTCGAATCCACAACTCTCCACCCTTATCAGTGACCACAACCATGTGATTGCCTTTCCCTCACACAGTAACATTCCAATCCCCTGGCTCATATCCAACCTTAATTGACTCCACCATATGCATTCCTCCTACAGACAACCATTAACTTCTGGTGTAACAACCAGACTGTGGCCCTTCTCCTTTCCATAGGATACCTGATGATTAACAATTTTTTAAGTTTATAAATCAGAACCCATCAGATTAAATACCTGTGAAGGTGCATTTTGGATAATCCTATTGATATTTTAATTTTTTATTTTAAGAGTCTCTGTTTATATGTCAGTGTTAGTTAGCATCTTGTTAATATCCATGGTCCCAGCTCACATTTTGCACCTAAACACCACAATTTTGCACCTGATTCCGTTGATGCTTTGCAGCCCCTTGACAAAATCTCAAATAAAACCCTATTCCCTAGTGCACTACTTTTGAACAGAACATAGATTAGATTAGACAAGATTGGGTGTAATGTGCTGTATACTGAGATGTTCTGTGTCTGTTATGTACTGAAATCCTTCTACAGGGAAGCAGACAGTGTAGTGTCATGCGGCTCTCTATCATCCAATTCTGTAAAAGAGGCTAATCACATGTAACAGGGTTAATCCAACGAGAACTGCTGTCTTCAAAGAGAAGCTTGGATAAAATAGGGACAGGAAACCCTTTCTACCTCTCAAAGGATGCTGAGAATAGAACTCACAAAAGGGAGACGGTTTGAAGTGTTGCCCGAGCTTCTAAAGTCCCGCCCAGAATTCTGTGGCAACACACCACCAAACACCCCTCTGTTCCTAGCCTAGTGGTTAGAGCGTTGGGCCAGTAACTAAAAGGTTGCTGGATCGAGTCCCCGTTCTGTCGTTCTGCCCCTGAGCAAGACAGTTAACCCACTGTTCCCTGGGTGCCGAAGATGTGGAAGTCAGAGGGGTTGGGTTAAATGCTGAAAACACATTTCAGTTGAAGGCATTCAGTTGTACAACTGACTAGGTAGTCCCCTTTCCTCTTTAGGAGTGACCACAAACAGCCAGACTGACAAAATATAATACAATAATATATGTAATTTAGCAGACACTTTTATCCAAAGTGACTTACTTACAGTCATGCGTGCATACATTTTATGCCTATCCTTTTTTGATGTTATGAAGGTATAAAAGGAGCATACTTTAAAAACAACACTATATTTCAATCTACCCTTTAATCGTAACCATGAGCGAGTAAAGAGAAGCACAGTAGGGAGGGGTAACATTTTAGCATACCTCCAGAAGCTTCTCTCCTTAACCCTAACCCTGACTTTGACAGATTTACACCCAGGAAAGGAGTGAGGGTTCCTGGCCTCCCTACTACACTACGGACCCCAGAGTGAAGGAGCCTGCAGTCCAGTAACATCTCTCTGTTTCATGTCCTCTATGCTCTAGCCAGCCACCCCATTACACACCCAACCTCCTCTCCTCCTCCTCTCCTTCCTCTTCTCTTTCTCTCCGTTGGAAGGGAAAATACACACACTCAGTCAGGTTTGGGGACTGAACACGGTCTGTCTTCCTTAAAAGGAGAAAATATGCTCTTTTAGAAGAATAAGGGAGAGAGAGGCTGAGCGAGTGAAAATAGAGATAGAGAGAGAGAGACCAACAGACATAATCCAGAGAACTGGTTTTAAATATAAAGAGAGTAAAACTGGGAGAGAAAGAACAAGGCCATTAATATACCTCAGCATTTTAAAGGCCACATCTTTTTAAAAACAGGTTTTCTAAACCCTCTGATGAAGGCCAATAGGCCGACACATACGCTGAATAAACAAAGTATTACTGACAAGAGCAGTCTGCTGTTTTTTCTTTTTTTTTCAGCTATCTAAACCAATACAGACAAATAAATAAATATTGAAAGTTGGTCAAACAGAGGAGAGACATTGATTTCCAAGCCATTGAGTAAACATCACAGTGCTCTGTTCTAATTGATAGAGGGGCAGCTCAATTGAAACTCATTACTCAATGGTTGTCAAAGGCCTCTGCATTGGCAACCATAAATGTCTGCTTGTTCAAGACAATGACTATGATGACAATATGCTTTTACTTAAAAAATGCGGCAAAATTTTTATGAAGTTGTCTAAGGTGAATGAAAGTGAAGTATAACCTTTCAAACACTGACGGTACAAAACTTTTCACATTAAGTAATTGTCATTCACACGTTTCAGAGATATCATATAGAGACAAAGGATGTGGCATACAGACTTTCCACAACTTAATTTGATCCCTACTTGCTGACACCAACACAGATAAGGGGAAGGAATATAAGGGCATTTTTTTGGCCTCCGTCTCGTGTCCTCATCTGGCACCAGGACAGATACCCAGCTGACCAACACAGCCAATATAATGTGCCTCACTGAAGAAAAACAAAGGAAGGAGGCCAGGGGATTAAAAGGGGCTTTGGGTGATATGCTGCACAATGCTGACAGATACAACTAAGAAAAAATACTTTTCCCTCTTCAAATAATAACCTCCCTTCATGTTGACTCTTCCTCAATGAAACCCTAAAATCATATTACATGTGCAGCAGGCCACCAGGACAGAACCATTCTTATCTGGCTTCAATGGACACAGCTGGCCACTCAGCAAGGCTTATTTATTCAGCTGATTTCTATGCGTCTTTGATGTTTCATGTAGACTAAAACACCTTTTATAGCTACAGGTACCACACATCTAATAAGCCTATCAGAATAACAGAAAATCTGAGAAAACATATCATCACCACCACAATCATATTCTCAAGGTAAGTGATTTCCAGGCTTTTTAAATTGATTAAACCTCAACTCAATTTTGAAGACAGTAAATAATTATAGCATCAATAACCCTTTTTGTTCAGGGTTTGATTCCCAGAGACAAGCATCAAATGTTTCTCATACACCTTGAGGTGTGTATTGATTTTGAGTGGCATGTTAGACAAACAATGCAACATGAGGTGAGGAATGTGTCTCTAAATGCATATGAGACCACACACAAGTTTGTTGGAGAGAGAGGTGAGTGTTGATTGTGTACTGTACGTATGTGCATGTGTGCAGAGACAATAAGAGGAGTGTTTGTGTGTGTGTGTAGAGAGACAGAGATTTTACTGAGTTACAGTTTATATAAGGAAATCAGTCAATTGAAATACATTCCTTAGGCCCTAATGTATGGAATTCACATGACTGGGAAGATATTTTAAAAACGTAGGGGCATGGATCAGAAAATCAGTCAGAATCTGGTGGGACCACCATTTCCCTCATGTAGTGCGACACATCTCCTTCACATAGAGTTGATCAGGTTGTTGATTGTGGACTGTAGAATGTTGTACCACTCCCCTTCAATAGCTGTGTGAAGTTGCTGGATATTGGCGGGAACTGGAACACCCTGTTGTACACGTCGATCCATGGCATCCCAAACATGCTCAATGAGTGACATGTCTGGTGAATATGCAGGCCATAGAAGAACTGGACCATTTGTGTACAGAGCCCTGTGACATTGGGGCCTTGCATTATCATGCTGAAACATGAGGTGATTGCAGCGGATGACCGGGCCTCAGGATCTCGTCACAGTATCTATGTGCATTCAAATTGGCATTGATAAAATGCAATTGTGTTCATTGTCCCTAGCTTATGCCTGCCCGTACCATAACCTCACCACCACCATGGGGCACTCTGTTTACAATGTACGTGGTCTGCGGTTGTGAGGCTGATTGGACGTACTGCCAAATTCTTGAAAACTATGTTGGGGGCAGCTTATGCTAGAGAAATTAAGATTAAATCTCTGGCAACAGCTCTGGTGGACATTCCTGCAGTCAGCATGCCAATTGCACATTCCCCAAAAATGTGTGACATATATAACATTGTGTAGTGTGACAAAACCGTCCATTTTAGAGTGGCCTTTTATTGTCCCCAGCACAAGGTGCACCTGCGTAAGGATCATGTTGTTTAGATTCTTGATATGCCACACCTGTCAGGTGGACGGATTATCTTGGCAAAGGAGAAATGCTCACTAACAGGGATGTAAACAAATTTGTGTACAACATTTGAGAGAGATAGTCTTTTTGTGTGTATGGAAGATTTCTGGAATATTTTATTTCAGCTCATGAAACATGGGACCAACACTACATGTTGAGTTTATATTTTTGTTCATTATACATTATATTACACATACTGACTGATCCTAGATTTCAACCCATACCGTAATGGGAAAGTGTAATTTATACAGTAATTTTAGGTATTAACAACAGTAAAAAAAACTCAGCATTCAACACCATAGTACCCTCCGAGCTCATCATTAAGCTTGGGGCCCTGGGTCTGAACCCTGCCCTCAACAACTGGGTCCGCCTCCAGGTAGTGAACGTTGGAAACAACACCTCCACTTCTCTGATCCTCAACACTGGGGCCCCACAAGGGTGTGTGCTCAGCCCCCTTCTGTACTCCCTGTTCACCCATGACTGCGTGGCCACGCACGCCTCCAATTCAATCATCAAGTTTCCAGACGACACAACAGTAGTAGGCCTGATTACAAACAATGACGAGACAGCCTATAGGGAGGAGGTGTGATGCTTGGAAAATAACCTCTCACTCAACTTCAACAAAACAAAGGAGCAGATTGTGGACTTCAGGAAACAGCAGAGGGAGCACCCCCCTATCCACATTGACGGGACTGCAGTGAAGAAGGTGGAACGCTTTCAAGTCCCTCTGCGCACACATCACTGACAAAATAGATGATCCACCCACACAGACAGTGTGGTGAAGAAGGCGCAACAGTGCCTCTTCAACCTCAGGAGGCTGAAGAAATTTGGCTTGGCACCTAAAACCCTCATAAACTTTTACAGATGCACAATTGAGAGCATCTTGTCGGGCTGTATCACAGCATGGTACGGCAACTGCACCACCCACAACCACAGGGCTCTCCAGAGGGTGGTACGGTCTGCCCAACGCATCACCGGAGGCAAACAACCTGCCCTCCAGGACACTTACAACACCCAATGTCACAGGAAGGCCAAAGCGGCCATAAAGGACAACGACTGCCTGTTCACCCCGCTATCATCCAGAAGGCGAGGTCAGTACAGGTGCATCAAACCTGGGACCGAGAGACTGAAAAACAGCCTCTATCTCACAGCCATCAGACTGTTAAATAGCCATCACTAGCGCATTAGAGGCTGCTGCCCTATATACATAGACTTGAAATCATTGGCCACTTTAATAATGGAACCTTAGTCTATGCCGCTCTGACATTGGTCGTCCAAATATTTAAATATTCTTAATTTCATTCCTATACTTTCGATTTGAGTTTATTGTGTGTATTGTTGTGAAATTGTTAGGTATTACTTGATAGATATAACTGTACTGTTGGAGCTAGAAACTCAAGCATTTCACTACACCCCCAATAACATCTGCTAAACACGTGTATGTGACCAAATACAATTATTTGATTTGATTTTGAAACCATTTACTGCAGCATACTGTAAATGACGGTGCATTGTGGGAAAATGTATTTATTTGTTTCCGAATGGTACTGTAATTCCACCCCACAGAATACAGTAACGTGCTGTGTTCTCGGAGCGCCAAAAACCTTTTGACAACTAGCTGGTGCATGGTATTGTTGTTTCTGGCTCATGAATATATTTTGGGGCATCTACACACATACCCCATAATGACAAAGTGAAAACATGTTTTTAGAAATGTTTGCAAATGTATTGAAAATGAAATACTGATATATCTCATTTATATTTTGACCTTGAGTCAATACATGTTAGAACCACTTTTGGCAGCAATTACAGCTGTGAGTCTTTCTGAGTAAGTTTCTAAGAGCTTTGCTAACTTAGATTGTACAATATTTGCACATTATTCATTAAAGAATTACTCAAGCTCTGTCAAGTTGGTTGTTGATCATTGCTGGGCAGTCATTTTCAAGTCTTGCCATAGATTTTCAAGCCGATTTAAGTCAAAACTGTAACTAGGCCACTCAGGAACATTCAAAATCATCTTGGTAAGCAACTCCAGCGCATATTTGGCCTTGTGTTTTAGGTTATAGTCCTGCTGAAAGGTGAATTTGTCTCCCAGTGTCTGTTGGAAATCAGGTTTTACTCTAGGATTTAGCATGTGCTTAAATCTATTCCATTTATTTTTATCAACAACAGAAAAACTCCATAGTCCTTGCTGATGACAAGCATACCCATAACATGATACAGCCACCACTATGCTTGAAAATATGGAGTGTGGTACTCAGTGACATGTTGTGTTGGATTTTCTCCAAACATAACGCTTTGTATTGAGGACATGAAGTTAATTTCTTTGACACATTGTTTGCCATTTTACTTTAGTGCCTTATTGTAAACAGGATGCATGTTTTGGAATATTTTTATTCTGTACAGGCTTCCTTATTTTCGCTCACTCATTTAGGTTATTATTGTGGAGTAACTATAATGTTGTTGATCCATCCTCAGTTTTCTCCTGTCACATCCATTAAACTCTAACTGTTGTAAAGTCACAATTGGCCTCATGGTGAAATCCCTGAGCGGTTTCCTTCCTCTCCGGCAACTGAGTTAGGAAAGATGCATGTATCTTTGTAGTGACTGAGTGTAGTGATACATCATCCAAAGTGCAATTAATAACGTCACCATACTCAAAGGGATATTCAATGTCTGCTTTTTTTATTTGTACCCATTTACCAATAGGTGCCCTTCTTTGTGAGGCATTGGAAAATGTCCCTTAATTGTATGTGTCGGGTACAGAGATGATGTAGTCAAAAATCATGTTAAACACTATTACAGCCAGACTGGCCACCCCTCATAGCCTCATAGCCTGGTTCCTCTCTAGGTTTCTTCCTAGGTTCTGGCCTTTCTAGGGAGTTTTTCCTAGACACTGTGCTTCTACACCTGCATTACTTGCTGTTTGGGGTTTTAAGCTGGGTTCCTGTACAGCACTTTGAGATATCAGCTGATGTAAGAAGGGCTTTAAAAATACATTTGATTTGATTTGATTTGATTTACTGCACAAAGAGTGAGTCCATGCAACGTATTATGTGACTTGTTTAGCACATTTTTCCTCCTGAACTTATTTAGGCTTGCTATAGCAAAGGGGTTGAGTACTTATTGACTCAAGTTATTTCAGCTTAATTTTTTTAATTCATGAATTAGTAAACATGTCTAAAAACACAAATCCACTTTGACATTATGGGAAATTGTGTGTAAACCAGTGAGTGACACAAAATGTTCCACAAAATGTGGAAAAAGTCAAGAGGTGTGGATACTTTCTGAAGGCACTATATGTGTTTATAGTGCCCCATCAATTTAAAATATATAGTGGACAGATTGGAGTGACAGCTAGTCTTGAACCTTAAATGGTTTCCCCCATATCCTTTTGGTCTGTTTTGCACTGTAGTTGCTGCCAGTTTGGAAGTGTTTGCTAAAGCCTCTAGAAGTGCAAGTGACATAAAACACCAAATATTCATTAATATGATGTAATGTGTAAATACTTTACCTAGTAGCCAACCTGCTTGCACCAATCCCTTGTAAAGTACATAAACATATTGTGAAATACAAACCCCTCCCCTCAATGAATTTCATTCATTCATCCATTTATTAATTCCGATTATTGTAACATTTGCTTTTTTACAATATAATACAGTCATTTTTACGGTATTGTACTGTGTGTCATTACACAGAATTTGCCACAGAGCTGCCTGTAAATGACTGTCAAATTCATGGTAATCCCTTTACGGTGCATCTGTTGGGTGTCAGACATGATTAATCTACAGAAAGCTAAATGAGTTTATTATTCAACAGAAAAAACCTGCAATAAAGCTGGTATTTTCTGCCCTCTGTTTATGTACTCACCCACATACATTTGCATATATCCTACTGACTGACTCTGCCAGGCTGGTGTGTTTGTGTGTGTGTGAGAGAGCAAGAGAGAGAGAGCGAAAATGAATTAAAGATGCAATACATAACTTTTTGGGGACCCACAAAATTCACATAGAAATTTGACTTGAAGAGCTGTCATTCTCATTGAAAGCAAGTCTAAGATGCATTAGATCTGCTCTATGTGCAATATTTATATTCTTCCCGTTTTTAAGTTTTGTTTTGTTTTTGCTCTTTTACTGTCGGTTTTGTGCACCAGCTTCAAACAGCTAAAAATACAAAAATATTTCACCGCGGTTTAGATGGAAAATAGGCGAACTATTAGACTTTTAGCAACCAGGAAATAGCAGACACATTTCTGCATAGTGCATCTTTAATATTAATGGTTGGGTGGATACATGAATTAATTAATTAATTATTTGACATTCTTCTTTCGGCTTCTAAAGAATTTACTCACTGAGCCATTACAGTCAAATAAGGTATATAATTTGATACCCAATGGCAAAGTGCAAAAAGAAAAATCATTCAATGTGGGAAACCCTTGATTTGAAATGGCAAGAATATGACAGATCTCACACCTGATGCGCCATACGCACACTTAAAAGAGTGCACAATAGATAAACACAGCCACGGGCTGTATCACATAACGTCAAAACATGATACAGTAATGCAGAAACAGGCACCCCTGTTGTAACTGTACACCTACTGTGGACTTTTGGGGTAGAAAGGCAGCGTGACATGGCTAAGATCATGGATGTCGAATGCGGTGGGTTCGGCAGATATCGCCTGTCTCTTAGTTCGTTGGTGCTCGTGCAGCTCGGTCTGTTTGACGACCTGTTGCGTGGCCGGTTTGATAACGGACCGGTATTTATCCAGTTCGTTCTGTAGTTTTTGTATCAGTTCATCTTTTTGGTCAAGCTCCAGTTCTAGCTCATCAATGAGCGTGTCCCGCTGCCGCAGCTCCTCAATCTTCTCCTGAAGCGCGTATTGGAGGTCGCGCAAGGTACCCATGTTAATCCCAGACGCCAAGGGAACTTCAGAAAACTTTATCCAAAGCTATCCAGTTGATACTGTAGCCTATTCCTTCTCCTCTTCTACCTGACTGAAAGCTGTATGCCGCATCAACAGCTTTAAACATATATCCTCCCTCCAGTCCTTGATTCCCAAACGGCTTGCTCTCCGTTGATGACAGAGTTTGAATATTTAAATAGGCAAATACAGTAGATGAGGCGACAGTGAAGGTGAACCACCGAGAGCACCGCAGTCTGGAAATGTAAAGTTTGTATTTATATGTCTAGATGAGAGTGTCAGTGGTCAGGCAGGCTGGTCCTCCCCGAGTGCGTCAAACTGCGACCTGGAGAGAGCGCAAGGCGAGAAGGGCGCCTACAGGAATCCGAGGTACAATGCAGCCTGTGCGCACATGAGTGAATCCTGTGAGAACAACATTTACAGGGGAACTGGACCAGTCTTTGGCTAAGGTAAGTTGTCATTGAAATACATACATAGCGGGGGAAGTAGGGGTGCTGAGGGTGCTGCAGCCCCCCCTGAAAAATCAGAATCCCCCGCCAAAATATTAATAAAAAAGTCCTTTATTAGTGGACTGCTATGGCCATCTCTAGTGCAGGCAAACACTTTTTTTCAAGGTCACCCTCCCATCACATTTCCTATCATCAATCATGAATGATAATTCTTCAAGTTGTACCTGTGAAACGTCTCCATGCCAACCATTTGATCTCAATCATTTTCATGGGAATATGAATGTAGATCTTCTTGAGTTATGTACAGTGTTGTTTCAAAGTACCATGATGTTTAGACCTATGTACAGTGTGCTAATTTTAGAGCAAATAGTGTTAACAAACTGTAGAATAACTGTGTTTTGTTTCAATCAAAGCACATACACTGAGTGTACAAAACATCAACAAGAATGAGTAGAAGAGAGACTGCTTAAAGTAGAGAATTATGCACATGCGCAGAAGCTTCGAACCTTTAGCTGTCGGAAAGAGGGTTCCAGAGAACTCGGATCGGCAGCCACTCCAAAAGATGTAGCGTTATTACAATATTGCTAATATGCTATATATAAATAAGTATGTGGACACCCCTTCAAATGACTGGATTTGGCTATTTCAACCACACCCATTGCTGACAGGTATATAAAATAAAGCACAGAGCCATGCAATCTCCAAAGACAAACCATTGCAGTACAATGGCCTTACTGAAAAGCTCACTGACGTTCAACGTGGCACCGTCATTGGATGCCACCTTTCCAACAAGTCAGTTTGTAAAATTGCTGCCCTGCTAGAGCTGCTAAAGTCAACTGTAAATGCTGTTTTTGTGGAAATGTCTAGGAGCAACAACGGCTCAGCCGTGAAGTGGTCAGCCACACAAGCTCACAGAATGGGACCGCCGAATGCTTAAGTGTGTCCTCGGTTACAACTTTGTGTGTCCTCGGTTACAACACTCACTACCGAGTTCTAATCTGCCTCTGGAAGCAACATCAGCACAATAACTGTTAGTCAGGAGCTTCATGAAATGGGTTTCCATGGCCAAGCAACCACACACAAGCATGCCATGCCAAGCATCGGCTGGAGTGGTGTAAAGCTCACTGCCATTGGACTCTGGAGCAGTGGACTCTGGAGCAGTTCTCTGGAGTGATGAATCAAGCTTCACCATCTGGCAGTCCGACAGACGAATCTGGGATTGGCGGATGCCAGGAGAACGCTACCTGCCCAAATGCATAGTGCCAACAGTAAAGTTTGGTGGAGGAGGAATAATGGTCTGGGGCTGTTTTTCATGGATCGGGCTAGGCCCCTTAGTTCCAGTGAAGGTAAATCTTAACGCTACAGCATATGTTCTAGACCATTCTGTGCTTCCAACTTTGTTGCAACAATTTGGGGAAGGCCCTTTCTTGTTTCAGCATGACAATGCCCCCGTGCACAAAGCGAGGTGCATACAGAAATGGTTGGTCGAGAATGGTGTGGAAGAACTTGATTGGCCTCCACAGAGCCCTGACCTCAACCCCATCGAACACCTTTGGGATGAATTGGAAGGCCGACTGCGAGCCAGGCTTAATCGCCCAGCATCAGTGCCCAACCTCAGTAATGCTCTTGTGGCTGAATGGAAGCAAATCCCAGTAGCAATATTCCAACATCTGGTGGAAAGCCTTTCCAGAAGAGTGGAGGCTGTTTAGCAGCAAAGGGGGGACCATCTCCATATTAATGCCTGTGGTTCTGGAATGAGTTGTTCGATCAGCAGGTGTCCACATACTTTTGGTCATGTAGTGTACCGTTTTAAGTCCTTTCAGATGTCTGATGCACGAGGGGTCAAAAAGCTATAGAAGTCTTGATTCATTTACACCATATCAAGGCAGAGGGATGGGGGGTGATAATGAGGATGATGATGGTGACCTGAGTGGGAGGTAACTGTATCCCTCTGGTGAGGTAATGACCAGCACCTTCCTTATCTAATCTGCAGTCTTCGCTCTGAGCTGTGGTGTCCGCTTGTGTTATGTCATTAATGCATCTAAAACACACTGAACTTCATTAGACCTTATGCTCACTGGTCTCATCCAGAAGACATTGCATCACTGATGAAGGCAAATGCAGATGAGGGTTTAGGTTAAATCAAAATGTTATATTGTAAAATCAAAGGACGGTAGTCACTAGATGGTCATGTCAGAACCGCCATTGTAATTTCGTCAATAATGACAAACAAGTAGCCTACATTAGCTTTTTATTCTTAAATTAGTGGTAGGGTCAGGCTTAAGGTCAAGGTTGGGGTTAATGGTTAGAATCTTATTTGTGGTTAGAAAGCGCTGTAGCTCTGATCATTCCACCATGGCCAGTCACCAGACAGTATGATGACCTGAAAAAAAGATCAAAGCTGCCCTCTTGTGGTTGCATGTGATACCAGTGACTGAGCAGTTAGGGAGAATATCTGACAGCTAATAGAATGTCTGGTGCACACACACTTTTGTTCAATGAAACTCAGAAACCAATGATCTAGAGAAATCCCATTATGGGATCCTAACCATGCTGAACTGTAATATATATCTTAATAATATTATTTATAATATTTTATTAATAATAATAATAATAATATATAATAATATATGCTTTTGGCGGCTTACAGTCATGCGTGCATACATTTTACATACGGGTGGTCCTGGGAATCAAACCCACTATACTGGCTTTGCAAGCGCCATGCTCTTCAAACTAAGCTATTGAGGACCACAAACTGTGATCACACACCACAAACTGTGTCTGAAGGATCCTTCTCCATGTTTTCGAAAGGTCTAGATAGAAGAGTTTGTGCTGCCCAACCATTCAACAGCTGTTTTTACCATGTTATTATGTGCTATGACAATGCTATTACAGCTCTATTATCACACTGTAAGACTGGCTATGATACGATGACAGTGATATATCATATTGGCTGTAATAGTGTGGCGATGAGAGTTGGCTTGAAGATCAAGAGCCTGAACCTTTTAGTGGGTGCTTCAGGGACAACAAAGTTTAAACAACTCGGACATAATATATGATATGGTAAAACAAGAATGCTTATCACTTATGCAAAGGAACAGTTTAAGTGCCAAATTTATCCTCGTTTCCCTTTTAGCTTCAGATGTCATTTGTGAGGAAATAAAGTATTAGTGTAAACAAAATACTTTACTGAAGACCATATTACACAAACCTACAGACCTACACATTCAGGATCTTAATTTGATCACCCTGTTGCAGGATAACTTTTCTGAAACTTTCCAGGAAATGTAAAACTTGTAGTGTATTTGAAGTTTGAAAAGGCTTCTGAAGTTTGTCATTTCCACTTTGAAATTCCAGACTTGATTTTCCCTTACGAAAAATGTATTAACCCCTACAAAAATGTCCAATAATTATAATCCACAAAATAATTATTGTGGCTGCAGGATTATTTTCCTGCTGTAGCAAACTGGCTCAAATTAAGATCCTACAACTGTATGAGGCATTCTAGGTACAGGAATTTTTCCTGGCCAAGTAATATGACCAGGAAAACATGCCCTGCATCCCAATACTTCCCTTTACGGAGAAAAAAAGACTGAAATAAGAAGTATAGTGGATGAACACTCAGTCTAACCCATGCTTAAACCAATGCTTTTATATTTGTAAGGGAGTAGGGCACTGATCACATCAACTCCTGGCCCTAGGAATTATTTACATCTTCTGGAGGGTCGCTGTTTTGCAAACTCCGACCCAACTTTGGTATTTTGTCATTTATTTCTACTCTATTTTCACGAAATGTATCCGTTATTGTTTCTTACAACCGACAAGAACTCTTGAACATCAGATCGGCAGTTACTTACCCCAATTCCTGCTTCTACTTCGATTCATCTACCCTGGACTCTCTGTAATTCCAACCCAATTTCCGGGCTGCCCAAGAGGAATAACCGGTGTTACAGAGGCAAGAGAAGGGGATCCTGGTGAGATTAAGGCAAAGGAAAAACCGGCCACCTCTTCCCTCCATTCTACTGGATAATGTACAGTCACTAGATAATAAGATGGATGACCTCCGATCGCGGATTGGCTACAAACGGGACTCTCGGAACTGCAATATTCTTTGCTTTTCAAAAACCTGGCTCTCGGACAAAATAACCCCATGGCTATCCAACTCGATGGATTCTCCATTCACCGGGTGGATAGGACAGTGAAGTCAGGGAAATCGAGAGGGGAGGGGTTTGCCTCTTCATCAACTCTAAGTGGTGTGCTAATTCCAGTGCGGTGGAAGTGTCAACCCACTGTTCACCCGTCTTGGAATACCTGATGGTCAAATCCCGACCCTTCTATCTCCCGAGGGAGTTTTCAGCTGTTATAGTGACTTCTGTATACGGGACAATAAAAAGAACAAGCTGGCGCTTAACAAACTACACAAGGCTATAAACAAGCAGGGAAACCTATACCCAGAGGCTGCCTTTCTGGTTGCCGCAATTTTAATTTGGCGTCACTAAGACATGTGATGCCCTATCTTCCATCAACACGTCTCCAACGCCACAAGCAGGGATAAAGTCCTAGACCACTGCTATTGTGCATGAAGCAAACTTCACAATGAAGCATTAGGCACACCTCTACTCCACAATGATGGTCAATAGGTCAACTTTCAGCAACCAGATAAGTAGATAATAAGCAAGCATACAAGGCCCTCCCTTGTCCGCCATTCGGTAAATCAGATCATTACTGCATACTTTGACTTCCTGTTTACAAGCTGAAGCTGAAACAGAAATGACCCACTATTCGCTCAGTTGAGAAATGGTCGCCAGAATCAGAGGTTATGCTACAGGACTGCTTTGCTAGCGTTGATTGGAATATGTTTTTCGGGACATTGGAAATGAATCAGTGACGTTGTACCCATGGTGAGGGTTTGCTGCTTCTCCAATCAAAAGCCCTGGATTAACACTGAGGTTGGTGCTAAATTAAAGAACAGGGCTACCGCACACGGAGCTTTGTCCTGGCCAAGTGATATGCTACAGCAAAAGATTGAAATAAGTACAAGAAGGCCTGCTATTTCCTTTGCAGAGTCATCAAATGAGCAAAAGGACAATATAGGAATTAGGTGGAATCATATTGCACAGGCTCCAACACCCACCGCATGTGGCAGGGGCTACAGCCCATTAAGGATTATAAAGGAAGACCCAACCGTGATCTGCCTAACGATGCCTCTCTACCAGACAAACTCAATGCATTTTATGCACGTTTTGACAACAACAACATCGAGACAGGTGTGAGGGCTGTCACCGACCCAGAGGATTGGGTGATGTCACTCTTCAAGGCTGACGTGAGAGGGTCTTTAATTAGGTCAACACCCGCAAGGACGTGGGCCCGAAAGGTATTCCAAGGTGCATTCTCAGAGCATGCGCAAAATAGCTGGAAGGCATATTCACAATAATTTTCAACCTCTCCTTGTCCCAGTCTATAATCCCCACAAGTTTTAAGATGACCAAAATTATTCCTGTTCCTAAGAACTCTGAGGCTTCAAGCCACTATGACTACCTCCCTGTAGCAGTCACTTCTGTAATCATGAAGTGCTTTGAAAGGCTTGTTATGGCACACATTAACTCCACCATCTCAGCCACCCTAGACCCACTCCAATTAGCATACCGCCTCAACAGATCCATAGACGACGCAATCTCGATTGCTCTCCACACTGCCCTCACCGACCTAGATAAGAGGAATACCTTGTGAGAATGCTGTTCATTGACTACAGCTCAATGTTCAACACCATTGTCCCCTCCAAGATTGTCACGGAGCTTAGGACACTGGGTCTGAACACCTTGCTCTACAACTGGATCCCAACGGGCCGACCCCAGAGGGTGAGGGTAGGCAACATCACCTCTGCCACGCTGACCCTTAACACAGGGGTGTGTGCTTAGTCCCCTCCACTCCCTCTTCACCCACAACTGTGTGGCCACGCACGACTCCAACACCATTATCAAGTTCGCTGACGACACGACGGTGGTAGGCCTGGTCACCGATGACGATGAGTCAGCCTACAGGGAGGAGGTCAGTAACCTGGTAGTGTGGTGCTGGACCAATAACGTCTCCCTCAACGTTAGCAAAACCAAGGAGCTGATCGTGGGCTACAGGAAACAGGGTGGGCGAGCACGTCCCCATCCACATCGACAGTGGAGCAGGTAGACAGCTTAAAATTTCTCTGTGTCCAAATTACTAAAGACTTAAAAGGATCTGAACACACGCACAGCCGTGAAGAAGGCGTGACAGTGTCTCTTCCCCCTCAGGAGGTTGAAAAGGTTTGGCACGGGCCCTCAAATCCTTAAAAGGTTCTATAGCTGTACCATTGAGAGCATATTGACTGGCTGCACCACTGCTTCGTTTGGCAATAGCACCGCCCTCGATTGCATGGTGCTACAGTGGGTTGTGCAGACGGCCAAGAACATCACTGGGGCCGAGCTCCCTGACATCCAGGACCTCTATATCAGGCGGTGTGAAAAGAAGGCCCGGAAAGACTCATCAAAGTCTTCAACCACCCAAGCCATAGACTATTTTCTCGGCTGCTGCATGGCAAGAGGTACAGGTGCATCAAGTCTGACACCAACAGGCTCTTGAACAGCTTCTATCACCAAACAATACGACTGATAAATAGCTAACAAATTAGCTACACAGACTATCTGTACACCTTGCATCTTTAATGACCTCTTATTTTATTATGCACACTCACACACATCACACCCAAACACTCCATCATTTGTTCACTCACATATAATATGCACATGCATTTATACTCACTCTACACACCCGCACACCCAGTCACATACAAGCTGCTGCTACTCTGTTTATCATATATCCTGTTGCCTAGTCACCTTACCCCTCTACATACAGTGCATTCGGAAAGTATTCAGACCCCTTGACCTTTTCCACATTTTGTTACGTTACAACCTTATTCTACAATGGATTGTTTTTTAAATAAATCCTCATCAATCTACACACAATACCCCATAACGGCAAAGTGGAAATAGGTTTTAGAAAATGTTTATAAATATATTCAAAATAAAAAACAGAAATACCTTATGTACTTAAGTATTCAGACCCTTTGCTATGAGACTCGAAATTGAGCTCAGGTACATCCTGTTTCCATTGATCATCCTTGAGATGTTTCTACAACTTGATTGGTCATGATTTGGAAAGGCACACACCTGTCTATATAAGGTCCCACAGTTGACAATGCATGTCAGAGCAAAAACCAAGCCATGAGTTTGAAGGAATTGTCTGTAGAGCTCAGAGACAGGATTGTTTCGAGGCCTAGATCTGGGGAAGGGTACCAAAAAATGTCTGCAGTACTGAAGGTCACCAGGAACACAGTGGCTTCCATCATTCTTAAATGGGAGAAGTTTGGAACCATCAAGACTCTACCTAGAGTTGGCCGCCCGGCCAAACTGAGCAATCGGGGGGGAAGGGCCTTGGTCAGGGAGGTGACCAAGAACCCAATGGTCACTCAGACAGAGCTCCAGAGTTCCTCTATGGAGATGGAAGAACCTTCCAGAAGGACAACCATCTCTGCAGCACTCCACCAATCAGGCCTTTATGGTAGAGTGGCCAGACGGAAGCCAAAAGGCACCTAAAGGACTCAGACCGAAGAGAAACAACATTCTCTCGTCTGATGAAACCAAGATTGAACTCTTTAGCCTGAATTCCAAGCGTCACGTTTGTAGGAAACCTTGCACCATCCCTACGGTGAAGCATGGTGGTGGAAGCATCATGCTGTGGGGATGTTTTTCAGTGGCAGGGACTGTGAGACTATCAGGGTCGAGGGAAAGATGAACGGAGCAAAGTACAGAAAGATCCTTGATGAAAACCTGCTCCAGAGCACTCAGGAACACTAGGGCGAAGGTTCACCTTACAACAGGACGACAACCCTAACCACACAGCCAAGACAGCGCAGGAGTGACTTCGGGACAAGTCTCTGCATGTCCTTGAGTAGCCCAGCCAGAGCCCAGACTTGAACCTGATCGAACATCTCTGGAGAGATCTGAAAATAGCTGTGCAGCAATGTTCCCATCCAACCTGACAGATCTTGAGAGCATCTGCAGAGAAGAATGGGAGAAACTCCCCAAATACAGGTGTGCCAAGCTTGTAGCATCATATCCAAGAAGACTCAGGACGATAATCACTGCCAGATGTGCTTCAACAAAGTACTGAGTAAAGGTCTGAAAACTTATGCAAATGTGATATTGCAGTTTTGTTAGTTTTTTTACTAAAATGTCTAAAAACTTGTGCATGAAGCAAACTTGACAATGAAGCATTAGGTACACCTCTACTCCACAATGACGGTCAATAGGTCAACTTTCAGCAACCAGATAAGTAGATAATAACCTAAATGGCAGCTGACAATACTCCTTCTGGCTACATCTAGAAGTTTCATCCACATACTTTATGGCCAAATTTACATTACACATTAAACATGTGTTTCTCCCTTTGATTTTCCTCCTCTCATCCCCTCCTTTCCCCTCCATCCCTCCCAGCTTTGCAACCTCCCTATGCCCTTCAAACCAACTCTGTGTCGGAGACACATCTCCCCTTACTTCCAGCTCAGCCCTTTCCTATGGCGATCGATAGGAACAGGATCCATTGCTCCAGGCTCTGTAATCCGATGATGGCTGGTGCCAGGTTCTGACACTAATAGAGGTCACTCTGTCTCAGTGTCTCGGACCCCTAGCAGAGCCACGAGCAGGTAGACAAAGCCAGATCCGTTAAATAACAACACACATCCCATCCTCTAACCAGGAATGAAGACATGCCATCCTTTTCATCAGCTAACTGTGGCCTTGGACCACTACTGTATCAGCAACCCTGAAGGTATTCTTCTTAATAGAAGAGAACAAATACCAGAAGACTTGAAAGGAATTATTTTTCACTTTCATGGCATTACTCTTTATGGATAATGACATTGTCTTCTGACAGATGGCGTCATGCTAAAGTGACACATGTTTCCAGGAGCCAGCTGCCTTGCAAACTGTGGAAAAATCTAAATTTTGTTCATCGGCATGACACTAGTTCCTAACTTCTGAAAATCACTGAGCTTTCCCATTGATCGCTATGGAACACCAGCAGACCTAAAGGCCTGAAAACATTTGTTATCAAAACATTATTTCTAAACATTTCTTCATTATTCTTATTTTTTCAGAAGGATCATTATGGCCTGACAGAGCATTGTATAATTCATTAACACTCTTGTCATTTAGTTCTTTCAGAGAATTTTTTTTGAGTAAAAATGTCAATTCCTTTTATCTGGTTACCTGACAGTCAGTTTATTTTGGCCTTTTATTGCTTGTGCAGTGGGTTTTGTTTCCAATCTAATCCAGACCCACATAATGGGTAGTATTTGATAACTGTAGGCAGATAATAACCCAAATCTAGTCTTGAGTTTCAGTAATGTAAATTAACCATGACAAGAGACAGTTTAAAATTGTCTCGCCACAAATGAGCTCATGTTAACACAATTTGGCTCTGTAATTTCACTGTGCACATCATGTTGGCATTGAGTCGTTCCATGTCATTTCAGCAAGCCATAACACCCACCATCTCAGATTGTTCTAAAATAATTTAGGTAGTTAGAAACCGGTAAGATAAGCATTACTGAAACATTATTTTGTTGAAATGTAATTTGATCTCTTAGAAATTAAGCTAATTAAGTGCATCTAAATTGGCCATTTTAATGTATAGCATTTTAATGTACAGATAATATTCAATAAATATTGTACCGAAAATCCGATCTGGACCATTCTTCCAACAAATGAACACATGAGTAATCAAATGAAATGGACAAAACATATTTACCTGTTCAGAGATATTAGTCATTGAAGTCACTTGCATTATTTACCATAAATTAGTGTGAATGTACCAGGTCTTGACCACTAGCTAGATGCAGCGGTTCCTACAATACTGCCACACTCTTTCATACATTCTGCTTATTTCTTGTGTTTATGTTTTAGATAATAATGATCAAACAATAATAATTTATTTAACTTGTTTAGCGCTTTTCATTCAATTAAATCATCTCAAAGTGCATAAAATGCGAAACAAACAAACAACACATTTCAATTGAGATGGTACAGATGGAGATTGAATGTCTCTATTTGGCTTGGGATGAAAGGCTGGGAGCTGAGGCAGTTTGGATTGGAAAGGCAGTGTAGCTTCATGAGAGGGGGCATCGATGGTACAGCCAGAGAGAAACAAAGACAGTCTGACAAACAGTTCACAACGTCTGCTTCTCTAATAGTCAGTTCCTCTATTGGACCCACTCCTCTGTAGGTTCTGGTCCTCCATTGCTGAACATGTGGCACCCACCAGGGTGATGCCACGGCTGCTGTAAAGCGCACAAATAAACACCACATCTTGGCAGTGTTCAAGAACAGTCCCTGAGCCTCTTCTGCCATCTCTAGAAACAGCATTCAGTACTTGTTGTAATTCTTCCCGACAGATTAAACAACAGATGCATTATTTGGATCAAAACAGCCAGTCAGCTATAAGCCAAAAACACTGTATATACTTTCCAATCACAATTCTGCAACTCTAAAAGTCAAGATCACGAGATGTAAGTGATCAACCCCCAGAGCAGTCAAACCCCAAAACATCTATAGAAAAAAATGCTACAAACATCCGATAGATCACAACATTTTCTTTGCAACTTTGTTTAGAAAACCAATAGCTTTTGTTGATGATGAAAATAAATTGTGTGGCCATCATTACAATTCAAGCAAGTTCTCCATGAAAGCAATTCAGTTTGTCCTTCTCTGAGAAAGTCTTCAACCCCAACTCTCCTTGAATAGTCCAACACATAGAAGATCTCTGAGATTGGGGGGATTATCATACTGTATGAAGAATTTTGCTACAAGCCCAAAACTTTGATGGAGAAATGGGCTAGGGGGTAAAATGTTGCGACAACCCTAAAAAAATAAAAACTATTATAAACCATTGCATGGCAGTCGTATGTTTTTCAATAAAATTCTTAGAAAGCAGCTCCATCTATAGTGTGATTAGTGACATTTACTATTAAACCCAACCCAGCCCAATACCATTACCGGGGCAAAACAATATACAGTGTGCGTTTGGGACTGTTGCCATTGAAGAGCATTATAGGCCATAACATTGAAAACATTAGAACTGCGGTAACTTAAGGGTTTGCTTGTTCACCGTGAATGATCTAGCACACACAAAGAGGCCGTGGACACAGATGAAGCATAAGAGAAGGAAAAACTTAATTGCTTTTATGGAAGACTGGTATGAATTGTCGGCAGAAGCTACTGGTTTTCTATCCAAAGTTGGAAAGGAAATGTTGTGATCTAAATAATAAACGCAAGAGACCAGCAAAATGTATAAAACAGCGTGGCAGTATAGCAGGAAAAGCGGCATCTAGTGGTCAAAATCTAGTACTTTCACACTAATTCATGGTAAATAATGCAAGCAACTTGAATGACAAATTTCTTTGAACAGGGGAAAATAACCTTCACCAGATTCACAGGGAATATATTACATACAGTTTCAGTCAAAAGTTTGAACACACCTACACATTCAAGGGTTTTTCTTTATTTTTACTATTTTCTACATTGTAGAATAATAGTGAAGACATCAACGCTCTTAAATAACACATGTGGAATCATGTAGTAACCAAAAAAGTGTTATTCAAATGAAAATATATATTTTTAATTTTACCTTTATTTAACTAGGCAAGTCAGTTAAGAACAATTTCTTATTTTCAATGATGGCCCAGGAACAGTGGGTTAACTGCCTGTTCAGGGGCAGAATGACAGATTTGTACCTTGTCAGCTCGGGGATTTGAACATGAAGTCCAACGCTCTAACCACTAGGCTACCCTGCCACCCCCTATTCAAAGTAGCCACCCTTTGCCTTGTTGACAGATTTGCACAGTCTTGGCATTTTCTCAACCAGCTTCACCTGGAATGCTTTGCCAACAGTCTTGAAGGAATTCCCACATATGCTGAGCACTTGTTGGCTGCTTTTCCTTAACTCTGCGGTCCAACTCATCCCAAACCATCTCAATTGGGTTGAGGTCGGGTGATTTTGGAGGCCAGGTCATCAGGTCATCGGATACAGCAAACACACTGGAAGGGGTGTTCGGACATTGTCCTGTTGAAAAACAAATGATAGTCCCACTAAGCGCTAACCAGATTGGATGGCGTATCACTGCAGAATGCTGTGGTAGCCTTGCTTGTTAAGTGTGCCTTGAATTCTAAATAAATCACAGACAGTGTCACCAGCAAATCACCCCCACACCATCACACCTCCTCCTCCATGCGTAATGGTAGGAATCACACATGCGGAGATCATCCGTTCACCTACTCTGCGATCACAAAGACACAGTGGTTTGGAACCAAAAATAACACATTTCCACCGGTCTAATGTTCATTGCTCGTATTTTTTGGCCCAAGCAAGTCTATTCTTCTTATTGGTGTCCTTTAGTAGTGGTTTCTATGCAGCAATTCAACCATGAAGGCCTGATTCACTCAGTCTCCTCTGAACAGTTGATGTTGAGATGTGTCTGTTACTTGAACTCTGTGAAGCATTTATTTGGGCTGCAATTTCTGAGGCTGGTAACTCCAACGAACTTACCCTCTGTAGCAGAGGTCAATCTGGGTCTTCCTTTCCTGTGGCGGTCCTCATGAGAGCCAGTTTCATCATAGCGCTTCATGGTTTTTGCGACTGCACTTGAAGAAACTTTCAAACTTCTTGAAATTTTACGGATTGACTGTGAGCGTTTAGTCACGGTAATTAGTCTTCTCCAAGTTCTGATGATGCTGATCGTCATTAGTAGCCTACCAAACTAACTAACTGCCTGGTACTCAGCACTCTGTTAATCAAACACTTCATGAGAGCCCATGAGCTCATATTGCACACTACTTACAGGCTATGCAATTGCGTGAGAAAACAGAGTGATGGCCTCAATTAAAAGAAGAGGACCCCATCAGCTTTCTACAGGATAGGCCTACTATATTTATTTCTTAACTTTCCTACTATTAAACACATTGCTTTACTTTAAAACAGGACTATAGCCTACCTGGCTTGCATGAAAATGAACCACGAGAAAGCGTCCTCCATTCGTTATTTAAGTGCATACAGTAGATTACATTTATATTTTTCCCCTTCCCCTGTTTCGAGACACGTGTAGGATAATGGTCCATTCTAAATCAAAAGACATTTCACACATACTATTTAGTATATGTAAAGACAAGATTAAACCAAGAATAGTCTGATGGGTCAATATTAGCCTGTCACTTGTGAATAATATATTATCACTAGTGAATGATGCCCAACTTGTGTCCAGTAAGGCAATAAACAGCGCATGGCTTTTTTTGCAACTTTTTAAAATCATAGTTGCACACCTTATGTAGCCTAGCCAATAGGCCTATATGTTTTGATAAGGTTTGTAATCACAACTAAAGTGGACAAATAACTTCTTAAAATGAAGCATACTAATCCGCTTTACAACCGCTGTAGAGCCTAACAGGCATACTGTACATACACAGCGCATGAGTTTCAAGTTTGGGGAAGATCATTTTCACCATAAAAATACACCTTTATAACAAAAGCATTACATGCATCATCACATTTGTGGTCACTTTTGAGAATGGGGTTTTCCCACTATGGAACATCCGGACTTATAGCTTACTGCCATGTGCACATTGCTGTGCTTATAATATGAAGAAATAGCCTAATAATTGTTCAACATTTTAAGCTAAACACTGTTGCTTCAGCCTCATTGCTTAAAAAAGTTTTTTTGATGCAAGTGGTTGTATTTATTTGGGATGTATCGCATCACACAACTGTCCAAGACTATGTTTGTAATATTTATTTCTCGCACAGAATAGAATAGGTCAACTTTTCTACTATGGGGGAGAGTAGATTGAAATAGGCTAGTGCTTTTGCTGTTCATTAGGTCTACTCCTCATGTTGACTGACAAAAAGTAAATGTATACAGTTCTTCCAATATCTTCAACATGCGCCTTGGAATTGGATAAGGACGCACGCAGTTGTGTCCCCGATGTGTCTGTCTTCACTTGTAGCCTTTGACACAGACCCGATCACGCGACGGTTATTGGCTAATAATAATTGACCTATCTGAGAGAGCCATGTGAGTGAGAGGGGCTTTGAAGCATGCAGCCAGGAGAAGGGATTTATAATTATTATATTCAGCCCAAGGGCACAATGGCCACTGGCCGCAAAAGGCATGTTTTTTATTAAGGGGCATTATGGCCACACAAAGGGGATCCCGCCGGGAAATTTGAGGCATTATCAAATTGTGAATGAGAGACTGATGAAGTGTGTACAGCCTAGAGGTTGACCGATTAATCGGCATGGCCAATTAATTAGGGTCGATTTCAAGTTTTCATAACAATCGGTAATCTGCATTTTTGGATGCCGATTATGGCCGATTACATTGCAATCTACGAGGAGACTGCGGGGCAGGCTGACCACCTGTTATGCGAGTGCAGCAAGGAGCCAAGGTAAATTGCTAGCTAGTATTAAACTTATCTTGTAAAAAACAATCAATCTTAACATAATCACAATTTAACTACAAATGGTTGATGATATTACTAGTTTATTAACTAGCTTGTCCCGCATTGCATTTAATCAATGCGTTGCCTCTTAATTTATCATTGAATCACAGTCTACTTCGCCAAACGTGTGATGATTTAACAAAAGCGCATTCGCGTCAGGGTATATGCAGCAGTTTGGGCCGCCTGGCTCGTTGCGAACTGTATGAAGACCATTTCTTCCTAACAAAAACCGTAATTAATTTGCCAGAAGTTTACGTGATTATGACATAACATTGAAGGTTGTGCAATGTAACATCAATATTTAGACATAGGGTTGCCACCCTTTCGATAAAATACGGAACCGTTCCGTATTGTTTTCGAAATGATAGTTTCTGGATTTGACCATATTAATGACTTAAGGCTTGTATTTCTGTGTGTTTTTATATTATAATTAAGTGTATGATTTGATATTTGATAGAACAATCTGACTGAGAGGTGGTAGGCAGAAGCAGGCTGATAAGCATTCATTCAAACAGAACTTTCCTGCGTTTGCCAGCAGCTCTTTGCAATGCTTGAAACACAGAGCTGTTTATGACTTCAAGCCTAGGCTGGCAATACTATAGTGCCTATAAGAACATCCAATAGTCAAAGGTATTTCAAATACAAATGGGATAGAGAGAAATAGTCCTATATTTCCTATAATAACTACAACCTAAAACTTCTTAACTGGGAATATTGAAGACTCGTGTTAAAAGGAACCACCAGCTTTCATATGTTCTCATGTTCTGAGCAAAACACTTTTTGGCACATATTGCACTTTTACTTTCTTCTCCAACACAGTGTTTTTGCATTATTTAAACCAAATTGAACATGTTTCATTATTTATTTGAGACTAAATGGATTTGATTGATGTATTATGTTAAAGTTAAAATAAAAGTGTTCATTCAGTATTGTTGTAATTGTCATTATTACAAATAGATATATATGTGAAAATTGGCCGATTACTCGGTATCAGCTTTTTTTGGTCCTCCAATAATCGGTATCGGTACTGGCGTTGAAAAATGCTTTCATGCAACTTTTTTCAAATCATTAAAAATCTAAACCTATAGCCCAAAGCCTTGTATCACAACTAAAGTTACATAAATAACTCTAAATTAAGCATATTGGAGGACCTGTTTCTTTGTTAACCACTCAACACAGAAATGTTGCATGTGTTCACTCCCTCAAATCATTTGGAGAAAATATCCTTTCTATTTTATTCAGCTGTGTTTAACTGTATTCTTCACACTATAAAATAATATAAAACAATGTCACGGAATTCTAAGCAAATCTTGTCTGTTAAATTATCTAGTGTAGCCCACAGCCGTCTGGCATAGCCGGATCAGGGCCTAACATAAGGACAACAATAGACTACATTTTATTCATATCATGTTTCTTTAGACCTGTCTAAAATAAATCATGGATTTATTGTGACGTGTAGGCTACATTACATGGATGTATTAGACTTATTTATTTAAATGTTCCAAAGGCCATGTGTGGAAGCCAGGCGATGCTAAATGTGTTTATGTTCATTAACGGTCAATTACCGTGAGACTGGCAGTTATTTGCTTGACAATCACCGGCTGACAAAATTTCATGACAGCCACAACCCTAGGTGGGGGGTGCATGGGTGGCTTTTTGACAACAACAACAACAACAACAAAATCCTCATGTCTTACTCATTGGTAGTAAGAAGTCTGGTCCAAATTGGATATTTTTGACCTCTATTTGTTAAATATTAGCTGGATCCTATAAATTAAAATGGCTAGTTTGGGTGCAATCAATAAACTTAATTTCTCAGAGATCTAATTCAATTTCAACAAAATGTTTCATGGATTCAATTTGATCTGTTATTAACTACAGAAGCAATTTCAGGACAATCTGAAATGGTGGGTTTCAAAATCCTCTTTCTTGTGCTTTTTGAAGTGGAACGACCCTATTACAAGCCATTTGTCCTGATTAACTTTGATTACTGTACTGAGGATATGTGATGTGTGTGTGTGTTTGTGTGCATGCGTGCGTGTGTGTCAATATCACAGGAACAACCTTCAGAGAGTAAAAAGGAAATGACAGTGAAATCCACAGTGAAGCAGACTTTATGAATGAGCTTGTGTTGTTCAGGAAGCCTATAAAATAACAGAAAACTAATGTAGGTGCTATTTGTGCATGACTGTGGTATGTTGACTTGCCCTTGTTAAATTGTCAGGAATATACTCAAATATTTTGATCAATAATTTATCTGAAGTGTATGCTTAGTAACTTCTTAGGCCGGATATCATTGACTCAATCTGATTAGGCCTACAGAAGAGGCCTTCATCCCATTCTAAAATAACAGATCTGTATCCATTCATTTCCTCTGTGTTTCCTATCAGGATGTACAATTTCACAGTCAGTTACCAGACCAAGGGAGTCGGTACTTCAAAGAATGAACCCTAATATTTTAGAACATCAAACACTGAAGCTACAAAGGCGCAAAGCAAGGTGATGAGGGGAGCATATTGTCAAACAAAGAGTTATCTATTGGAGTATTTAAGGGATAGTTCACCCAAATTTCAAAATGAAATTGGTTTCCTTACCCTGTAGGCAGACTATGGACAAGGTATGACAGCAATCCATGCACTGGTTTTATTTCCCTGGTACTGTTTCCAAATGCAAATGTTTAAGAATTTTTGGCACAAATCCCATTCAGGTCATGGGACCAATATTATAATTGTTATGTCTAAGCCAGCCGAAAGTATCTCAGATGTATTGTGAAGCTCAACAAAGTCCCTTATTATAGAAAGCAGTTTTAACATATATTAATTAAAAAAATATATATAAATAATTGCATTTTTATATTAATAATGATATTTTATATCAAAAAGTATTTATCAATATCAAAAATGTGAATAGTTTATATAACATTTTCAATTGTCAATATGAATTGTTCAAATGTTTTATATCTATAATTTAATTATTGATATCAATAATGTATTTATATAAAACATTTTATTATAATGACCTTTTTATTTGATTTATTTAACCTTTATTTAACTAGGCAAGTCAGTTAAGAAGAAATTGTTATTTACAATGACGACCTACCCCGGCCAAACCCGGACGAAGCTCGGCCAATTGTACGCCGTCCTATGGGACTCCAAATCATGGCCCGATGTGATACAGTCTGGTTCAAACCAGGGACTGGTTCATGGGGGCGGGATTACATTTGCATGCTCCTACAAAGTCACTGTCTACACACCCCTTGCAGTCTTCCCATTTTTCTACCTTAAAATGAAATCAAAACATTTATTGAATTTTATAATTTTCCTGCTGATATACACAACCTACTCCACATTTTCAAAGTGAAAGAAAAATGATAGAACATTTTCCAAATGTATTGAAAATAATAAACTAAGATGTCTTGATTGCATATGTTTCCACACCCCAGAGTTAATAATTGGTGGAAGCACCTTTGGTAGCCATAACAGCTGTGAATAATTTTGAATAACATTATACCAGCTTTGCACAACTCGTAGGGCAACATATATGCATCGTTTTTTGTCAAAATTGCTCAAACTCAGTAAATTTGGTTGGGAATCACTGCAATATTCAATGATTGTCACTGATTTTCAATCAGATTAAGGTCAGGACTGAGACTACTAGACCATTCAGGAACACCCAACACCTCTTGGAAAGTCATTCTGGTTTGTCTGACATTAGAATTTGTGTAAATGTTTAGCTGAAAAATGATAATTCTTGTATCAATAATTCTAATTATTGATATCGATTATAAACCTTTTGATATCAACACTTCTAATTATTGACATAACATTTAAATTACTAATATAAAAACGATTTCTCAATTGAATCCTATGGGGATCTATTGAAATTAAAAATGCAATTATTGATTTGAAAAATTCTAATTATTTATATTGAAATTCCATTATTGATATAAAAAAATACAGTTATTGATATAAAAAAATATAATGAATATATGTTAATACGGCTTTCCATACACTTATAGATGATTTCAACATGATTAACTAAAAATTATAATATCGGTCCCATGGCTTGAATGGGATTTGTGCCAATGCTAAATTGGATTTGTGCCACAATTGTATTCTGAAACAGTGCCAGGGAAAATAAACCAAACAATATATTTCTGTCATACCTTGTCAATACACTGCTTACAGGGTAAGGTAACTGATGCCATTTGTCATTTGGGTGAACTATCCCTTTAAATATCCTCAGACGTGCACTTCGGGCGCTCAGCATCCAGCTACTAAAACCAATAATGCATCGTGGTTCCTCCACTCTACCTCCGGTGGGAATGCAAAGATGGATCGGATCAATCATAAACTTCTCTCGGAAGCCTACCTTGGCGCTACGCCATCCGCCCCAAGAATGAACGCGCTCGCGCTACCCCATTCACGGAAGCGCGTCTCCATCTCCACAGTAGGAGGGCTCAGCCCTGTTGTGATTGTGAATGATTGACATCCAATGGGCTGACATCACACTCATGTCTACCTATCTGTTTCAAGTAGGCTAGTCTAAATGCAACCCGTACCATTAGGCTACATTATTCCAGTTTTTTCTAAAAAGCATCAATTGCACACGATGGATAAACATACTAGTTTTGCGGTATATAAACCCTAAATGAATCGACACCAACAACAACCACTTTATACTCTCTTACCAGTCGGACTTGACATATTTCCGAAAGGCTTGTCTCGACAGGTCTTGGTAGTTTTGAGGCTCCGCCGAGATGCCTTGCGCCCGAGTCCTGGTCCTCGGTCCTATAAGTTGAGCGCTGGGCAATACGGACTGACATTTGTGCAGTTTCCTCTTCAATTCTTGGATCTCGTCCTCCCTGTCCGCCAGACGCCTCTCCAAGTCCTGTATCCTGTCCTCCTTCAACATTAAAATCTTGGCAAAGTCCTCTTCCAGGTCGCTCATGATGAAATCTGCGGAGACTTCACTTGTTTCCCCTCGAAAACCACAATTCCGATATTTACGGTCAGAATTCCGTTGTTTACAATGGGATAAACGAGGCTCCGCCGTGCGTATTGAGAAGGATCCCTTTGTAATCCACGTGTTTTTTTCGGAAGGTGCTGAGAGGAGGGGATTTAAATCGGTGTTTAAAACAGTCGAGCCGGCAGTTGATAAATCCAAGAAGCACTGGTCCACATACAGAGACCCTGACCCTCCAGGGAAGTTGGGAACTATTGATGATCCTTCATTGACAAACCAATTAGAGCAGACTTTCCTCTTTGGGGACGCAGGCCGTCATGCTGCAGAGAAACTCGGTGTGCGCTCCAGACTGTAACGGCGACTCTGCATCACTGACTGCCCCAACACAGCCTAGAGATTTTTTTGCGTTGTCAAATTCTCACCGTTACAATCACCAACACAAAGCTTCTGGAACGCCCTTTGATCCAAGAGGCTGACCCAGCCCAGTGAAACTCGATCTGGCTAGGGATCTGATTTACAAGGTTGCTAGATTAGAGTGCTAGTTTGGGCATCCCCAAAAACACCCACCCTGCCGTTTTGTCATTAGACTAGCCTATATGCAACTCCTTTAGGCAATAACAACCCATGCAATTACTTTAGACATGGAATTTGTTGTTCCATACAAGGACCATTTCATTATTCAATCAAACATTTAGAGTCCCTCCAACCGAACACAATGTTTTATAGAATAAACTGTAATATGTAAACTGTAAGCAGCACATCACTGTCACAATCCTTGGTGGTCTGTAGCAGAGTAGTACCCCAGCAAACATGATGTGGGCCCAATGTAGGCTACAATATTGGCCTCACTAGGCTTCCAACATTTGGCAAATCCAATGTGCCTTTGCTCATCAGCCTCACATTGGCCCCCAAGGCATTGGCCCAGTGTAGCCCAGTGTGGGCAGCCCATATCAGGCAGCCCCCACTTTGCCTAAAATAAGCCTATATTTTCCCAGCAAACATGCCCATATTGCCACGATGTGGGCCCAATGCAGGTTAAAACACTGGACCCATGTAGGCTGCCCACATTGGGCCGATATGCCTTTGCGCATCAGCTCCTCATTGGCCCCAAGGCAGGTGGCCCCAAGGACAGCCCTCACAATACCTGAAATTAGTATTGGAAATCAAGACTTTCTGAAGGCTTTGGGCTTTCACCAAATTGTTCCGAAAAACGGTTAATTACTCAGAGCTTCATTATCTGTTCACAATGCAGATTAGTGACATCTACTGGGCAGCAATACATAGCAGCGTGTGATTATCATATGTTTTTCTGCTCTGTTTTCAGCAAATCCCCATGGGGCAGCGGTAAGTCAATTCCGTTAGCAGCATTTTATACTATGGTATTGTTGAAAACTTGTTTCTTATTGGCTTGAAGGGCATTATAGGGCGTGCATTATTTCCCTATATAAACTGGGTGGTTCGAGCAGAGTATGACCAAACATTTATTTTTACTGCTCTAATGACGTTGGTAACCAGTTTATAATAACAATAAGGCACCTCGAGGGCTGTATCTAGGCACTCATGCAGAAGAACAACCCTTAGCAGTGGTATATTTGCCATATACCACACCCCCTCTTGCCTTATTGCTTAAATATCACACAGTATATTGGCACATTAGAATCTAATGGCTAAAGTTAATTCTTACATGTTTTGTTTGAGCTGCTTTTTAAAGCAAATGTTGAATTGAAAAAATGATGGGTATTGTTGAATTTGATATTCATAATGGCGAGCTAGGACTGATGGTTTGGTTAGCTAAACTAGCAAGTATGTTTGTTTGGTTACCACAGCAACTACTGTAGCTATCTAGTTAACTTGCTAGCTAGTTCAGTGGATGTTGAAAACATTCCTACCAGCAAAAGAACACATTTCTAGTGGCAAATGTGTTCAATTATAGCCATGGTATAAAAGGGATAATCAACTCGGGCCTCTATGTGTTCTCTAGAAATGAATGCAACTCCGTGTGTCGTGGAACACACCTTCCACATTGTTCATTATTTTCAATAGAATGCATAGTTCCTCGTTGATTATCTTATAAATAATGAGTTGGAATATCAGGTTAGCATCTTAAATCATGCTGCACTTTTTTGCCTTCAAGTTGACTTTTTTTCAAAAACTGAATCTATGGCATTATTTAGGATGCTATACTAAATGTTCAACAGTGCAGAAAGTGTAGTTTCACATAAAAACAAATCTAAATAGCATGCATTAGACAGGATTCAACCTCTTATCCTAACAACCTTGACTGTGCCATAGTTTCCTACTCTACCTGTTAAACTACCAGTCAAGTGAACCTTTTTGCACAAAATCCTATTTATACTGAACAAAAATATAAATGCAACAGGCAACAATTTCAAAGATTTTACTGAGTTAAAAATCAAATCAAGCGACAGTTCATATAAAGAAATCAGTCAATTAAAATAAATACATTTGGCCCTAATCTATGGATTTCACATGACTGGGAATACAGATATGAATATGTTGGTCACTGATATATTTTTAAAAGGTAGGGGAGTGGATCAGAAAACCAGTCAGTATCGCTTGTGACCACCATTTATCTCATGCAGTGTGGCACATCTCCTTCACATAGAGTTGATCAGGTTGTTGATTGTGGAATGTTATCCCACTCCTCGTCAATGGCGGGAACTGGAACACACTGTCGTACACATCGACCCAGAGCATTCCACACATGCTCAATGGGTGACTGGTGGGTATGCAGGCCATGGAAGAACTGGGACATTTTCAGCTTCCAGGAATTGTGTACAGATCCTTGTGACATGGGGCCGTGCATTATACAGATATGATCTTGTTGCCATCTAATGCACATTCAAATGTCATAAATCAACAGTGCAGAGCTCCCCCTGTCCTCTGTTGTGCCTTGATTGTATTACTGTTGATGATATCTGGAAATGTGCATGTACACCCTGGCCCATCTACTGTTGCTAGCCCCAATTCTGACTTGTGCTCTGATATCTGTTTCACTGATTTCTGCTCTCGTAAAAGCCTGAGTTTTCTGCACGTTAACACTAGAAGCATATTACCTGAAATTGATAAATTGAAAGTGTGGGTTCACAGCTCCAATCCAGATGTGTTGGTCATTACTGAGACAGGGTTAATGTAGGAGAATATAACACATTAGATCTGGTCAAAGATAATACAAAGCAAAAGCATGCATATATATATATTTTTTGTACCATCAAATCAAATCAAATCTAATTTATTTATATAGCCCTTTGTACATCAGCTGATATCTCAAAGTGCTGTACAGAAATCCAGCCTAAAACCCCAAACAGCAAGCAATGCAGGTGTAGAAGCACGGTGGCTAGGAAAAACTCCCTAGAAAGGCCAAAACCTAGGAAGAAACCTTGAGAGGAACCAGGCTATGTGGGGTGGCCAGTCCTCTTCTGGCTGTGCCGGGTGGAGATTATAACAGAACATGGCCAAGATGTTCAAATGTTCATGAATGACCAGCATGGTCGAATAATAATAAGGCAGAACAGTTGAAACTGGAGCAGCAGCACGGCCAGGTGGACTGGGGACAGCAAGGAGTCATCATGTCAGGTAGTCCTGGGGCATGGTCCTAGGGCTCAGGTCCTCCGAGAGAGAGAAAGAAAGAGAGAAGGAGAGAATTAGAGAACGCACACTTAGATTCACACAGGACACCGAATAGGACAGGAGAAGTACTCCAGATATAACAAACTGACCCTAGCCCCCCGACACATAAACTACTGCAGCATAAATACTGGAGGCTGAGACAGGAGGGGTCAGGAGACACTGTGACCCATCCGAGGGTCCATACCATCATCTTTGAAATGCAAGAGAAAGGCCATAGTGTATTATTCCAGCAAAGGCGCAATTTAGATTTTGTCCACTAGATAGCAGAAGTGTATGTGCAAAGGTTTAGACTAATCCAATGAACCATTGCATATCTGTTCAAAATGTTGTATCAAGACTGCCCAAATGTGCCTAATTGGTTTATTAATACATTTTCAAGTTCATAATTGTGGACTCTCCTTAAGGAGCAATTCTCCCTCTGTGGGTCTAACCCCAGGAAGTTCTGTAAAACGGTTAAAGACCTGGAGAATAAACCCTCCTCCTCACATCTGCCCATGTCCCTTAAATTTGATGATGTGGTTGTTACTGACAAGAAGCACATTTTTTATATTTGTATATTTTATTTATCCGTTATTTTACCAGGTAAGTTGACTGAGAACACATTCTCATTTGTAGCAACGACCTGGAGAATAGTTACAGGGGAGAAGACGGGGATGAATGAGCCAATTGTAAACTGGAGATTATTAAGTGACCGTGATGGTTTGATGGCTAGATTGGGAATTTAGCCAGGACACCGGGGTTAACACCCCTACTCTTTCGATAAGTGCCATGGGATCTTTAATGACCTCAGAGAGTCAGGACACCCGTTTTAACGTCCCATCCGAAAGACGGCACCCTACTCAGGGCAGTGTCCCCAATCACTGCCCTGGGGCATTAGGATATTTTTTAGACCAGAGGAAAGAGTGCCTCCTACTGGCCCTCCAACACCACTTCCAGCAGCATCTGGTCTCCCATCCAGGGACCGACCAGGACCAACCCTGCTTAGTTTCAGAAGCTAAGCAGGGTATACAGGGTGGTATGCTGCTGGCAAGCACATGACTGAGCTCTTTAATCACCACTTCATTAAGTCAGGATTACTATTTGACTGTGCCTTGCCTCCTTGCCCTTCCAACATTTCCTAATTTCCCACCCCTTCTAATGCGACGAGCCCCGATGCCGCTCCCTATTTTTCCCCTGCCCCGCTACAAAGTTTCTCGCTGCAGGCGTTCACTGAGTCTGAGGTGCTAAAGGAGCTCCTTAAACTTGACCCCCAAAAAACATGTGAATCAGATGTTTTAGACCCTTTCTTCTTTAATGTTGCTGCCCCTATAATCACCAAGCCTATCTCTAACCTTTTTAACCTGTCTCTCCTCTCTGGGGAGGTTACCATTGCCGGGAAGGCAGCCATTGTTTGTCAATTATGGTAGACCATTCCATTCTTGTGGGCCAGCTAAGGAGTATTGATCAAGTTTATTCATAAAGCCCTTCTTACATCAGCTGATGTCACAAAGTGCTGTACAGAAACCCAGCATAAAAACCCGAACAGCAAGCAATGCAGGTGTAGAAGCACGGTGGCTAGGAAAAACTCCCTAGAAAGGCCAGAACCCTGGAAGAAACCTAGAGAGGAACCAGGTTATGAGGGGTGGCCAGTCCTCTTCTGGCTGTGTTGGGTTGAGATTATAACAGAACATGGCCAAGATGTTCAAATGTTCATAGATGACCAGCAGGGTCAAATAATAATAATCATAGTGGTTGTCGAGGGTGCAACAGGTCAGCACCTCAGGAGTAAATGTCAGTTTTCTTTTCATATCATTCAGAGTATCTCAATCACTCCTGCCTCTAGAGAGTTGAAAACAGCAGGTCTGGGACAGGTAGCACGTCCGGTGAACAGGTCAGGGTTCCATAGCCGCAGGCAGTATTGATGTCTCTGAGGTTATTTGGCCTGGTTTGCTAACAACCCCTCTCAAAGAGTGCAGTGTATAAAGTCAGAACATCTGCTGTCTCAGCCACTGCCTGTCACCAAAGGTGTAACCCAAGGCTCGATCCTAGGCCCCACGCTCTTCTCAATTTGCATCAACAACATAGCTCAGGCAGTAGGAAGCTCTCTAATCCATTTATATGCAGATGATACAGTCTTATACTCAGCTGGCCCCTCCCCGGATTTTGTGTTAAACACTCTACAACAAAGCTTTCTCAGTATCCAACAAGCTTTCTCTACCCTTAACCTTATTCTGAACACCTCCAAAACAAAGGTCATGTGGTTTGGTAAGAAGAATGCTCCTCTCCCCACAGGTGTGTCTTGGGAGTATGGCTAGATGGTACATATCAGCACATATCAAAGATGCAGACTAAAGTTAAATCTAGACTTGGTTTCCTCTATCGTAATCGCTCCTCTTTCACCCCAGCTGCCAAACTAACCCTGATTCAGAATGCATATACATGATATATATAGAATGCATATACATGATTTATGAATGCATATACATTCGTAAATCAAGACCTTTCTTGAGTTGGGCTCTGGAATGAATGTTAGAATGTTGGGAATGAGAATGTGTTGAGAATGCGAGCCCATGGTTGTGTGGGGGAAAAGGGTTGAGTGTGTATGAGTGTGTGGGTGTATGTGCGTATCCCACAACTGTTGCGAAGGAGTAAAAGATGTTAGCGACAATTTACGATGATTCACAACAATTGTTTGCTAATATAATAATTGCTTGCAATAATGTCATTTTGGTAATGGCGAGACTGCTGAGAGGTAAAATCCTTTGCATAAATTGCCTACATTACTACAAATATTAATAGCTAATTATGGAAAATAAGAAACATTATTTTTAAATATATATATATTATGGCTATATATAATACAGATTGAGGTGATGGCGATGGAAATGCATTTGGCGGTTGATCTACTTCTGTTCTGTAAATGGCACTGTGTGCTCTTTTTGAAGGATGGATCCCAGTCTCTCCAGGGCTATGGGGGTTGGACGTGGTCTGCCTGGCATTGGGATGACAACCCAACTCGGGATGAGGAGGGCTTTTAGCAGGTGGAATAGTGGGGACCAATTGGAGGTTTACTTAGTAGCAATGCAAATATCATGGTACAGCTATATAGACACTCAATCATCATGTTACTTTTTAATGGTATGTTTACAAACATATTTTGATAAATAGAATGGAAAGTTGCGTCTCATTATGGTAAGTGGTGAAATAAGTATAGCCAGTTACAAATGTAATGGCTTAGCAGATAATGAGAAAAGACAATCTGTTTTTACCTGGCTAAAAGAGAAGCAATATAACATCTATTGTTTACCGGAAACTCATTAAACAATTTTAGACAAATTTTTAAAAAGGGTATCATTTCAGATAAAGAGACAGCTTTGGCAGAGCGGAGAGCCTCTGTGAGACAGAGGAAAGGGATCTCAGTTGAGTGAGCCGCCTTGAAGCTTGACAAGTTAGGGTCAAGCAGATCTTAGGCCTCACTCTCCCCTATCTGAGAAATCTGCCGCCCTCATCCTCCCTCATACAACACCTGTTCTGCCAGTCACATTCTGTTAAAGGTCCCCAAAGCTCACACATCCCTGGGTCACTCGTCTTTTCAGTTCGCTGCAGCTAGCGACTGGAACAAGCTGCAACAAACACTTAATCTGGACAGTTTTATCTCAATCTCTTCATTCAAAGACTCAATCATGGACACTCTTACTCACAGTTGTGGTTGCTTTGCGTGATTTATTGTTGTCTCTACCTTCTTGCCCTTTGTGCTGTTGTCTGTGCCTAATAATGTGTGTACCCTGTGCTGCTAGCATGTTGTGTTGCTACCATGTTGTTGTCATGTTGTGTTGCTGCCATGCTATGTTGTTGTCTTAGGTCTCTCTTTATGTAGTGGTGTGTTGTCTCTCTTGTCGTGATGTGTGTTTTGTCCTATATTTTTATTTGATTTATTTTGTATTTTTAATCCCAGCCCACGTGCCCTCAGGAGGCCTTTTGCCTTTTGGTAGACCGTCATTGTAAATAAGAATTTGTTCTTAACTGACTTGCCTAGTTAAATAAAAGTTCAATTTTTTTTATACAATTATAACACCGAAACATGAGGTGATGGCGACGGATGAATGACACGACAATGGGCCTCAGGATCTCGTCACGGTATGTCTGTGCATTAAAATGACCTTCAATAAAATGTGATTGTGTTTGTTGTCCATAGCTTAAGCCTGCCCATTCCATAACCCCACCGCTACCATGGGGCACAATGTTGATATCAGCAAACCGCTCGCCCACACGACACCATACACGCGGTCTGCAGTTGTGAAGCCAGTTGGACATACGACCAAATTCTTTAAAACAACATTGGAGGCGGCTTAGAAACGAATATTCAATTCTCTGGCAACAGCTCTGGTGGACATTGTGTTATGTGACAAAACTGCACATTTTAGAGTGGCCTTTTATTGTCCCCAGCACAAGGTGCAAATGTGTAATGATCATGCTGCTTAATCAGCTTCTTGATGTGCCACAACTGTCAGGTGGAAGGTTAATCTTGGCAAAGGAGAATGCTCATTAACAAATTTGTGCACATTTTAGAGATTTTAGCTTTTTCTGCGTATGGAACATTTCAGGGATCTTTTATTTCAGCTCATGAAACATGGGACCAACACTTTACATGTGTTTTATATTTTTTTTCAGTGTATATTTCCAAGTATGGTGTCCAGTAGAGGTCGGTGTTTTAAAGCAGCTTGGAATCGAAGAAAGCACCAGATCCACAGTGAAATCAGTGGGATCTCGCATTTTGCAACACACGATTTGAAAAACTTGTGATCAAATTAAGCTTTAGACGTCATCGATGATGTATTTCTAATAGTGATAAACGCATCAGCACACTGCTTCAAAGTTAGCTGCTTAGAGATGTTGACATATGCCTCGGAGCTCCAGTACCAAACATAACATCACTATCTGAAATAAGGCCACACTTTTGGATCATACATTGTATCAGAAAGACAACTATAATAACAGTTGCACAAAAATAACCTGTGAACTATAAGGTTCTATCTGATAAAAGATTATTCAGAGATAATTGGCTTTAAAGTTCTGAACCCCGGCCTCCCGGGTGGCGCAGTGGTTAAGGGCGCTGTACTGCAGCGCCAGCTGTGCCATCAGAGTCCTGGGTTCGCGCCCAGGCTCTGTCGTAACCGGCCGCGACCGGGAGGTCCGTGGAGCGACGCACAATTGGCCTAGCGTCGCCCGGGTTAGGGAGGGCTTGGTCTGTAGGAGATTTGTCCTTGTCTCATCGCGCACCAGCGACTCCTGTGGCGGGCTGGGCGCAGTGTACGCTAGCCAAGGTGGCCAGGTGCACGGTGTTTCCTCCGGCACATTGGTGCGGCTGGCTTCCGGGTTGGATGTGCGCTGTGTTAAAGAAGCAGCGGCTTGGTTGGTTGTGTATCGGAGGACGCATGACTTTCAACCTTCGTCTCTCCCGAGCCCGTACGGGAGTTGTAGCGATGAGACAAGATAGTAGCTACTACAACAATTGGATACTACGAAATTGGGGAGAAAAAGGGGTAAAATTCAAAAAAAAAAAAAAAAGTTCTGAACCCTCTATGGTTTGAATGGTGCCAGCAATTTTTTAACATAACAACATGAATTGGATTGTTTTCTAACCACGCCCCCAAATATTATAATGAGCCCCGCCTCTACATTATAAAGTAGCTGGGCTTGGTGTTGGCTAGCCTGTGCAGGGCTTGATGTGGGCTAGTCTGTGTTGTGCTGGTGCAGGCTAACCTATGTTGAGCTGGTGTGGGCTTGGTGTGGGTTAGCCCGTATTGGGCTGATGTGGGGTAGCCTGTGCAGGGCTGGTTTAGGCTAGCCCATGTTGGCCTGGTGTGGGCTTGGTGTGGGCTAGCCTGTGTTGGGCTGGTGTGGGCTAGCCCGTATTGGGCTGGTGTAGGCTAGCCCGTGTTGGGCTGCTGTAGGCTTGGTATGGTCTAGTCCATGCTGGGAGTGGTGTGGGCCAGCTCATGTCAGGCTGGTGTCCGCTAGAACGTGTTGTGCTGATGTGGGATTGCTGTGGGCTTTGTGTGGGCTAGCCCCTGCACACAATGGGGTCATGTTTGCTGGGAGGCTATGTTGAGTTTTGCAATAGGTAAATGTAGAGAAAGGCCAATGTTGTCATACACACACACACACACACACACACACACACACACACACACACACACACACACACACACACACACACACACGTTGAGCACTCTGTAAGCCTAATCTTCAAACAGAGCCAACCATTTCTCTGCATTATTTTCATCCTCTGACTAAATCCATTTCAGCTCAATGAATTCATGGAAAGAGCGACTTGGGCTGCAGGGGGAATGTTTCATTAATATTCTGAGATAAAAATAGTGCCAGGGGATCCATAATTTGCAAGTGGAGTTCATAGTATTATGCCCCTGTTTTCCCACTCTCCTTCCCAAGTCCATAGAGTCTGGGTGGCTCAAAAGTAATGCAAGTGACAGGAAAGGTAGGCTGCTTTCCAACTACTACCACAGACATAGACATCTTTGCTCATCACTTTTCCTTTTAAATTAGAATTCCAATCTCCAATGTTTTAGTTTTCAATGTGAGGAGAATGTACTTCAAATGACTCACACTGAAAAAGGCTATGCTTTGAAGAGCAATACCTTTTGATATACTGTGCAAGTGCAAGAAATTACTTATAGACATGCTTGAGACCTTGGCCACATGAGAAATATTCTTGGCGTGAAGGGCACATCTTTACAGACATTCAGCTTTCTTTACGTGGGGTAAAACTGTGTCAGTTACATTTAAAATTTTTGTCATTCAGTAGACGCTCTTATTCAGAATTACGTACAATGGGAGGGGGACGTCGGGGGCGCAATGAAAGTTATTGAAGACACTCTTCAAAGAGGTAGAGATTCAGACATTTTAGAAAGATTGGCAGTGACTCTGCTGTCCTGACTTTAGGGGGACACTTGTTCCCCCATTGGGGTGCCAGGACAGAGAAGAGCTTGGACTGAGAGTGCTCAGGTTGGAATGTCACTTTTTAGCATAGCCTGAAGGTAAGGAGTGGCAGTTCACCTTTGCTACTTCGTAGGCACACTAGGGTCTTGAAGATGATGCTAACTTCGACTGGAAGCCAGTGGGCGGAGCGGGTGACATGGGAGAACTTAGGAAGGTTGAACAGCAGGTGGGCTGTCGCATTCTGGATAAGTCTCAGTGGTTTGATGGCACAAGCTGGGAGAACAGGATCTGCGCCACTTCCTCTGTGAGCAAAGGTCATACTCTACGGATGTTGTAGAGCATGAACCTGCAGGAGCGAGTCACTGCTTTGATGTTTGCTGAGAATAACAGGGTGTTGTCCAGGGTCACGTCAAGGTTATTTGCACTCTGATAGGGGGATACCGTGGAGTTGCCAACCATGATGGAGAGTTATTGGAGTAGGCAGGGCTTCCCATCGAGGAAGAGCATCTCAGTTTTGTGAAGGTTGAGTTTGACATGGTGGGCCCACATCCAAGCTGAGATGTCTGCCAGGCAGAAGGGGGGAAGAAGAGTAGTTTAGTGTCATGTGCAGAGCAATGTTAGGAGAGACCATGTGAGGATATGACAAAGCAGAGTGCCTTGGTGTAAAGAGAAAAGAGAAGAGGGCCTGCAGGAGCGAGTCACTGCTTTGATGTTTGCAGAGAATGACAGGGTGTTGTCCAGGGTCACACCAAGGTACTTTGCACTCTGGGAGGGGGATGGAGAGGTCTTGGAGCGGGCAGAGCTTCCCCGCGAGGAGAGCAGCTCAGTTTTGTCCTGGGAGAAACCAGTAGTGAGAGCATGTGGTGCAGACAAATCAAATCAAATTATATTGGTCAGATACACATATTTAGCAGATTATTGCGGGTGTAGTGAAATGCTTGTAGAAGCAACCTGCCAGGTAGGATACAATCCAGGAGTGTGCAGAGCCTGAGACGCCCAACCCTGAGAGGGTGCAGAGGAGGATCTGATGGTTCACAGTGTCGAAGGCAGCGGATAGATCAAGGAGGATGAGAACAGTGGAGAGAGAGTCAGCTTTTGCAGAGCGGAGAGCCTCTGTGAGACAGAGGAGAGCGATCTCAGTTGAGTGAGCTGCCTTGAAGCCTGACAAGTTAGGGTCAAGAAGATCATTCTGAGAAAGATAAAGAGATAGTTGGTCAGAGACAACATGCTCAAGTGTTTTGGAAACAAACTAATGATGGGATACCCGTCTGTAGTTTTTGATGTCAGAGGGGTCGGGTGAGTTTAGTTTTTTTGAGGAGGGGAGCGACTCTGGCCATCTTGAAGTCAGAGTGGATGCAACCAGTGGTCAGGGATGAGTTGATGAGTGAGGAATGAGAGAAGATCTGGAGAAGGGTAGGAGGGGATGGGTTCAAATTGGCCGGTTATTGGGACACCGGACATCACTAGTCACAGCATTTCATCTGGAGGGAGAGTAGAAAGAGGCCAAGGCGTGGCGTAGTTCTGTGTGAGTGGGACCAGTAGACTCAATAAGCTGATTGAATGAGGAACAGATTACGTCAAACTTTTTTTCAAAGTGGTTGACAAAGCCGTCCGCAGATCGGGATAAAGGAGGGGAGGAGGATTAAGGAAGGAGGAGAAAGTGGAGAAAATAGTTCACCAGGGTTGGAGGCAGAAGCTAGAGTGATAGAAAATGGCTTAAGAAGAGGATGCAGAGGAAGAGAAGGTAGGGTGGGGGGGAGTGCAAGGATGATAGGTCCTCCGGAAGTTTAGTTCTCTTCCATTTCCGCTCAGCTGCCCGCAGCCCAGTTCTGTTAGCACGCAGTGAGTCACTCAGCTATAGATATGGTCTATGGACTGTGATCCAACTGGATGTGACAGGTTCTGGGGGATAGGGTTATGCCTGGAACAGCGCAATTGGCAGCGTAGATAAATCAATCATAGTTTAGTTCCTAACTGTACCCTTTATCCCACTGGCAAATATTCTCTACATTTACAGTATCTAGGGCACTCCAGTATATCCATATTGTTGATAGGGATGAAAGAATGTTCATCCAATGACATTTGTACATAAGCCTGGGTCTGACATTTAGAGGTCATGTCAGGGTAATTGAGAAACGGAGTGTTGTTTGTGGCAATTTAAAGCATTGAACATCAGTTCTGAATGTATTGAGTATGCCTAGTTTAGTCTCATTGTTTGTCTCAGAGATTATGACTGGATGTAAGTGGTACCATTGTTATCAAGTGATTTCACATTGAGCCATTGTATTGCTGTAATGCATGGTTTAGTCAATGTTATTGCAGTGCTCCCAAAGCGTCTGGGCAGACTAAGCCCTCCCGATAGCCTTGGGGACAGATCAGTTTACAGATGAGCGAGGCAGACGTTAGTCACTGCTTTCCTGTAACACGCACACACACGCACGCACGCACGCAGGCACGCACACACACACACACACACACACACACACACAGAGACGCACACACACGAATGCACACACATATGCACGGATAAATCCTTAACCACCCCCTACCACAAATATTTACTAACGCACACACAACCTCTAACACACACACACACCTTCATGGCTGCCTGCCACCCATATGGAAACCCTAGAGTGGTTGAGGTGTGATGGTGGCGGTCGATAAGGTGGTTGCTGGTGCCTGTGATGCAGTGATGCCAGCACCTGGTTGGAGGCTGGGGCGTCTGCCTCAGAGGAGTCCGAAGAGGGGACGGGGACATGGAGAGACTGCAGACTACTGAGCTACCTGTCTCTGAGCCTCAATACCCACATCATCACATCACACCACAGCAAAGAAACCCTGACATGGGCCAAGGGAAACAGAGCCAATGTTCTCTCCTCTGGAATTTGAGAGCATTGAAATATGATACTTAAAAAAATGTCATGCATCCCTCATACCTGCCGTAGTGTCTTCCTCTCTTAGGGGTTCTATAGTCTATTCAAATTGGAAATTGTATAAGCAAAATTATGTTTTCCATGATAATCAGCTTGAGGGTGGACAGATGCTCTTGTATTGTATTTACAGAACAGTTGTGCGAGATGGGTGTCTAGAGAGACACACACAGGGAACAGGCATGTGAGATGGGCAACAGTTCAGAGGTCAGAGGCTGGAATGTTCCCCTCCCCTCACCATCCAGGTGTGCCATGTAACTGGCTAAATGACCTAAATGATGTGACTGCAGGCCCAACAGGATCCAGACGGATGGGGAAAAACAAGACGACAGAGTAAATGCTGTACTATATACTCAAACATCTGTTAATTTCAGGTCATCTTACCATGTTGGGCCATATGTGATGGCAATATTACTTTAGTCCTTATGCAATTATTGTAATTTTAAGTGCATGCTATGTATAGCTAAGACAATACAACAGTGACGTGCAGTCAGGATAGACAGTGCTCACACTGTGATAATCTAATAAAAAAGCTGTTATGAAAAGACAAATAAAAAATACAATTATATTTTTAAAAATCATTCTTTTTTGTCATCTATTGATTTTTCTAAATTTTTCTGGTGGTTTTTGTGCTCAAAGTCTAAACATTTTCTAAAACTGCATCAAAAGCTCAGGAAAGGCACTAGGGTATTCATGTCTTTCATTCCATCCATTCGAACCCATTAAAATCCTTGACGCATGCTGCCTTTCCTGACTCCAGTGACTGTCAATGAACAGGGTCATTGCCTAGCTTGAAGTAGCTCGAGCATATTTTATATTTTGCACATTCGTATTGCCTAAAACGTGTTGTTTTAGGCAAACGTTGTTGGCTATTGCCTGGGGTAGGCTGTGCAAATTTGAGCATGTCTACAGTACATCATTTGGCGCTCACATCCCTTGGCTAGAACTGAAAAATACTAGATAGCTAGCAAAAACAACCTGACAAATTGACACTACTATACTGCGCCTCAAACTATTTTCCAAGTTGGAATAGTCATGTAACGTGCCGTTTGGAGGGTTTGAAGAGTGGAACGCAACTATAATGAAAGGTAGGACCAGACAGAGGCAGCATACAGCATAAAATATATGACTTTATTCATGACAGGCAAGACAACCAACATCAATCTCCCCCACTGCTATCTGTCGGGCAGGCGAACAGTGAGTACTGGACAGTCCACTCATTACCAGTTAATACTTTATACCCACAGTTTTAAACATCTTGGACATTTTTGTTATTTTTTATTTATTCAACCTTTTTTTTATCAGGGAGTCAAACTGAGACCAAGTTATCTTTTACAGATGAGCCCTGAATTACATAAATTACATACATTGCAGAAAATACAGACATCAAAATATAAATACAAAAAGCAAGCAGAAAGAAAAACACGGTCATAACAAACAAAACACGGTCATAACAAACAAACACGGTCATAACAAACAAAACACGGTCATAACAAACAAAACACGGTCATAACAAACAAACACGGTCATAACAAACAAAACACGGTCATAACAAACAAAACACGGTCATAACAAACAAAACACGGTCATAACAAACAAAACACGGTCATAACAAACAAAACACGGTCATAACAAACAAACATGTTCATCAGTAATAAGGTCCTCAATCAGCTTTCTGAATGGACCTAGAGGCACCAGCACATCACATTTATGAACATTTTGAAGATTGCTCCAGAAATAAGGTGCAAGAAAACTTAAAGCTGATTTACCTAACTCAGTAGAGACCAAAGGATTTTCCAGAGTTAGGCATCCCTGAGAGCGGGTGTGGTAACTCGTATGTGTAATGTTTAGTAATGATGTTCTGTATAGTACTTTTTGTAAAAGGGTTTTTATCAATGAAAACATAGCAATGTATCAACCTAAAATATGTGACATCAAAGAGGGCCAACCAACTCTCTGGTAGAGAATGCAGTGATGAGTACTAAAACTGTAATAAAGAGCAGTGCGCATCTAACGGCTTTAATGAAGTGGCAGCTGCATTCATATAAATGTGGCTATAGTCTAGGACCAATAGGAACGTTGACTGAATCATTTGCTTTCTACTATTTAGCGAGAGAAGGGACCTATTTCTATAGAAGAAGCCCATTTATATTCTAAGCTTCTTAACTAACTCATCAATATACTTTTTAAACAACAGTTTTTCATCTATCCAGATCAACAGATATTTGTAAGTATGGACACGATCAATATGGACACCATCCAAAGTGCATATGTATAAACCTCAGGAGGCCTAAGAAATTCGGCTTGGCCCCTAAGATCCTCAGAAAGTTTTACAGATACACAATTGAGAGCATCCTGTCGGGCTGTACCACAACTGCACAGCCCAAAACCGCAGGGCTCTCCAGAGCGTGGAACGGTCTGCCCAACGTATCACTGGGGGCACACTGCCTGCCCTCCAGGACACCTACAGCACCCGATGTCACATGAAGGCCCAAAAAATCATCAAGGACATCGACCACCCGAGCCACGGCCTGTTCACCCCGCTATCATCCAGAAGGCGAGGTCAGTACAGGTGCATCAAAGCTGGGACTGAGAGACTGGAAAACTGCTTCTATCTCAAGGCCATTAGACTGTTAAATAGCCATCACTAGCCGAGTACCGCCTGGCTACTGAACCCTGCACCTTTGAGGCTGCTGCCCTATACACATATATATGGAATCACTGGCCACTTTAAATAATGGAAACTAGTCACTTTAATTATGTTTGCACACTGCTATACTCACCTCATACATGTATGCATATACTGTATTCTATTCTACTGAATTTAGTCAATGCCACTCCGACATTGCTCGTCCTAATATTTATGTTTATATACTTCTTCACAACAGTATCTCAGACCTGCCTGGTGTGTTCCTTGTTCTTCATGATGTTCTCTGCGCTTTTAACGGACCTCTGAGACTATCACAGTGCAGGTGCATTTATACGGAGACTTGATTACACACAGGTGGATTGTATTTATCATCATTAGTCATTTAGGTCAACATTGGATCATTCAGAGATCCCCACTGAACTTCTGGAGAGAGTTTGCTGCACTGAAAGTAAAGGGGCTGAATAATTTTGCACGGCCAATTTTTCAGTTTTTGATTTGTTAAAAAAGTTTGAAATATCCAATAAATGTCGTTCCACTTCATGATTGTGTCCCACTTGTTGTTGATTCTTCACAAAAAAATACAGTTTTATATCTTTATGTTTGAAGCCTGAAATGTGGCAAAAGGTCGCAAAGTTCAAGGGGGCCGAATACTTTCGCAAGGCACTGTATTTCTTAATTCCATTCTTTTAATTTAGATTGGTGTGCATTGTTGTGAATTCTTAGATACTACTGCACTGTTGGAGCTAGGAACACAAGCATTTCGCTACACTCGCAATAACATCTGCTAAATATGTGTATGTGACCAATAAAATTAGATTAGATTTGAAAATCATCAAATTTGTTTTTATGCGCTATAGAGAACAACATATACTTAGTTTTACCTGCATTCAGTACTAATTTCAGGTCAATTAAGTTGTTCTGTAATATAATGAAGGCAGAAGGTAGTTCAGATAGAGCCTGGTCAACCATGGGGGCAATAGAATACACAACAGTGTCATCAGCATCCACGTGCAGGTTAGAGTTTTTTATAGACAAGTCGATATTGTTAACAGTAAAAAGTACAGGACCCAGAATCGACCCCTGCGGGACACCTTTCGTAATATCCAGGAAACCTGATTTAACACCATCAGTAGATCTACATTGAGTTCTATCTGTCAAGTAATTTTTAAACCAGTTACAAGCAGCCTGGTCTTGGCCAATTGAGGACAGCCAGTGAGTGATCAACAGCATCAAAAGCATTTGACAGGTCAATGAAGATGGCAGCACAATGTTGCCTTTTATCCATACAGTTAACCACGTCATTTACATCTAGGGATGCAGCAGAGATAGTGCTATGACCTGGTCTAAAACCTGACTGACGTACATTTAGAACACATTTAATCTTAGCTGAGAATTAATCAAGTATTCTAACATTTTAGCCAAGCAAGAATGTTTAGAAATAGGCCGATACTTATTTAGGTCACAAGGTTCACCACCTTTTTGGAGGGGAAGTACATGGGCCGCCTCCCAAACTTGGGGATAGAACCAGATATACAGTAATCGTCAGGTTAAAAATATGGGTTAATGATTCAGCAATAAGAGAGGCAGAGAACTTCAGCAAATTTTGATCAAGTCTTGATATGTTTGTCAAAAGAGAGATCAGGGTCCAGAGTAACACCGAGGTCCTTCACAGTTTTATTTGAGACGACTGTACAACCATTAAGATTAATTGTCAGATTCAATAGAAGATCTCTTTGTTTCTTGGGACCCAGAACAAGCATCTTTGTTTTGTCCGAGTTTAAAAGTAGAAAGTTTGCAGCCATCCACTTCCTTATGTCTGAAACACAGGCTTCTAGCGAGGGCAATTTTGGGGCTTCGCCATGTTTAATTGAAATGTACAGCTGTGTGTCATCCGCATAGCAGTGAAAGTTAACATTATGTTTTCGAATGACATCCCCAAGAGGTAAAATATATAGTGAAAACAATAGTGGTCCTAAAACGGAACCTTGAGGAACACCGAAATGTACAGTTGATTTGTCAGAGGACAAACCATTCACAGAGACAAACTGATATCTTTCCGACAGATAAGATCTAAACCAGGCCAGAACTTGTCCGTGTAGACCAATTTGGGTTTCCAATCTCTCCAAAAGAATGTGGTGATCAATGGTATCAAAAGCAGCACTAAGGTCTAGGAGCACGAGGACAGATGCAAAGCCTCGGTCTGATGCCATTAAAAGGTAATTTACCACCTTCACAAGTGCAGTCTCAGTGCTATGATGGGGTCTAAAACCAGACTGAAGCATTTCGTAGTGGGAATGGGGCTTCTTCTGTCCCTCAATGCGGGCCCTAGCCTTGGCTTACACAAGATAGATGTGCCTAAATGCACTACAACCATTATATGTGCATGGCTACCATACTGTGTGCATGCAAAATACAATAATGGACATGGGGTTCTGCTGTGACTTTTACATCGCTTTCACCGAGAGGGACAGACAAATTGACTTAAATTTACAAGTAAAAGTAGGCCTAAATGCATTTTCCTTAGCAATTTGCGGGTTAGGCTACTTTTGAATCATGGGAATAGACAACATCCCTTTGAATGGTTTTGATTTATCAAGCTAGAGTTTCATTTTGATGAGACACTTTTTTTTGACGTTTTGAACTGCATTTTTCAGTCATTTTGATTGTTGATATGGACATTTCGTTAGAAAACTTCTTTGTTATATATGTTTGTGTAATGATATTTCACATAATAATGATATTATGTGTGTGTGTGTGTGTGTGTGTGTGTGTGTGTGTGTGTGTGTGTGTGTGTGTGTGTGTGTGTGTGTGTGTGTGTGTTTGCGCATTGGAAAAATTGTAAATCTATTGTAAAGCCTATGGCGTTTGCGTTGCGAATTATTTGAATTTAGTATTTTAGTGCCACCTATTGGGTGTAGCTGTGGATGCTGCATTGGTCTATGGCTGAGCTGAATTGAGCAGTGTGTCACTTTGTCAGATGATATGATATATGCCTCCATCAAAGGCTAATGTGTATCTAGGCTACATTGGTATTTACATTCGCAATATCTTTTTTGTCCGTTTCAGTTAATAGTCTATGTCACTCTGATTGTTGGACCTATCTGTTGTATGGTGAAATTGGGCTTCATCAACGTTTATTTGTGAGTAAATCTGGCTCTGATAATAGCCCGTGCTTACACAGCCACCGACCTCACATCACTGCAATACAATGTTATGACCTCTCTACCAATTAGCTGCTTAAAAACATCATGTTTGGGAGGCATTTGTGAATATTACAGTAAGAAGTGAAGTAAAGTTTATAACTTCGATTCTCATACCAAAAATGGACAGGTGTATTCACTTTGCCACTGCTGTATGTAGTCAGTCTCAGTGTTGGTGCTGTCCTCTGATGAGGACATAGGGTTCTTCAGCGTAACCTCAGAGGGGTAATATGAAGTGGCAGCCTCATCAGTCTGATTCTGCTCTGTCATTCTCTCCACTCAGCCCCAAGTTATTCACATATCGTCTTCTTTTTGAGGAGAGGCGAGAGTTTACTCTCTGTGTCCGCTGAGCTGAAATAGGATTATTTTGGGCCCTGCTTCTCCAATTACTCCTCGATCGCTTTTCCTACCTGTCCCAAACTGTCTGACACTGCTCCATCAGGGCAATGGTACACTGCAGTGTCGTTCTGTTTCTTGTTCATTTAAAGAGCGACTTGGGCTGCAGGGGGAATGTTTCATTAATATTCTGAGATAAAAAATATTGCCAGGGGATCCATCATTTGCAAGTGGAGTTCATAGTATTATGCCCCTGTTTTCCTACTCTCCTTCCCAAGTCCATAGAGTCTGGGTGGCTCAAAAGTAATGCAAGTGACAGGAAAGGTAGGCTGCTCTCCAACTACTACCACAGACATAGACATCTTTGCTCATCACTTTTCCTTTTAAATTAGAATTCCAATCCCTAATGTTTTCGTTTTCAAAGTGAGGAGAAAGTACTTCAAATGAATTGCACTGAAATAGTGTATGCTTTGAAGAGCAATACCTTTTGATATGCTGTGCAAGAGATCATTTTGAGACATGCTTGAGACCTTGGCCACAGGAGAAATGCTCTTGGCTTGAAGGGCACATCTTTACAGACGTTCATCCTTCACTACGTGTGGTAAAGCTGTGTCAGTAGGCTTGATATGGTGGATATGATCTGGTTCTGGGTGACAGGGTCATGACTGGAACAGTGCCTTGGGCATCGTAGATCAATCAATCATAGATTAGATCCTAACTGTACCCTTTAGCCCACTGGCAAATGTTCGGTGCATTCATTTAGGGCACTCCAGTATATCAATGTTGTTGATAGGGGTGAAAGGACATTCTTCGTTCTGTGTCCTTTTCAAGGTAATTTACTAGGTTTCTTCAGGACAATCATTTGGTTTCAGTGTCCTTTCAGGGTACTTTTTACTGTACTCCAACATGCTTTTTCACCATATTTTCCATGCTGTCGTAAAAGCAGTGTTTTCAAATAACTATATTCTTCAACTGCTCTATCTATGGTCCTAATATTGGTCTTTGTCCATCTGCTTCTGCTTGTTCTCTCAAAAACAGCACTCTTACATATGTAGCAGAATTTTATGTCTGCACTGTTGGGCTAATACTTGGGAATTTATTTATTGAAATGTGTTATCCTAATTCTATGATTTTACTATTAATATTTCTTATATCTGTTCTATCTGAATTTATTGTTGGTTGTTCTGTTTGGCTGCTTCAGAAAACCCAATGTAATATTGGATTCTCATAAGCGCGTGCGTGTGTGTGTAAACATTTGTCTGGGTAGGGTAAGCAGCCGTTTGAAAAGGTCACCACCCATACCATACTGTTTTAGTCTCAGAGAACGAAGCTGTCAGGGAAGAAAAGTTGCTGTGTATTTTACTGGGAGAAGGAAACATGTGGCAACACTGGTGGGGAATACTTCTCTTCTCCAGAGATGCTCTTACGTAATAGGGACGTAAACACACCGGGTGACTCATGGAGCATTAGGTACCATGCTGTGTTCTGAGTGTTTGCTATGGTTGATGGAGGAATCTCTGTTGAAGATTGTGGAAGGTAAACACTGTATACGTGGAGTACACAACATGATCACTGAACACCTGGTTTGCAGTAGGCGGAATTCCATTTCAGTTGTAGTCAATTGCAGATATTCTTGCAAAAGCAGGAAGAAATATGGTATTTCAAAACATAAGACTAATGAAAGTAGTTCTGTTCCACTCCAGCACATGCCCATCTCTGTTGGCCACCTTTCATTCCGAGCAAGCCTCCCTCCAACCAGCCAAACATGCCCACCATGACACTGTTAAGAAGCAGGCATTCCGGGTATGTTTATGCAAAGGTAAGAACTTACGTCAGTCACGGCAGAGGCCCTGTTGCGAGCGGCTGGGGTCGGGCCTGCTTGCCATCTCTGCCACAGCAGGCCTTCACTTAAACACTCTCATAAAAGTCTGCCTGGCTAAAGATAGACGCAGGCAGTCTAAGGGACAGACGTAAATCAGAAGGCCCCTGCTGCTGCTGGGAAAGACTTGTATATGGGGGAAAGTCTTCCACTGACCTCCAACCTCTGCTAAAGTGAACCCCGTCTCTTCAACCCGTCTGTAGTGCATTAGTGGGCTACAACCCAGGTGCTTACGTGTACCTCTCTTCTACTGCTGAACAGAGGCCATAGCTTTGCTCTAATGTTTCTCTGTTCCCAGTGAACTTATTTCAGCGTGGACTTCTGCAGGGACAGTACAGGTGGACTGTATGTGTGCTGGGTTATACGGGCTAGTTCTCTTACAAATACGTCTGTCGAAACATTGTGTTTGCATTTCGAAATGTTGTGTTTACATTGCTGAAAGCTGAATTGAACATCAGTTGTTGGGCTTGGAAAAAAGTGAACGGAATAGACATTACAATATTTATTTTAGTTGTCCTTTTTTGTCTCGGTCCTGTGCCAAGTGTGGATGTATGTAAAGTAAACACTGTGTTTTAGTAATGCTTCTCTATCCCCATTCCCGTCCCAGGCTGTGAAGTTGATCTCATGTCCCATGCCCAGAGGGTATCCACATTCCTGCGTTAGCTTGACACTCAGCAGGCCACCACCTGCACGGTGTCAACAACCCAGAAGTTAACTACCCAGGGTTAACTATTTCCCCTCAGCATTTACTACCACTTCTAACTGGTAGCAGTTATAAACATGCCAGAAAATACAAAGGGGAAAATGTGATAGTTAACTGAAATTTCTTCAATGTTTGAAGAGAGAGGGATAAGACTGTGCGACTCATGGTATTTAACATACAGTACAATGAGAGAGAGAGAAAGAGAGAGAGAGAGAGGGTGATTTATAGACAGGGAGAAATTAAGGGAGTCAGAGGAAGGCTAGGAGAAGTAGAGCGAGAAGGACAAGGGCTGGGAAGCAATATAGAAAATGTAAGACAGGAGAAGAGATAAAGATAGGGAAGAGATAGAAACAGATAGAGGTACCAGAGAAACAGAGAGCCAGGTGGGGAGAAACCTGGGGAGAGATGTGTACTATAGAATAATATGAATAAAATAACCTGAAATACAGACTAATCCTGCATAATGTGATCTGTGATGAAATGTCACACTGTTCTACTCCTCATGTTTCTATCCTCATCCTATAAACAAGAGTGATGTTTCCCGGCCTGAGGTAGTGTGTGATAAAGATGATGAGAGCAGTTGGAGACATGGCGTCTTCTTTGTGTGTGTGTGTGTGTGTGTGTGTGTGTGTGTGTGTGTGTGTGTGTGTGTGTGTGTGTGTGTGTGTGTGTGTGTGTGTGTGTGTGTGTGTGTGTGTGTGTGTGTGTGGTGAATCTGCCCGCCTCAGGAGGATGGTCAGTCTAGTTTATGTGTCAATGTCTAAACCTCAAAGCATTGCATTGACTACTCTTGACAAGCAATCACTGTCAGTAAATGTCATAGAGAGCAATTGCAACTACTCTCTATCAGTCAACTGTTATCACTTGAATTTAGACAATGCATATTACAGTTGTGTTTGCTCTACTGTACACATCAGCCCCGACCTTGATATCTCAAGAAATCCTCCTGTGGGAGATGAAGCTGCATGTTTCCTTGCTAATCAAGTGCAAATGTAATTACCTGCACAGGCATGCAAAAACAAAAAGCTGATTGTTCTTGTCAGAGATAGTGGTCGGGGTATCAGTAATTCCCCTCACATTGTTTTCTGATTTGCGCCTCATTGCAGTTGCCTAGAAGCCAGTGGTGGCCTCTTCATTTGACTTCACACGGTGCCAGCGAAGCTCACCTGGAATAACAGAACAGGCCTTCAGAGACAACTGCTCGCTAATGTGATTCGCGGAAATTGGACTGGCAGTGCCGACATCTCTACCACTGATATCACGGATGGAGAGACGGGGAACGGGGGAGAAGAGAGGGAGGGAGAGAAGAGAAGAGAGGGAGATTCCTTGGAGTTGCTTGGGTAATTTGTTCATGTATTGCATAATACACTCACATTGAATGTCTCACAGGGATGTCTCACAGTAAAGTGGTGTAATACAGTATGGGGAATAGTAGTACAAAGGGTGGTATATGGATTCAAAAGTTTTAGCAGGCTTATTGCAAAGCCTCTAAGCATTGGCCTAATGGACCTGGTAGCTTCATGACCATAAACAGCTATAGGCTCCTACATCCATTTAAAGGAATGTCTATCCTCCTTGTGTGTAGTTTCTACTGGCATGACCTCACTAGTCCACAGCTATGTCACAAGAGTTGTATTATTATTCCAGGGCTGTGATTGCATGTGCAATTGCAACATTTTATGTTATTGGTTATTCTCCCACAGCAAACAACTCCCATCATTCAAAATTGACACCTCATTGCAGTCAGTGGAGGGGTTCAGTAGATAAATCACCTTCAACTCGAATAAAGTTAAAGACTCTCCCTAACCTGGGTCTTACTGGTTCTGTATGAGACATTTTTACCTCCAGTTAAACATTGGGAAGAGCCAGCAGCTCTGTAGGTTACAGAGTATAGCGTTTCATTAGATATTTTCACATCAGAGATTAAATTATATACAATGAATATTTGGTCCATTGACCCTAGAGACATCAATAACCCAAATGGCCTACATTCATAAAACAATGTACCTGCTCTCTGCCAATATGATTACTGTATGTTGGGTTGCTATTCTTATTTCTATATGAAACATACAGATGTAGGATCTTAATTTGACCAGCCTGTTGCAGGAGAACTTTCCCACAATGCTGGAAATGTAAAACTTCTAGTGTATTTGAGGCTTAAATAGGCTTCTGAAGTTTGTAGTTTCCACTTTGAAATTTCAGACTTGATTTAACCTTGTGAAAAATGTATCAACCACTACAAAAAATGTAAATTAATTATAATCCACATAATAATTCACATTTCCTGTTGCTGCAGAATTATTTTCCTTCTGTAGCAAACTATCTCGAATTAAATTAAGAGCCCACATCTGTATAACTCTTGAGGGTAATTGGGTGTTGCACAGCTCTAGAGCTTTAAGAGCTTTTATTCTCGTTGAAGGATGCTCATAAGTATGAAATACCTTGATTCCTAATGTGATGGTTCTAATCCCAGTAAGAGTTAAAAGACTTTCAACACTGACCAACTGGGCAATGTCATACCCACTAGAAAATCAACATGATTTATTTCAGAAATATACACTACCAGTCAAAAGGTTTAGAACACCTACTCCTTCAAGGGTTTTTCTTTATTTGTACTATTTTCTACATTGCAGAATAATAGTGGACATCAAAACTATGAAATAACACATATGGAACCATGTAGTAACCCACATTTTTTTAAACAAATATATTTTATATTTGAGATTCTTCAAAGTAGCCACCCTTTGCCTTGATGACAGCTTTGTTTTATCATGGATCTCTTGGAACTGCCTAAGGGCCAATGTCTGGGTCTGAGACCACATGTTGAGAACCACTGCGGATTGAACACTTAGCTAACTAAACTAGATCATTACTCAAACTGCCCATTATATACAGTACATACAGTACATACACCATGAGACAGATGTGTCAATTGTAGTCGCCACTATAATCCATATGACCATGAATGATCCATACAGGAGAGCAGCCAGCTACAGCTACTATGACACATTGAATTAGAGAGCATTTCATTATAGACTAAGCTGCATTATCTAGGCGACACTCTGACAAACACGCTCTGACAGGCGTCACTGGAGACCAGACAGACATTCTGACATCTGCTCAGACACTGTCAGAAACATGTCCCATTTCCACCCTCCCCCAACCAAAAGAAACCCGCTAACAGCCAGAGATGAAACCCAGAGCCAGAGATGAAAGTAGCCTTCTGGGTAAAGGATGATATATAGAGGAAGTCACTTTCCTTGGCACCATAAGATTGTGGAGGACAGGAGCATGTTTAGTTTCACTGATGCTGAGAATCTACAAGGTAAGAGTGTCTCTACTATAAGACTTTCTACTTACTCTGTCCAGGCATAAGTGACATACGTGGATGATTAGCCCCCCCCCCCCCCCATTTTTATATATATACACACCCCTCAAAATAATTTGATTCGGCTATTTGGTGTAAAAAATCAAGCACACAGCCATGCAATCTCCATAGACAAACATTGGCAGTAGAATGGCCTTACTTAGGTGCTCAGTGGCTTTCAACATGGCACTGTCATAGGATGCCACCTTTCCAACAAGTTCCTCAAATATCTGCCTTGCTAGAGCTGCCCTGGTCAACTGTAAGTGCTGTTACTGTGAAGTGGAAATGTCTTGGAGCAACAATGGCTCAGTTGTGAAGTGGTAGGCCGCACAAGCTCAGAGAATGGGACCGCAGAGTGTTGAAGCGCGTAGCGAGTAAAAATCATCTGTCCTTGTTGCAACACTCACTACCGAGTTACAAACTGCCTCATTCAGGTCTCAATTTACTGTTGAGAGTTAGAATAGTAGAGTACACAAGTTGCAATTTCAAAATGTGGTTGTGCATCACCAGTTTTTGTGTTGTTATGTCAGTTGCTGACAGTCACTCAATTATCCCTTGTCAGCTAACATTTTTTAGAATGGTAAGTTAGTTGGCCGCTAGACTATCTAAACTTGTAGTAATCATGGTCCAATTACCAACCGGGAGGGTACCCATTGATATCATATTCAAAACTGCAAAACTGCAACAAAAACAATGGTGCCTCCAACCCCCATTAAGTTGCCCATCCCTGCTCTAGACTAGAGACACATACAGTAAAAGAATAAGAACACAGTGCAGATGGTCACTAAAGTATCCCCATGGAGGTTTGGACCCACAAATCCTATTTTCCCATGATACCTTCTTTCTAGTCATCCATAAATAAATCTCGTTCTCCATTTGCTCTCCAAGAACGTGCTCCCAGACTATGTTTGGTATTATGTCTTGAGAATGCACTACTACTTGAAATAGAATGGCTTTGTGAACTCCTCCAGCAGAGTGTTGTTTGCCATGGCAGCATCTTGGTGAAAGGAACGGCAGAGCTGACATCACAGTGTAATGGCTTCATTTAGGCTGTTTTAGTATTGGCTTATTCTGGCCATGATAGTATCAGACAGGGTCAGGTTCTGGTCATTTAATTGTACACACCAGTAGTTAATTTGTGACACGTTGATCATGTTGTGATTGTAGTACTGTGTAACAGAGCACTTTTAAGTAATCTTTGTATTATTCAAGATGATTTGCAACTATGAGTGTATACAGCATAGCCTTGGGATGATCAAATGTTGGTAGAAGACATGATGACAGTGGACAGTAGAGTGGCCAGATTGGAGGACAGACTGACCCATTCTGCAAAGTGCACCATGCCAGAAAAGACACAATGTCCTTGTGGACAGTTTCTCTCTATAGCTCAGCTTATATCAAATCAAATCAAATTGTTTGTCACATACACATGTTTAGCAGATTTTATTGCGGGTGTAGCGAAATGCTTGTGTTTCTAGCTCCAACAGTGCAGTAGTATATAACAATTCATAACAACACACACCAATCTAAAAGTAATATAATGTAATTATAAATATTAGGATGAGCAATGTCGGAGTGGCATTGATTAAAATACAGTAGAACAGAATGCAATATACACATATGAAATGAGTAAAGCAGTATGTAAACATTATTAAAGTGATTAGTGTTCCATTACTAAAGTGACAGATGATTCCATGTCTATGTATATAGAGCAGCAGCCTCTAAGGTGCTGAATTGAGTAAACGGGTGGTATCCGGATAGTGGTGGCTATTTAACAGTCTGATAGCCTTGAGATAGAAGCTGTTTTTCAGTCACTCTGTTCCAGCTTTGATGCACCTGTACTGACCTCCCCTTCTGGATGATAGCGGGGTGAACAGGCAGTGGCTCGGAAAGTTGATGTCCTTGATAATCTTTTTGGCCTTCCTGTGACATTGGGTGCTGTAGGTGTCCTGGAGGGCAGGTAGTTTGCCCCCGGTGATGCGTTGGGAAGACCATACCTCCCTCTGGAGAGCCTTGCAGTTGCGGGATGTGCAGTTGCCATAGCAGGCAGTGATACAGCCCTACAGGATTCTCACAATTGTGCATCTGTAAAAGTTTTTTGAGGGTCTTAGGGGCCAAGCCAAATTTCTTCAGCCTCCTGAGGTTGAAGAGGCACTGTCCCCACTGTCTGTGTGGACCATTTCAGATTGTCAGTGATGTGTATGCCAAGGAACTTGAAGCTTTCCACCTGCTCCACTACGGTCCCGTAGATGTGGATAGAGTTGTGCGCCCTCTGCTGTTTCCTGAAGTTCACAATCAACCCCTTTCATTTTGTTGACTTTGAGGGAGAGGTTTATTTTCCTGGCATTACTCCACCAGGGTACTCACCTCCTACCTGTAGGCTGTCTCGTCATTGTTGGTAATCAGGCCTACTACTGTTGTGTCGTCTGCAAACTTGATGATTGAGTTGGAGGCGTGCTTGGCCACGCAGTCATGGGTGAACAGAGAGTACAGGAGAGGCTGAGCACGCACCCTTGTGGGGCCCCTGTGTTGAGGATCAGTGAAGTGGAGGTGTTGTTTCCTACCTTCACCACCTGCGGGTGGCCCGTCAGGAAGTCCAGGACCCAGTTGCACAGGACGGGGTTTAGACCCAGGGCCCCAAATTTAATGATAGGGTTCATAGTAAATAGAGCACACACATAAGGGTGAATGTACAAGCCTTCATTCTAAAGAAGATTCACTCTCCAACACTCCCAGAGACCATGATCACTCTGGCCTAATTATTGAAGTAAGACTGTGTAGTAGTGTGTGGGAGTCAGGCTTGGCTGGCCAGCACAATCTCTCCAGACTGCCAGTAAATAGTTGAGTGAGCCGAGGACCCAGCACTTGAGATAAATATAATCTGCAGCTTCTTTCATCCAGTGAATAAAACTTCAGGGTTCTCCAGCTTTTCACAAGCCATTAGAAATACACTGGAGGTTATGCAAACTCCCCAACATCTAGAATGTAGGGCACTTACATTTAGGGCACATACAGGTAATTGCAAAAACAATGGAAACACTTGAGTAAATTAGGGATACAAAGTATACTGAAAGCAGGTGCTTCCAAACAAGTGTGGCTCCTGAGTTAATTAAGCAATTAACATCCCATCATGCTGAGGATCATGTATAAAAATATTTTTTTAAATCGCTGGACAGGCCGGTATTTGACTACCATTGCTATGCCCTAATAGAATGACAAGGGCACGAGTGGTCACTAAACGGTTTGATGAGCATGAAAACAATGTAAACCATATGCCGTGGTCGTCTCTGTCACCAGATATCAACGCAATTGAACACTTACAGGAGATACTGGAGCAGCGTCTGACAGCGTTTTCTACCACCATCAACAAGACACCAAATTACTCTTGAATGTTCTAATAGTAGATTGCACAAGATGCAATTTCGAATTTGGGTAGTGGGTCATCTGTTTTCCTCTTGTCATGTCATGCATACCTTAGAGGAGAACTATTTATAATTTCTAAGAAATATCCAGATCAACTGGCCCATGTCAGCTAACAATTTATTGCTAGTGTTTTTTTATCCCATAGATCTGGTTGTAATGTTTGAGTCACTCAAATATCACATGAATGCATGCACAATAGACATGGCAAAATGTATAGAATTGCAGGAAAAAAGATTGAAACCTGCAAAATGTTATCCTTGCCAACAAGAGGGGTGTGAACAGTTCGTGTCATGAACAGTGCCTGTGCCTATAGAAATAGACGTAGTGTATACACCATGTTCCCCAATGCTGGAATGGGGCCCCAGAGTGAAAATGTTTATGAACCTCTGTGCTATACCATTCTTCGTCCGGGTGGGACAGAAGACCACAACAATCTTGGGTTCCGTCTGGTCATAACTTCCAATCATGGACAGAGGACACTGCTAAAATGCTGAATGATAAATTGTTTTATTTGAAAGCCTCCCAGATATAATTCTCTGTCCTATCCATTTATCATAGCTTATCTGGTATACACAAAAGAAACACATGAAGAATTGTATTGTTGATTCACACAAATTAAACATACATAATTACGTTAGCTGTCATTATTCTAAAATAAAAATGTTTTTCCAGCTTAGTTTGCAACCATGGACTAACTTCTCTCCCAAACTATGGCCAGGAGACAAGACATTTGTTATATACAGTACCAGTCAAAAGTTTGGACACACCTACAGTACTCATTGAAAGGGTTTTGTTAATTTGGACTATTTTCTACATTGTAGAATACAACTCTGAAATAACACATATGGAATGTAGTAACCATAAGTGTTAAACAAATCAAGATATATTTTATATTTGAGATTCTTCAAAGTAGCCACCCTTTGCCTTGACAGCTCTGCACACTCTTGGCATTCTCTCAACCAGCTTCACTTGAAAATTATTTTCCAACAGTCTTGAAGGAGTTCCCACATATGCTGAGCACTTGTTGACTGCTTTTCCTTCACTCTGCGGTCCAACTAATCCCAAACCATCTCAATTGGGTTGAGGTCGGGTGATTGTGGAGGCCAGGTCATCGAATGCAGCACTCCATCATACTCCTTCTTGGTCAAATAGCCCTAACACAGCCTGGAGGTGTTAGCCCTAACACAGTCTAAGCACAAACCAGATGGGATGGCATATCGCTGCAGAATGCTGTGGTAGCCATGCTGGTTAAGTGTGTCTTGAATTCTAAATAAATCACAGACAGTGTCACCAGCAATGCACCCCCACACTATCACACCTCTTCCTCCATGCTTCACGGTGGGAACCACACATGCGGAGATCTGTATTTTTGGAACCAAAAATGTCAAATTTGACTCATCAGACCAAAGGATATATTTCCACCGGTCTAATGTCCATTGCTCATGTTTCTTGGCCCAAGCAAGTCTGTTCTTCTTATTGGTGCCCTTTAGTAATGGTTTCTTTGCAGCAAGTCAACCACGAAGGCCTGGTTTCCGGTTTCCGAGCTGGTCATGGGTGCACCTCAGCCATGCTCAAGGTACTAAACGATATCATAATCGCCATCGATAAAAGACAGTACTGTGCAGCCATCTTCATCGACATGGCCAAGGCTTTCGACTCTGTCAATTACCGCATTCTTATCGGCAGACTCAACAGCCTTGGTTTCTCAAATTACTGCCTTGCCTGGTTCACCAACTACTTCTCAGACAGAGTTCAGTGTGTCAAATCAGAGGGCCTGTTGTCCGGACCTCTGGCAGACTCTATGGGGGTGCCACAGGGTTCAATTCTCGTGCCGACTCTTTTCTCTGTATATATCAACGATGCCGCTCTTGCTTCGGGTGATTCCCTGAACCACCTCTACGCAGACGACACCATTCTGTATACATCTGGCCCTTCTTTGGACACTGTGTTAACAAACCTCCAAACGAGCTTCAATGCCATACAACTCTCATTCCGTGGCCTCTAACTGCTCTTAAACGCTAGTAAAACTAAATGCATGCTTTTCAACCGTTCACTGCCCGCACGACTAGCATCACTACTCTGGATGGTTCTGATATGTGGACAACTACAAATACCTAGGTGTCTGGCTAGACTAAACTCTCCTTCCAGATTCATATTAAACATCTCCAATCCAAAATAACATCTATAATCAGCTTCCTATTTTGCAACAAAGCCTCCTTTACTCATGCTGCCAAACATACCCTCATAAAACTGAGTATCCTACCGATCCTCGACGATGTAATTTACAAAATAGCCTCCCAACACTCTACTCAGCAAACTGGATGCAGTCTATAACAGTGCCATCCGTTTTGTCACCAAAGCCCCATATACCACCCACCACTGCGACCTGTATGCTCTAGTTGGCTGGCCCTCGCTACCTATTCGTCGCCAGACCCACTGGCTCCAGGTCATCTATAGGTCTATGCTAAGTAAAGTTCTGCCTTATCTCAGCTCACTGGTCACAAATAACACCCACCCGTAGCACGCGCTCCAGCAGGTATATTGCACTGGTCATCCCCAAAGCCAACACCTACTTTGGCCGCCTTTCCTTCCAGTTCTCTGCTGCCAATGACTAGAATGAACTGCAAAAATTGCTGAAGCTGGAGACTTATATTTCCCTCAATAACTTTAAACATCAGCTATTTGAGCAGCTAACCGATCGCTGCAGCTGTACACATCTGATCTACCTACCTTATCCCTATATTGTTATGTACTTTTCTGCTCTTTTGCACACCAGTATTTCTACTTGCACATCATCATCTGCAAAATTGTAATAACTGCGCTAGAATGACCTATTTATTGCCTTACCTCCTCATGCCATTTGCACATACTGTATATAAACTCTTTTTTTATATTGTGTTATTGATTGTACGCTTGTTAATTCCATGTGTAACTCTGTGTTGTTGTTTGTGTCGCACTGCTTTGCTTTATCTGGGCCAGGTCACAGTTGTTAATGAGAACTTGTTCTCAACTAGCCTACCTGGTTAAATAAAGGTTAAATAAAAAAAATTAAAATAAATTCACGCAGTCTCCTCTGAACAGTTGATGTTGAGATGTGTCTGTTACTTGAACTCTGAAGCATTTATTTGGGCTGCAATTTCTGAGGCTGGTAACTCGAATGAACTTATCCTCTGTAGCAGAGGTAACTCTGGGTCTTCCTTTCCTGTAGCGGTCCTCTTGAAAGTCAGTTGCTTCATAGTGCTTGATGGTTTTTGCGACTGCACTTGAAGAAACTTTCAAAGTTCTTGACATTTTCCAGATTGACTGACCTTCATGTCTTAAAAGTAATGATGGACTGTCATTTCTCTTTGCTTATTTGAGCTGTTCCTGCCATAATATGGAATAGGGCTATCTTCTGTATACCACTCCTACCTTGTCACAACACAATTGATTGGCTCAAATGCATTAAGGAAACATTTTCCACAAATGAACTTCTAACAAGGCACACCTGTTCATTGAAATGCATTCCAGGTGACTACCTCATAAAGCTGGTTGAGAGAATGCCAAGACTGTGCAAAGCTGTCATCAAGGGAAAGGGTGGTTACTTTGAAGAATCTCAAATATAAAATATATTTTGATTTGTTTAACACTTTTTTGGTTACTACATGATTCCATGTGTTATTTCATAGTTTTGATGTCTTCACTGTTATTCTACAATGTAAAAAAATAGTACAAATAAAGAAAAACCCTTGAATGAGTCGATGTCCAAACTTTTTACTGGTACTGCATATATATATATTTATCAAGGCACATATTCCGACTTTCACTGCCTGGTTTAAGTTAGGCGTGTGCACTTCAAGTCAAAATATGGCCTTAATGTGCGTGCATCAAACGTCGAAGGATTTCAGAAATGGTTCAAACATTCCACCACTACCGGCTTCCTTTTTAAGAGAGAAATGTCTAGATTGAAGGGGCTCAAGGGGAATATCCCCAAACTCCTCTCATGTTACAGCTGTAGATGGCTTTAGAGAGGTTTACATCAATACGCCTATATAGAGACATCTGATCTGCCATTCACATTCATACATTTTTGACATAGCCGCAGCTGTCAATGAGAACAGCATTTCGTCTCACATGGGTACATGCTAAACTCATTACAGTTTATGCACTTTTAATATAGCCATAAACATACGACCTTATACCCCTTGAACGAAGGTATCCCAACCTTTTCTTTAGAGGACAACCACCGCTGCCTCCTCCTCAAGCTAAGAGGCCAAATTACAATTTGTCAAAACATTCATCATTACAAGAAATAGCACATCAATTCAGCATTCAAATTATGTCATCATTATCGATTTAGTACTGCTACTCTTTAGGACACACAAAAAAAACATGACGTAAAAATGTACAACAATGATTAGAGGCTAAAGCTCTTTTTAAAGAATAAATACAATTGAGGTCCATTATATTAACCTGTCCTGTCTCACCACTCAGTTCTATTAAACTGGGCCATGCTGCATTTTCATAACAGAAAGTGCCATGTTATTATCAGTTCAGTCTCTCCAGTCAGACAGCTGAACTGAGGTAATTTCTTACTCGAACCAGCTCTACTTCAGGAGAAAACATGTTGTGCTGTTGGAATGGTAACACAAAATCATTTTAATGCACAAGTGTATCGAGGATCATTAGAGACCATTTTCACATTCATGGTAATCAGTACGTTGTCTGTTGTGTGGATTTGTCCGTACATTAGATCCCCAGTACTGTGCATTTGGCCCCCTCGCCCACTTGATAACCCCATTGGCTTTGTACAATTTGTCAGCTTCTTTAGTAGGTAATTGTGACTAAACTATTTTTGGCATTGCAAACTTGCCAGCCAATGTAGTTCAGGACAGTACCAATACACTGTGCCTCAAACTTCTGTTTTTAAACAAGTCAACATTGAAAAGCCCTATACATTTGACAAAGTTCAAAGATGGCATATCACCACTGAACTGCATTAAGATCAACATGTATGTCAATAAGACAGATAAATAATCACAAGAAGCTTGTCTTTATCAGTAGGGCCAGGATGATACCAGTATATACTCGTCAGTATCGTGGCAGGGAAACAAAGCACGAAGCGGGATTCAATTCTTCAGGAAAACTGTCAGAAACAAACATCATTATGATGCCATCTACAGTCAAATGTATATATTTTCCAAGCTATTTATTTAAATTTACCTTTATTTAACTAGGCAAGTCAGTTATGAACAAATTCTTATTTACAATGACGGCCTACAACAGCCAAACACAGACGACGCTGGGCCAATTGTGCGCCGCCCTATGGGACTCTCAATCACGGCCGGTTGTGATACAGCCTGGATTCGAACCAGGGTGTATGTAGTGACACCTCTAGCACTGAAATGCAGTGCGCCACTCGGGAGCTATAGCAAACAATATTTAACATACAGTAGGTTTTTAAAAGGACCAAAGAGTTAGCCTGCTTCGGGTTTTCATTTTTGCAACGGAAAAAATAGTGATACTGGTGTCCTTCCGGCCCTATTTATCAGTAAGACATTCTGGCAGGCTGCATTCAGGAACACACTGCTCTATTGGCCAAGTCGACAACAGCCAGTAAGATGTATTTTCTGGGTCTGTTTCGAGAACACTGTTTGACAAAATAGGGATTCAGTATCTCGTACAAAGACTTGTAGGTGTGCTGCACAACTCCAGTACAGTCCTTGAGGTCCAGAGGGTTTCCATCATTCTTTCAAAGTTAGCAACTAACCTTTGATACAAGATTATTAGCAAGTCAATGAGCTTTTTAGAACACGTTCAAGACTGGCTAAGGGTCAGTAAATGATTAGGACATAACCAAACAACTTAACGGTCCTTCATTAACTGCTATAACATCACTGGCTATGGAAAAAAATATTATATATGAAAACATAAATAAATTGACAGGATATTTCACTCGTCTCAATGTTTTTGGTTTTGGGAAGACTAATTACCATATAAGGCTGGCATCATTATTCTTACATTCATGCGAACAGGACTTGAACGATCATTTGGAACCGCTTCATGCCGACCTTGTGGGCAGTCAGACAGACACGCGGAGGCAGAGGAACACAGACACATAGTACAATCAAGCTAAGGAAGGCACTGGAACAATTCTAAATACCACAGATTCTTCTGCTTTCAGCATTCAATCGTGAAAAAGGTACAAATCTAAAAATATTTTTGGGGACATTATTTGTTTTGAAAAATAAAGTTGCAATTGTTAGAAAAAAACTTTTTTTGCACCATTGCCACGTTGTAGTTGACAAAAAAAAGTAATTTGTTAAAAAATAAAAAAATGTTTTGCATCTAAAACTCCCCCAGACAACGTATGGCATTTTGGTTATCAAATAAACATTTCAGTGACATGTTTTGCACTTGGTAGACCTTATCGGACCAGAATTTCTCAAACTATTTGCAGAGGAAAAGAGTCTAAACTACTTGTTACAGCCATGGTCAAAACAAAAAAACTAAAATAATCAAAATATAATATTTAAATATTAACCAGATCTGCTGTAGTCAACGAAACATTGCAAAGTGTCCCAAGCAAAAATACATGATCAAAGTAGTGTGCTAAGTTTTCAAAAACCTTTCCCAAAATATTTTTTTTTGTAGTGCTAAAGTAAGACTATGGTCACAGTGCTAGCCAGAACTGGGATTTTTCTCAAATGAGCCCAACAAGTCAAGGGAACAGTACTGGCTTGGCAACACGATACCATCTCCTTCAGACGATCACAACTTCAGGAGGTCTCTCGCTCAGCTCCCACCCCTCACGTGACCTGGGTCACTGGGTGTCCACTTTGCTGTACTTTACCCCATGGCTCCACGGAGACGATCGCCATGAACACGGCAGCTGATAATTTCGAGGGACAATGCCCTTGACGTTTCCCTCAAAGTACTGGAACAGTCGAAACCACCAGACTCTGGAGAATGGGTTACTCTGGGACGTCTCTTTCAGCGCCTGAATGAAAACACAACAGAGAAAATAAATACAAGTAGAATAATGCCACTTAAGCTAAATTAAGCTATATTTAACACCAGATAATGGAGACCGGCGTGCTGGCTCCCCACCTGCTGGTTGGCCATGGTGTGGTACCACCAGAAGAGACGTGTTGTGATGAAATAAGCCACCACCACGTCCACAGTATAGTGGTCATGGGCCAGCAGGATGCAGAAGATGCCTACTGCACTCAGAGTCCAGCAGAACCAATGGTACCACCAAAACCTCTTAGGGGAATCTGACAACAGAGAAAGACAGGGAAGGGTTAATGGAATATACAGAGAGACATTATTTTGTTTCAATAATCAACAATGAAATGCATTTACCTAACACATTGCTTTGGAACAAACTATGTAGTCTTTCAAACCAGACTTCCACAACCATCCACTAGATGTCACTGCAGCATAAAAGACATGGCTAACGTCACAACAGTACAGTTCAACATCATGTGACACCACTGTTAGCACAGAATTTACACAAGAAGTCAGCTTATCTCTCCATTGCTTGGGAAAAGCTTTACTGCAATTCTAAAACCTTTTGTATGAGCAGTGGAAAACAGCCAACTGGTAATCTCAGATTGTGAAAGAGAACAGAGAAAAGGACAGAAGTGCTAAGTTTATAATGATAGCGTAAAGTGATGGTGTTAGCATGACGGTAAACCTGTAGCCTACTTTTACCCTTTGATAAAGAGATCGACACAACCATGCTAACGCTAACCTATGTAATACTTACACTCTTTGATAAAGAGATATGATAGTGTTAGAATGACTGTGTGGCCGCTGTACAGGTAGTCTCCACACATGGTGTGGGAGCCGGTGATTGACAGGCCTCCGCCGGCGATCAGCTTTATGATCCTCCTCATCTGAACCTCCCAGTTCCCAAATAGCTGCAACGACACGCATACCGTTATGTGTCAATTTGACATGTCAATCATTCAACAATGTCCAGTCAGCTAGTCACATGTCTGTATGCGCTCTCTTAACTTTTTTGTTCTCCATTATGCATGCTACATTTGAACTCAAATAGGGAACACAGAAGAGAAACTTTGTGGATCAGGTACAGCATGTGACTCAACCAACACTACATTGCATGCACGCATGTGCGATGTACACACAGTGTAGTATACACACACACGTAAATGTACATTGTGCACGGAAACACACACACACACACACACACACACACACACACACACACACACACACACACACACACACACACACACACACACACACACACACACACACACACACACACACACACACACACACACACACACACACACACACACACACACACACAGAGAGAGAGAGAGAGAGGAAGCCACTTCACAGTTGGTCTCTGTGATGGAGGACAGCTTGTTCCAATTCAGATAGAGGTTTAGAACAGGAAACCAGGCCCAGGACATGACAGTACATAGAAAGACCTTCATCTGTTGCTGGGAGGGGAGTAGAGGAGGGGAGGGGAGTAGAGGAGGGGAGGAAAGTTGGAGGGCGGAACGAGGGAACAATACACATCACTCCCAATGGCCTTGGGCAACAGAGGGAGTGGGAAAGTTTCTATACACTGAACTCCCACACACCGCTTTGTTCTGTGGTGGGAGGAGCTACCATTTTGTGACTTCCATTCTTCGACACTTCAAAAGACTTTCAATAGAGAACTATATAGTATATATAAGTGATCAAGTGAGTCACACTTGAACCACATGCTACCTCAGTATAACATGACCTCATCTGGCTCTTTAGTCACAGGGTTAGGATGTGAGAAGCGAAAACAGTGAAAGGAAACTCATGCCTGATGCTACAGCTATTTTAAGTTGTACACATGCAACAGAATCGTTTTTATCTTTTTCATGTGATCAATGTCCCGTGAAGAGGACTGGGGGGCGTTAAACTGAAAACAAGGTCTAGATCTCTTTCTGTTGAGTTTGTCTTTAGGGGGGTGTTGTTTTTAAGATCCAACTGTAATGTTTATATGCAAGAATAGCCCAGAGAATCAGAATACTATAGCAGCAATGACAAATCATTGATGGAAATAGATGTGGGCGCTGGAAGGTCACAGTGAGTGTTCGCAACTGACAGCCTACTGTTGCTTGGATTTGGAAGGAAACAAACCTTTGGAGAGCATTGGAAGTGCATCCCTGGAACAGGCAGAGTGGTTATGTACATGGTGACACATCTGTACAGGTAGAGGGTACCCACAATGAAGAAGAACCGACGGATGATTATTGATCTGGACACAGAGATACAGATTATTGGTTAGTTATCTACGGTCACATTCCAGGCTGACTACATTGCAGATGTTGCATTGCAGCAACCTATGGTTGCATGCCACGTCATTGACTGCCAAGTCGAGCATCAGATTGCTATATCATATGTGGTTAGCTCATATGTTAAACGCATATCCAGGCGTGGTGAGATCTGGCAGACGTTGCAATTTATTCAGCCTGTAATGTAGCAATTGGGTATCCCAGAAAAATAAGTTCAAAGTTGAAGGTTACAATTTAAAAAGGTAAACACTGCCCCATCTACTCTTATCACACTACTGTTGTCTCACCTGTACTTGAGCAGGGTCCACTGCAGCAGCCACAGACTCACCAGCAGCATGCCATTGATCTCGCAGATAGAGAAGGCCCACTCCACCCGGTCAAAAATGTCAAAGAACTTATCGGGCAGCGGTGGGGTATGCTCCTTGGCCGGCACCCTCTCATGGACCACCGAGATGACCACAGTGGTAGTCACAAAGCAGCAGACTGCGTAGAGGAACGCTACACCTGTCTTGCCCCACTCCTGGGGGAACCCAGAGCGTTCAGGCTCCAACATGGGGATGGGGATTTGGACCATCTCCTTCCGGAAGCCATTAAGCCCCAGCGAACCTTTCCGCAGGGGCTTGGCAGTGCCGTTGGGCAGCCTCCCATGGCCATTGGCGTGGCCGTTTTTTTGGTGCTCCTCAATGTGATGCTCGATTCGTAGGGTCTCCAGCCGTTCCAAGAGCTGCCGCCCATTGTCTGAGGAGACCAGTGAGAGGGGCGGGGTCAGGAAGTCATCCGGGGTGAGCCGCAGCAGGACGGGGCCGTCCGCCTGCTGGAGGGAGTCGCCGTACTCCTGCATCCCCTCCTCGCTCAGCCAATGGGACACCTCCTCCGCCGACCACTGCCCCACCTTCTTCATCTCGGCCAATGGGGAAGGGGGGAAGGGGCCAAGGGGGGCCCGAGGACAGAGAGGGAAAGGCTGCAGGAGATATGGCAGTCTATGGAGTAGTAAATCGTCCCCAGCTGTGGCTCATGGCGCTTCAGGAGCATTGGATGGGGACACCCGGAGGACCCAGTCTCAGACTTAGCAGAGTATGGAAGGTAGCTAGTAGCCAGCTGCTTTAGCCTGCTTTGTGCTTCTTCACCTCATTACTTCAATGGGGTTCCCGTATGCCTCTTTCCTGGGAAAGGAGAGAAAAAGGGTTGAGACTTGAGATTCAACCTAGAGCAGACAGTGACCAATCGTTGAATTATAGAAAAGGATAATTAGCTTGTAACATGGCCTTTAGTACCACAGGTAGCTCACTGAAATCAACACTGAAACCAGTTAAGCTCTATTTCCTTCAGATGAACACATGCTATCAATTACACACATCATTCAAAAGCTATTTTTACGACAGCAACACTCATAGGAACAACCCAATGTTTCCATCTTTGATCTCTACAGTAGACAATCCTTTCAGAGGACACACATCCTGTGTGGCTTTAGCCTTTTTATGTACCAAGCCACTGAGAAATATCTATGACTGTACCTGAAGGCAATTTACCAGTAAACCCACAACAGACAATAACATTGATATCCCATTGTAAACTGTCAACATACTGTATATTACAGCCCTAAAAAAAAAAAAAGGTAAATATTGCTGGTTAGGAATCTCCCTACAGTTTGATACAGTATATTGATTTATCAAAGACTTTGATAAGCAGAAGTGACAGGACTTGCTTCAGTATCCCCTAAAACTAACCTAAGTCAGTCATCTTTTAGACAGTTACCACCTGAAACCACTGAACAAATTACAGACCAAGCAATATGATTGGGGGCTGGGTTGCCCAGCAATAGCAAAGTGATTCTTATAACCTGTATGCTAGGATTTCCTTTGTGTTGTTTTAGGAATCCTGCATTCTCCCTCTAACATGCTGACTACACCGCTCGCGCAAAATAAATGCACAAATACATGTTATTCAACCATTGCGCCAACGAGCGTCTGCGTTGCCAATGGCTAAAATAGAAGAAGTCCGTTTTATTTGTGACGCTGAACATGTCATGTCTATCCCATCTCCTCATTGGTTATAGAAGCATATACCCAAGTGCCATCTCCTCATTGGTTATACCCACGTGGGTGATTGAAAGATAAACTGAGGTCGGTCGGGATAATACACCTTATTGTTAAAGTTAGATGCCAATTGCCATATAAAGTTCAATGAAGAAAAAGCCTGGAAGGAGGAGAGATGACTAGAAAGTAGAGGAATGGCCGATTAATTAGGGCCGATTTCAAGTTCACATAACAATCGGAAATCGGTATTTTTGGGCGCCGTTTTTTTTTTTACACCTTTATTTAATCTTTATTTAACTAGGCAAGCCAGTTAAGAACACATTCTTATTTTCAATGACGGCCTAGTAACGGTGGGTTAACTGCCTCGTTCAGGGGCAGAAAGACAGATTTTCAACTTGTCAGCTCGGGGGATCCAATCTTGCAACCTTACAGTTAACTAGTCCACCGCAATAACAACCTGCCTCTCTCTCTGCACTCCACAAGGAGACTGACTGCCTGTTACGCAAATGCAGTAAGCCAAGGTAAGTTGCTAGCTAGCATTAAACTTATCTTATAAAAAACAATCAATCATAATCACTAGTTAACTACACATGGTTGATGATATTACTATATATTATCTAGCGTGTCCTGTGTTGCATATAATCTGACTGAGCATACAAGCATACAAGTATCTAAGTATTTGACTGAGCGGTGGTAGGCAGAAGAAGGCGCGTAAACATTCATTCAAACAGCACTTTCGTGCGTTTTGCCAGCAGCTCTTCGTGTGTCAAGCATTGCGCTGTTTATGACTTCAAACCTATCAACTCCCGAGATGAGGCTGGTGTGACCGAAGTGAAATGGCTGGCTATTTAGTGCGCGCTAATAGAGTTTCAAACTTCACTCGCTCTGGGCCTTGGGGTGGTTGTTTCCCTTGCTCTGCATGGGTAACGCTGCTTCGATGTGGTGGCTGTTGTCGTTGTGTTGCTGGTTCGAGCCCAGGGAGGAGCGAGGAGAGGGATGGAAGCTATACTGTTACACTGGCAATACTAAAGTGCCTATAAGAACATCCAATAGTCAAAGGTTAATGAAATACAAATGGTATAGAGGGAAATAGTCCTATAATAACTACAACCTAAAACTTCTTACCTGGGAATATTGAAGACTCGTGTTAAAAGGAACCACCAGCTTTCATATGTTCTCATGTTCTGAGCAAGGAACTGAAACGTTAGCTTTCTTACATAGCACATATTGCACTTTTACGTTCTTCTCCAACACTTTGTTTTTGCATTATTTATACCAAATTGAACATGTTTCACTATCTACTTGAGGCTAAATTGATTTTACTGATGTATTATATTAAGTTAAAATAAGTGTTAATTGAGTATTGTTGTAATTGTCATTATTACAAATACATTTATTTTTATAAATCGGCCGATTAATTGGTATCGGCTTTTTTGGTCCTCCAATAATCGGTATCGGTGTTGAAAAATCATAAATCGGTCGACCTCTACTAGAAAGATTCAGTTGACCGTTTTGTGTGGATTAATTATCAGAGTAGAGGACCTTGTGCATTTCAGATAAAATAACTCAACGTTTATATCCCAGGACAAATTAGCTAGCAACAGCAAGCTAGCTAAAAAGGACAAATTAGCTAGCAACTGCAAGCTAGCTAATTTGCCATAAACGTTTAATGCTTTTCAACCAGAATTAATATAATTGGTTAAGAGTTTGTTTTGATATTTCAACCTGCGTGTCGTGATCGCGTTTGGTGTGGGGGGACAAAATCAATTTGCGCACGATGGCAGACGCACCCGCGCATCCAGTTTGGGCATGGTGTAACCCCCATTCTGTCTCACTGGGTAGCAGAGGTTCTGTTGTCTTTACATCCTGTAGGTCTGATATCTGATTGGAGGTTAACTCAACAGTAATGCTGTTGAATTGAGATTTTGAATCCAAACAACTGTTATAAAAAGGGTTCTCAGATGCATTGTCTCCTTCCCTTTGATCCTGACCTGCGCTGGTGAGATATACCCTCTTTCTTTTGCTCTCCGCCCCTGGGATTCTTGGAGCATGGCCTTTAAGGCTATGACTTCTCTTTCTCCCTCTGTGATCATGCCCAGAATAAGGCCTTGAAATGCTTTGTAACTTAAGCTTTATGCCTTGTATAATGTATTGTTCATTTTACAATGGTATTAAATATCTGCCTTTGATATAGACAATTCTCAGACCTTTCTATTACTTTTACTGATCTATAGACTCTTGCATATTGCTAAATAATCTTTATGGAGTTAAATAAAAATTAACTAGGCAAGTCCGTTAAGAACAAATTCTTAATTACAATGACGGCCTAGGAACAGCCTTGTTCAGGGGCAGAATGACAGATTTTTACCTTGTCAGCTCGGGGATTTGATCTAGCAACCTTTCGGTTAATGGCCCAATGCTCTAACCACTAGGCTACCTGCCACCCAAAAACTTCTACATTAATATTGCTTGGTTATTTAATAGACTTTGTTAACATATTAATTGCAAAGTCTTATTACAGGTCACATGTGAGGTATGCACATATTGTAAATATTACCCCACTACTCTCGGTTTCCTGTTTTTTCAGCTGTAGCAACCACCACTCAACAGTATGCCTCTATTACCTCTATTACTCTATGCCTCTAAAGCACAACAGCAACAGCTCACTTTATCCACTGTAGTATAAACTGCAACAATCCACATCTGCTGGCTGGGGTGTGTTTATAAACGGTTTTGACAGCAATGGACACAGGGTGTCCCTGCTTATGTTTCAGGGAGTCCATGGTTCAGCTGGAGGCCAAGGCTGTGTTTCTGGAGGCTCAGTGAGGAACTCATAAATCAGCCAGGCTGAGGGTCAGTGCTCAGCACTGGGTCCCACCCCAGTCACAGGGCAAGCAGCCAACAGAACCATTCAACCCTTACCTCAGCCAACCGCCCTACAGACTGGGATACAGGCCTATAGGCACCAGCTGCCTGCTTTCATGAATACAACTGGCAAGGCTTCAACTCTGATGATACTGATGAGCAAAAAAATACAACTTATTTTAACATTCCAACATGTCCATAACAACAGGTTAGCCCACCACCATGAATGACAGATTTGAACAGCTATAAAATGCTCTTTGTAATGGCTGGCTGTACAGTGGGGCAAAAAAAGTATTTAGTCAGCCACCAATTGTGCTAAAAGTTCTCAAAAGTTCTCCCACTTAAAAATATGAGAGGCGCCTGTAATTGTCATCATAGGTACACTTCAACTATGACAGACAAAATGAGGAAAAGAAATCCAGAAAATCACATTGTAGGATTTTTAATGAATTTATTTGCAAATTATGGTGGAAAATAAGTATTTGGTCAATAACAAAAGTTTCTCTCAATACTTTGTTATATACCCTTTGTTGGCAATGACAGAGGTCAAACGTTTTCTGTAAGTCTTCACAATGTTTTCACACACGGTTGCTGGTATTTTGGCCCATTCCTCCATGCAGATCTCCTCTAGAGCAGTGATGTTTTGGGGCTGTTGCTGGGCAACACGGACTTTCAACTCCCTCCAAAGATTTTCTATGGGGTTGAGATCTGGAGACTGGCTAGGCCACTCCAGGACCTTGAAATGCTTCTTACGAAGCCACTCCTTCGTTGCCCGGGCGGTGTGTTTGGGATCATTGTCATGCTAAAAGACCCAGCCACGTTTCATCTTCAATGCCCTTGCTGATGGAAGGAGGTTTTCACTCAAAATCTCACGATACATGGCCCCATTCATTCTTTCCTTTACACGGATCAGTCGTGCTGGTCCCTTTGCAGAAAAACAGCCCCAAAGCAGGATGTTTCCACCCTCATGCTTCACAGTAGGTATGGTGTTCTTTGGATGCAACTCAGCATTCTTTGTCCTCCAAACACAAGTTGAGTTTTTACCAAAAAGTTATATTTTGGTTTAATCTGACCATATGACATTCTCATCCAAATGCTCTCTAGCAAACTTCAGACGGTCCTGGACATGTACTGGCTTAAGCAGGGGGACAAGTCTGGCACTGCAGGATTTGAGTCCCTGGCGGCATAGTGCGTTACTGATGGTAGGCTTTGTTACTTTGGTCCCAGCTCTCTGCAGGTCATTCACTAGGTCCCCCCGTGTGGTTGTGGGATTTTTGCTCACCGTTCTTGTGATCATTTTGACACCACGGGGTGAGATTTTGCGTGGAGCCCCAGATCGAGGGAGATTATCAGTGGTCTTGTATGTCTTCCATTTCCTAATAATTGCTCCCACAGTTGATTTCTTCAAACCAAGCTGCTTACCTATTTCAGATTCAGTCTTCCCAGCCTGGTGCAGGTCTACAAATATGTTTCTGGTGTCCTTTGACAGCTCTTTGGTCTTGGCCATAGTGGACTTTGGAGTGTGACTGTTTGAGGTTGTGGACAGGTGTCTTTTATACTGATAACAAGTTCAAACAGTTGCCATTAATACAGGTAACGAGTGGAGGACAGAGGAGCCTCTTAAAGAAGTTACAGGTCTGTGAGAGCCAGAAATCTTGCTTGTTAGTAGGTGACCAAATACTTATTTTCCACCATAATTTGCAAAGAAATTCATTAAAAATCCTACAATGTGATTTTCTGGAATTTTTTTTCTCATTTTGTCTGTCATAGTTGAAGTGTACCTATGATGAAAATTACAGGCCTCTCTCATCTTTTTAAGTGGGAGAACGTGCACAATTGGTGGCTGACTAAGTACTTTTTTGCCCCACTGTATGTAGCTTGTTTTGACTCAGTGTGAGAGGCAATTCACGACAGGAGTGAAGTAGGGGAAAGGGTAATCCACAGAGGTGGAGTGTAAGTGTGTGAGAGAGAGAGAGAGAGAGAGAGAGAGAGAGAGAGAGAGAGAGAGAGAGAGAGAGAGAGAGATTAGAGATTTGCCGTCACCGAGTCAGCTGCGTGCGGTGGACCTTTGCTCCTTGAATTATCTTACAGGGCAGCCAGTGTTATAATTCCACAGCAGACTTTAGCCATGCTGCTGAGGGGAAAACCACAAATGTATTCAACTCGGGGGTACAACTTTGGTTTTAGAAGTGGAGGGACAACCTGGTGGATGGTCTGGGGGTCCTCTCTCAGAATGTTTTGGGCATCTAAAGATAATTTCCTGCATTTCTACACAATCTAATGACACTTTTGGGGTCACTTTTATTGTAAATAAGAATATAATATGTTTCTAAACACTTCTACATGAATGTGGACGCTACCATGATTATGGATAATCCTGAATAATGATAAGTGAGAAAGTTTGACCCACAAATATCAATACCCCCCCTCCCCACACACAAAAATTCAAACCACCCGTTATTCAAATCAAATCAAATTGTATTGGTCACATGCGCGCTAGTGGCGTTTCAATCGGGCCGCGGCTTTTGTGGAGCGATGGGTAACGATGCTTCGAGGGTGACTGTTGTCTGTGTGCAGAGCGTCCCTGGTTCGCGCCAGGGTCGGGGCGAGGGGATATACTGTCTATACTGTTACACATGCAGCAATATCTAACAAAGTAATCTAACAATTTCACAACAGCTACCTTATACACTCAAGCGTAAAGGAATGAATAAGAAATGGTACATATGAATATATGGATGAGCGATGATCGAACGGCATAGGCAAGATGCAGTAGATGCTATAGAGTACAGCATATACATATGAGATGAGTAATGTAGGGTATGTAAACATTACATAAAGTGGCATTGTTTAAAACGACTAGTGATACATTTATTACATCCAATTTTGTATTATTAAAGTGGCTAGAGATTTGAGTCAGTATGTTGGCAGAAGCCACTCAATGTTAGTGATGGCTGTTTAACATTCTGATGCCCTGAGATAGAAGCTGTTTTTCAGTCTCTCGGTCCCAGCTTTGATGCACCTGTACTGACCTCGCCTTCTGGATGATAGCGGGGTGAACAGGCAGTGGCTCAGGTGGTTGTTGGTCTTCCTCTGACATCGGGTGGTGTAGGTGTCCTGGAGGGCAGGTAGTTTGCCCCCGGTGATGCCTTCAGGCGCTGTTGCGCCTTCTTCACCACGCTGTCTGTGTGGGTGGACCATTTCAGGTTGTCCGTGATGTGTACGCCGAGGAACTTAAAACTTTCCACCTTCTCCACTACTGTCCCATCGATGTGGATAGGGGGGGTTCTCCCTCTGCTGTTTCCTTAAGTCCACGATCATCTCCTTCGTTTTGTTGACGTTGAGTGTTAGGTTATTTTCCTGACACCACACTCTGAGGGCCCTCACCATCTCCCTGTAGGCCGTCTCGTCGTTGTTGGTAATCAAGCCTACCACTGTAGTGTCGTCTGCAAACTTGATGATTAAGTTGGAGGCGTGCATGGCCACGCAGTCATGGGTGAACAGGGAGAACAGGAGAGGGCTGAGAACGCACCCTGGTGGGGCCCCAGTGTTGAGGATTAGAAGGGTGGAGATGTTTCCTACCCTCACCACCTGGGGGCGGCACGTCAGAAAGTCCAGGACCCAGTTGCACAGGGCGGGGTCGAGACCCAGGGTCTCGAACTTAATGACGAGTTTGGAGGGTACTATGGTGTTAAATGCTGAGCTGCAGTCGATGAACAGCATTCTTACATAGGTATTCCTCTTGTCCAGATGGGTTTTTGTGCAGTGTGATTGCATCGTCTGTGGACCTATTGGGGCGGTAAGCAAATTGGAATGGGTCTAGGGTGTCAGGGAGGGTGGAGGTGATGTGATCCTTGACTAGTCTCTCAAAGCACTTCATGATGACGGAAGTGAGTGCAACGGGGCAATAGTTGTTTAGCTCAGTTACCTTAGCTTTCTTGGGAATAGGAACAATGGTGGTCAGCATGTGGGAACAGCAGACTGGGATAGGGAATGATTGAATATGTCAGTAAACACACCAGCCAGCTGGTCTGCGCATGCTCTGAGAACGCGGCTAGGGATGCCGTCTGGGCCGGCAGCCTTGTGAGGGTTAACACGTTTAAATGTTTTACACACATTGGCTGCGGTGAAGGAGAGTCCGCAGGTTTTGGTAGCGGGTCGTGATGGTGGCACTGCATTGTCCTCAAGGCGAGCAAAGAGGTTGTTTAGTTTGTCTGGGAGCAAGACATCTGGGTCCACGACGGGGCTGGTTTTCTTTTTGTAGTCCATGATTGACTGTAGACCCTGCCACATACCTTGTGTCTGAGCCGTTGAATTTCGACTCTACTTTGTCTCTATACTGACGATTAGCTTGTTTGATTGCCTTGCGGAGGGAATAGCTACACTGTTTGTATTTGGTTATGTTTCCATTCGCCTTGCCCTGATTAAAAAGCAGTGGTTCGCACTTTCAGTTTTGCGCGAATGCTGCCATCAATCAACGGTTTATGGTTGGTGAAGGTTTTAATTGTTGCCGTGGGTACAAAATCACCGATGCACTTGCTAATAAACTCGCTCACTGAATCTGCGTATACATCAATGTTGTTGTTTGACGCTATCTGGAACATATCCCAGTCCACGTGATCGAAGCAATCTTGAAGCATTGAATCAGATTGGTCGGACCAGCGTTGAACAGACCTGAGCAGGGTTGTTTCCTGTTTTAGTTTCTGTCTAAAGGCTGAGAGCAACAAAATGGAGTCGTGGTCAGATTTGCCAAAAGGAGGGTGAGGGAGGACTTTTGGATCTTAGTTAAACATTCATTATTGGTTTCAGGTGTGTTAGAGCAAGGCCAGAGTGACAACAGTAAGTCAGACCCCCAGGGACAGGACTGAGCAGCCCAGCAGCTAGGGATGGCCTAAATAGGTATCTCCCCTGACCTGGGCATTTTTCAATACAAACTCCTTTTGTTGTACAGTATTCAAAAGGCATCCAGACCGTATAAAAGATGCACAGAATACCCTTAAATCGGGTAATAAATCAAATCTAGTGATACATAACTTGACATTTCTGCCATCCATTGTGACATTGTGGAAGGATAACCAACATTCAAATTAATGGCACTGCATGGGGACAAGAGCTGTAATCAGTGGTGTAAAGTTATTTTTTTCTTTTTTTTCTCACCTTTATTTAACCAGGTAGGCTAGTTGAGAACAAGTTCTCATTTGCAACTGCGACCTGGCCAAGATAAAGCATAGCAGTGTGAACAGACAACACAGAGTTACACATGGAGTAAACAATTAACAAGTCAATAACACAGTAGAAAAAAAGGAGAGTCTATATACATTGTGTGCAAAAGGCATGAGGAGGTAGGCGAATAATTACAATTTTGCAGATTAACACTGGAGTGATAAATGATCAGATGGTCATATACAGGTAGAGATATTGGTGTGCAAAAGAGCAGAAAAGTAAATAAATAAAAACAGTATGGGGATGAGGTAGGTAAAAATGGGTGGGCTATTTACCGATAGACTATGTACAGCTGCAGCGATCGGTTAGCTGCTCAGATAGCAGATGTTTGTACTTAAGTAAAAACACTTTAAAGTACTACTTAAGTAGTTTTTGGGGGTATCTGTACTTTACTTATATTTTTAAATGGCTAGTATGACAGGAAAATGCTCCAATTCACACACGTATCAAGAGAACATGCCCGGTCATCCCTACTGCGAACTAAACCCAAATTCTTTGTAAATTATGTATGTGTTGGAGTGTGCCCCAGGTTATCCGTAGTTTTTTTTTTAAACAAAGTGCTTAAGGGAATTTGAAATGATTTATACTTTTGCTTTCAATACTTAAGTATATTTTAGCAATTACATTTACTTTTGATACTTTAGTATATTTAAAACCAAATACTTTTACTCTAGTATTTTACTGGGTGACTCACTTTTACTTTAGTTATTTTCTATTAAAAAAAAGGTATCTTTACTTTTACTCAAGTATGACAATTGGGTACTTTTTCCACCACTGGATGTAATGGACCCTAGGGGAAGTATACTAAAACATGGGGTAAGGCAGCCTTAAATGTAAGATGCAAACATATGAAATCAACATGTGAGGATGAGCGAAGCCACCCTTCACCTGAACAAAGGAATAACTAGTTACGAGTTTGCATGGGTTAAAAAATATATATATATTTTTTTCCCCACACAGGTTAAAAAAATAGTTTAGTTCCCCTTAAACCATTTGTTGCAGTAAGGATCCCCCCCAGACTGGACTATGGAAACCATGAGAACACCCGCATGAACTGCTTTTCTGTGCGACCAGAGAAAATACGCTGCAAAGATCATGTCCCTGTGCTTTCTAACTTCACCATGTGTCTGAACTCTCTACCCAAAGGTGTTCAACTGCAGCTGCATGCTGTCTACTGGCCAACCATGTTGAGTAAATATTTGCATAGTTCATTCTATGTGGGTTTGTGGGCCAGGTAGTAGACCAAGTGATACAGGTGAGAGAATGGTGATTACGCATTTTGTTCACCATCGTTCTCGGAAGGTAACGTTCCGTAATGAGACTACTTTTTCTAATAAAGCATTGTCCCAAAGTGTGTGAGTATTTAAAAAAACTTTTATTTAACTTGGCAAGTCAGTTAAGAAAAAAATCTTATTTTCAATGACGGCCTAGGAACAGTGGGTTAACTGCCTTGTTCAGGGGCAGAGCGGCAGATTTTTTACCTTGTCAGCTCAGGGATTTGATCTTGCAACCTTTCGGTTACAAGTCCAACGCTCTAACCACTAGGCTACCTACCTGTTATAAGGCAAGGTCTAGCATTGTCATGATGAGTAAATACACAGACAACTTTACACAATGTTTACAAGCACTGCATTGACCGACTGGACAAAGATTATTTTGCAATTTACTGTCTACGGAGAGAGGGTATGTTTACAAGTAGTGATGGTCAGTTTACTGCTGTTCAACCAACTTCGGAACGGAAGTATCCCGGGAGCAATGAACACAGAACACTTAAATACAACAAATTTAGTGAAATTAAAAACAAAGAGTTGGAAAATAACTCGACAGTTGACTTTGAAGATTCAGGAGTACTTCATGCCACTGTAATTCCAATGGCAAGTTGATATGCCATGTCTATAGTTGTACATAGCAGCAGGAGAGGCATAAAGGAAACCGTAATTTCAGCACTCCCAACAGCTTGCAAAACATCAGCAATCTAATAGTCCCGTGTAGCTCTGTTGGTATTATAGCAGGGCGCTTGCACTGCCAGGGTTGTGAGTTCGATTCCCACAGGGCTAAATGTATGCACTCACTACTGTAAGTCGCTCTGGATAAGAGTGTCTGCTAAATTACTAAAATGTAAAAAAATATGTAGCAAAGTAACTGAACTGCTCATATGGCAGTGTAATTCAGTTTACTTAATAGTGTTGTAGCTGATGCTCGGCATTCACAGTGACATAACAGCACCTGCTGCCCGACTCATACAAACAGTGAACACCAAACTGTGTTAGAAGAATAATTTATATTCTTACTCAACCATCTGACACAGCTTTGTGTGCGCACTTACAGCCAATAATGAAAAGTCATGGCAGATACAACTAGGGTTGTGATGATTCTAGTATATGTTTTCCATGAAAACACGAAGCAGACCAAACTCTTTGGTCCTTTAAAAACATGCTGTATGTCAAAATGTGTGTGCTATAGCATGGAAAATATATAAATATGACTCTGGATGACAATATAATGTTTGTTTCCAACATTAGGGCTTCATGTTTTGTTTCCTTGCCACAATACTAACAAGTATCGTGATGCTGGTATTGTCCCGGCCCTAGATACATTATATATATATGGAAATAACGTGAGCTTTTTAAAATCAAGGATGTTTTTAGGCCTACAGCCCCTCATAAATAAAACTAGCGGCCAGAAACCAGACTACATGGCAGAACGCTGACATTTCTGATGCTGGAAACAATTACTTGGATCACAAAATGAAACAAGGACAAGTGGAAAACGCATCAATGATACATAGTCCAAACATACTGCTTCATGCTGTAAATTCTTCTCTTCGAGGTTTGGCTGTGGAATGAAAGAGTAACGACATTGGTGGAAAAAGTACTCAATTGTCATACATGAGTGAAAGTAAAGATACCTTAATAGAAAATTACTCAAGTAAAAGTCACCCAGTAAAATACTACCCGAGTAAAAGCCTAAAAGTATTTGGTTTTAAATATACTTAAGTATAAATTGTTTCAAATTGCTTATATTAAACACATGATGGCACAATTTTGTATTTTATTTTCCACGGATAGCCAGGGGCACACTCCAACACATAATTTACAAACAAAGCATTTGTGTTTAGGGAGTCTGACAGATCATAGGCGGTAGGGACGACAAGGGATGTTTTCTTGGACGATTTTCATGTCCAGCTAAGCATTCAAAACGTAACAAGTACTTTTGGGTGTCAGGGAAAATGTATGGAGCAAAAAGTACATAATTGTCTTCAGGAATGTATTGAAGTAAAAGTTGTCAAAAATATAAATAGTAAAGTACAGACACCCCCAAAAACGACTTAAGAAGTACTTTCAAGTATTTTCACTTAAGTTCTTTACACCACTGAGTAACTAACAAGGCAGAAAAGCAAAAGGCTGTGTCTGTGACCAGAGTTTAACCTTTCGCCCCAAAGCATGCCAAGTACACAAACAGGGCGCCCGTAGCAGAGTGACTCATTCACAATTCTAAAACGTATGTTTCAGGGATGAGACTAACCAATTCAGGCCAAATAGACACAGCAAAAATATAGAGCTACAGATTATTGTCAATATAAACTTTCCTCAGACTCTGGTTGACAAAGAAACAATAGACAGTCTCGCTGACAAACATGTTGTTGGAAGCAAGGTTATAGTAAACCGAAACTACTAATGAAAGACGTTCATAAACTGAAATAAAAACTATTCACAAACCCGTTTGAAAAACTAAAACTATACAGAAACGTATCTTTGACAAATTAACAGTACACTGTACAAACAAAAGCGCACACACACACAACCAGTCAAAGGTTTGTCAGCTTCATGAGGTAGTCACCTGGAATGCATTTCAATGAACAGGTGTGCCTTGTTAAAAGTTCATTTGTGGAACTTCTTTCCTTCTTAATGCGTTTGAGCCAATCAGTTGTGTTGTGACAAGGTGGTATACATAAGACAACCCTATTTGGTAAAATATCAAGTCCATATTATGGCAAGAACAGCTCAAATAAGCAAAAAGAAATTACAGTCCATCATTACTTTAAGACATGAAGGTCAGTCAATCCGAAAAATGTCAAGGACTTTGAAAGTTTCTTCAAGTGCAGTCGCAAAAACCAAACGCTATGATGCAACTGACTCTCAAGAGGACTGCCACAGGAAAGGAAGACCCAGAGTTACCTCTGCTGCATTAGAGTTACCAGCCTCAGAAATTGCAGTCCAAATAAATGCTTCACAGAGTTCAAGTAACAAACACATCTCAAAATCAACTGTTCAGAGGAGACTGTGTGAATCAGGCCTTCATGGTCAAATTACTGCAAAGAAACCACTACTAAAGGAAACCAATAAGAAGAAGACTCTTGCTTGGGCCAAGAAACACGAGCAATGGACATTAGACCGGTGGAAAGATGTCTTTTGGTCTGACAAGTCCAAATTTTAGATGTTTGGTTCCAGGATGTAACAACAAAATGTGGAATAAGTCTAGGGGTATGAAAACTTTCTGAAGGCACCGTACATAGTAATCAATATTATATACATTTGTTAATTTGACTGATAATCATATCATTCTATCCACTTCCTTATTTTGTCTAATTGTCGTATAGACATATATTGTATATTGATCGGCCTGCCTGCTACTATGTAGTTTCATTGACAAACATAGATGGAACTTGCTGATAAAGTTGATGACATGTTCTCAGAAATCAGTTCTAAGCACAGACAGCAGAAGCGGAATCAATACTGTCTGCAGTGCACTGACTAAGTTATCCATGCACGTCTTTTTACTTCAGAAATACTGCACCAAACACCTGAGCTAGATGTAAAATTGTGCGGCTAACACATCCACTGCAAAACATCAAAATAAATTACAGATTTATTGGTTTATCTTGGATTAATTCTGACTATTTTGAGGAAATGGTATTGTCTATGCTGTGGATGTGGTGACTCAAGGAGGGACAAACATTAATTGCCAGGGTACGATATAGTGAACATAACACACCCACATCAAACCACACCTCCAAGACCCAAATATAATATTTCTTAATGAGAAGCAGAAAAACACGTGGAATCAATGCGTTCAGCCCCCCCTTGAAAAAGAACCTAACCTATGACCTGACCCATCAACGTATGTATTACTGCTCCACAGTGGCAAAACCTTACATCCCAAAAAATCAAAACACTATACATAGAAGACATTTAACATTAAACACACAGGCTACTTCCGGTCCCTAACACAAAAAAAAACAAGTAAATCAGATCTTAAACCTAACTAAACTGAATTTCAAGGAAAAGTCTATAAACTATAATAACATTGGTTGGAATGTTGAAGAGTCACATTCATTCCTCCAGGTTCTAAAGTTCCCGGTCGGAGATGGAAATAATTATGTAAGCATAAACACCTGTGCCATAGGACTTACCCCTATCTCCCCTGTGCCTCCTCTTCATTCTTCACCTGCTCTAATCACAAAACACATGTGGCTCTGAGAGAGAAAGAACAGCTCTGCAGCAGTTCCTCTGAACAAGGCTCTCTCTTTCTCAGACTCCTCCTCCTTCCCTCTTGGTCTCTCTATCGCTCTCTGGCTTGAACGGAGTCCCTGAACCCCACCCATTCTGAGCTAGCGTGTGTCCGCAAAACACAAAAAGATCTGATCTCCATCCATTTACCTTATTCATCCTTTAAGAACAATGGATATCATTGGAAAATTTCATTTTTTGTTGTTGAAAAGGACACACTGTCAAGTGGTGGAAACACAGGCAACCAGAGTCAGAAAAAGTGCACAGTAAACATAGCGCAGGGAGCTGGATGCACATAGTAGAAAACACACAGGGGAGGGCTCATGGGGATTTGAAAACGGGTCAGATCCTGTTATAGAACTAATTGTTTTAACGTCTCACCTAGGCCACACAGTCTTATCACCACAACTCAAACACACAAAGGAAGGAATTTAAAATGTTACTCAGGTAACTAAACTTGAACCAATAAGCTAGGCTTATTTGTGCCATATTATATAGACAGTCTGTTTGCATATAGAGCACATTTCAACAGTGAGCGTACCATGTTTCCTCTTTCTATGCCTAAAGTATATTTGTTTGAACATGTTGAATCAACATAAGCCACCACAACCAACATTACAAGTAAGAATGTCAAAATGACATTCCAGTCATGCAAACATATTCAGGCCAACCTTTTGTTTGCTTTCCCCTCCTCCTTCCCTCTGGGTGTTTTTGCTTTTCTGGGACAATGCTTTATTTGAAACGGTAATCTTCCATTACGGAACGTTACCTTCTGAGAACAATGGTGAATAAAACGTGTGAACACTATTCTCTCACCTGTATCACCTAGCCTACTATCTGCCCCACAAAGCCACATAGAATGCATTTTACCGAACATGCTTGACAAGTTGGCGATACCAGGGTGAAAATTAACAGCAAGCAGCTGCAGTTCAACACTGTTGGGTAGAGAAAGTTCAGACACACACACACAAACACGTAATACTGGTTATAGCAAACATAAACTAGGCTCCCTGAGGCCTTTCATGAGGTTGAGTGTTCTGATGTGTTGGAATACTTTTCATATTACTATAATAGACTGTTTTCCCAATTCTATTCAGGTATAGGCCTACTCGTTTGTATGTAGTAGGCCTGTGTGTGAAACTGCCTTGAAGGCTTTAGACAACACCTGCAATCTCATAGAACACAGAAGCTACTTATAGAAGCAGAGACAAAGTCTCTTTGTTCAGGGTTTTTTTTACGTGAAGGTTCTCCAGTACTGTGGAGCGAGAGCAACCAGCTAAAGCGACCTATGTTGGGGATCGGTTACATTTTTGGACAACTTGATTGGCAGAGGAGATGCTGGGAATGAGTAGGAGTTTAGAGATTACATTCTTAGCATCAGCAATGCAGGTTTCACTTTACTGTGAGGTTGGCACTACTGTTGGCAAAATATTTTGGCCTACAGTAAGTCCAGATTCTTTAAATGCTGTATGGTCAGGACACCTCTTAAAACAATCTTTTAGACATACTTGTTGGAAACTATCTGACACTGACAGCATTTTCACACATCGATGAATAAACCACACTGTCACTTATTTGACAAGTGGTTGAGGCTCACATCATTAGCGCCTCCTACATTAACTCCAATGTACCTCATTCAATATTACGCTAAATTAACTTTCAAAAAATGTTTGCAGTGACCTGCATTAAATTGTTTTTATTGTTTCTGTACATCATGTGCAGTTGATCAATCAAAATTAGATTAACATTTGAAATATTGGTACTATAGCCTCATGATCGAAGTTCTACATAGCATTCAGTAGCCAGGAAAGTCATTGAGTTAGTCTCAGGCATGTAGGCTAGTCTATAAGCAATGTATGGGAACAGTGACTGAGACGTGGAATAAGGTCTCTCTTTAGTCTTTCAGCAAACCCTCAATTGTCAAAATGTCACAATAGAATACATGAAAAGACTGAGCCTTTAAAGAAGAGGATATATGAAAGTATCTACAATTCATACTATACGGGCCTGATAGGGGTATAGCTTTTTAGTCTTCTAGGAAATAAATAAATAGCCTACTTTGTAGGAAAGGGAACACTTAACAGGCTTCCATCTTGGCTGCAAAATAGTAAGTCATAAAAGAAGTAAGCTTCCTTCTTTCATGATAACGCACAAGGCCATTGGTACTTTTGACAAACTCAAACAAGATAGATGACAACCCATATACAGTCAAATTATCTGAGGTTTTCAATACAAAATGAGAATACGCAATCAAATCAAAATCCACTGCAGAGCAATCAATCTGCTGTATGATTGCATTTATCCTGTTTCTGAGGGGAAATTGGCAATTAAGGTCAATTACAGGATTCTGAAAACAACGCACGTGTCTTTGGGCCTTCTATAGGAAGTAATGAATCCACTAAGATAACTGAGAGTACAGTGACCTTAGAGGTACAATTTGCCAGTCTAAGGTCAGTTTGCCAAAAGACTAGAGTAGTTTTAGTTAGTAAAAGCTTTTCCTTAAGTTAGAAGCCAGCATCAAATTTAGTTCATTGGAGCAATAATTTTAGTGTTAGTTAACATTTCTCTGTTGTGGTATTAACTAACCATATTCCACAAGCACAGCTTGCGACAGTTGAATTGGCCAATTTTCCACTGTTTTTTAACAGCTTCCAGCCCTATCAACAGGGGTCTTTTCCATGTGATTTCTCGCTCTCCTTGACTTCAGTTTAACCTTCCTCCCTTAGTACCAGGAAAATAACATCTCTGGACACTGACATTGAAGTGTTCATCTTCAAACTTTTGAAATTTCCACATGAGATAATGAATGATGTAATGGCCTAATGAGATCAGAAAGCAGTGGTGGAGGAACCGTCAGTTTAATCAATCTGCCACGCTTAATAGTTGAAGACAGTGGGTTCGGAACAGCAAGTCACGAATCTGTGTGTTGTGTCATGGTGTCTGACTACTGATAGTAGAGGTAACACGCTGGCCCCTGGGAAAGAGTATTTGCTGATGTCACAGAGGAATATCACATCTTCAATCTTGGCAGATAAACAGGCTCAGAACTCACCACTAAAGAGATAAGATTCGAGGAAAATACCAACCCTTGACCCTGTTTGTTTGGTTGGTTGGTTTCATGCAAATCTGACTGTCAAAAGTATTGAATAGCCTACAACTTCCCTTCACCCAAATACAATCTACAAACATATTTCCCCCAGCGATGGTAGATGTGAGACAGAATCTATAAAACAGTCTCTGCTACAGTATTTTTTCTTTCAGTAGTAGCTTAACTTGAAAGAGCAATTAGTGGCTGGATGGTCACATCTTAGCTAGGGCTACTTCAGTAGACAAATGCTCATCTTTGATGGCCACTTGCATGGCACGCTGGAGAAGTGCTCTTCACGAATGAATCCCAGTTTCAACTGTACCGGGCAGATGGTAGGTCGTCGTGGTTTGCTAATGTCAACGTTGGGAACAGAGTGCCCCATGGTGGAGGTGGAGTTAAGGTATGGGCAGGCATAAGCTACGAACAATGAACACAATTGCATTTCATTGATAGCTATTTGAATGCAGAAAAATACCATGACGAGATCCTGAGGCCCATTGTCGTGCCATTTGTCTGCCGCTATCACCTCATGTTTTAGCATGATAATGCACAGCCCCATGTCGCAAGGATCGCTACACAATTCCTGGAAGCTGAAAATGTCCCAGTTCTTCCATGGCCTTAATTCTCACCAGACATGTCACCCATTGAGCATATCTGGGATGCTCTGGATCGACATGCACAACATGTCCAGTTCCCGCCAATATTCAGCAACTTCACACAGACAATGAAGAGGAGTGAGACAACATTCCACAGGCCACAATCAACAGCCTGATCAACTCTATGTGAAGGAGATTTGCATTTGCATGAAGCAAATGATGGTCACACTAGATACGGACTGGTTTTCTGATCCATGCCCCTACTTTTTTTTAAGGTATCTCAGAGCAACAGATGCATATCTGTATTCCCAGTCATGTGATATCCATAGATTACGGACTAATGAATTTATTTAAATTGACTGATTTCCTTATATGAACTGTAACTCAGTAAAATCTTTGAAATTGTTGCATGATGCATTTCTATTTTTGTTCAGTGTATATTTCATCTCCAATATTTATTGACAACAAATACATTTGCACAATGAGCACTTGTTGTCTGAAATACATTGTTACAGTTGTTGGTTAGCTAGCTACAGAATTTTTGCCATATTAGCATGAGCATTACAATATCATGAAATTCGTCGAAACACCTCAAAACAAGACATGGTATCAAGAACAAGATGAAACTAGCTGAAAGAGTCACTTACGATTCCCTACATGGCAGTTTGTCATTGTTGGTAGCTAACTGGCTATCCAGAATCACAACATCTCACGGACTTCTGCACCACTGAAGCATGAACATTGTTAGGTTGTCAGCTAACCCACCTATGCAAACCGATTAGGTTCTCAACCAAGTACCAGGGATCAACACAGAACAAAGCTATGCATCAGCAGTGATAATCCTGTAATAAAGCCTTATCAGGCAAATAATTACCACAACACATTTGTACGTGAATACTGTCACCTGTAGCAAAACATTTTGCACAGAAGGACAACAGTTTGCAGCGGAAACTACGGTTTCTATTGGACGAATTCAGGTAGGTCCCTCCCAGTTTCGTTCCGTTTGCTTCCAAGTTGTTCCAAGTGAATACACCCCTAATGAGTCTGTTTGCCTTGAATACTCTGAAGAGCTGAGCTTAACAGCACAATAACAAATGCTCGCAGGTGCCACCCGTTAATGAGGAACCCACCTGTGAATTCATGATTAAATTATGACCATGTCAGGTCCACACACACACACACACACACAGGACAGCATAAAAACTGTTTATATACATATATACTGTTTTACAGTATAGTACAGCATACGCACAAAACCTAAAGACAAAAAGCCTATATGTTGACCTAGACAGAAGATAAGAGATTGAAGAACAGTGTATTAATATGGAGGAAGTGAGTATGTGGAAACACCTACAGTAGTCAAATTCCACTTTTCAATTGAAACCGAGTCAAGAGCAACATTATTCCAAAGCAATTTACACATGCAGTAGTTGTTTCCTGTTTCGTTGAATACGTTAATTTAATGGTGCATGTTATATGTTTACTAAAAACAGTATCTTCAGAAAGTATTCACACTCCCAGACTCTTTCCACATTTTGTGGAGTTACAGCCTGAATTTAAAATGGATTAAAGAGATATATAATTTACAGGGTCCCTGGGCAAGAAAAGACTGAATAATCCTGGTCTCTAGCTACCTTATGTTGTAATGTATAGCAGCTGCAGCCACAAGTGTTATCAAAGAGGTTGTTTTTGCTCATTTGTTAACACCCTTCAAGATTAACTTTCAACAAGAAGTATCAAATTATCATGATTTGGTGATTTGCAGCTCACTGTTTTTGCAGCTGTTAGCTATCTCTTTGAAAATAACTTGTGTGAAACATTTGTGTACGGAACGTGTTAAAAGTATGTTTGCAATGGGAAGTAATAGTTGTACATTTCGATTTGGATATGCTTAAAATTGTTGTTTTTGTTATTGGGGGCCTACTGGCTTATTTTAAATGGGTGGCTTTTATCAGTATGCTGTGTGTGACTGCTCTCTATGTGTTTTACAAAAATAGTTATCCTACACCGAGTGCGCAGATCACGGTCGGTGTCCTTTCAGCACCACGAGCCTGTCACCTTTGATGTGTCACTGTTGTTGTCATTGCTATTGGTGACGGTGACAGGTTGTTGCTTATGGCATTGTTCCATGCTGGGCTTGTGAGTGACAGCCCGATGCGCGGCTCAGGCCTGTTTGATTAATTCATGATTTCATCAAAAAGCATTGCTACTCCTACATTACAGCTAGATATGTCTTGTGCATTAAAGATAAGACTCAGCAAAATGACGTTTCCACGAGAAGCACCATAGATCGAAAATTGAAATGAGAGAGATGCAAGACTACGCTCTCACACAGTATCTGCGCACGTGCATGGGGTCGCTTCACGCTAAGTCTACCTTTACGTGATGTTTGTTATTTTTCAGGTTGAAGTTTTGGAAGATTCCCCCCCCCCCACTAAAGGCCTAGGTGCAATAGTCCCGGTTTGCCACTGGACCCAGCAAAGAATGGAATGCGAACAAAGGTGAAAAAAGTCACAAGGGGTCCCCCCCTCTTCAAAAAGTAGGGAGGTGGAGAGCAGAGTATCAAAGCAAATGTTATTTGTCACATGCGCCGAATACAACAAGTGTTGACCTTACTGTGAAATGCTTACTTACAAGCCCTTAACCTCTCTGCGCACGGAACCCGCTAGCGGGCTGAAATTCCACAACATACGGTGATCGCTACATAAAGTCATATTTAACATTCATGAAAATACAAGTGTCTCACATGTATCGAAAGCCTAGAATCTTGCTAATCCAACTGCGTTGTCAGATTTAAAAAAGGATTTACTGCGAAAGAATACGATGCGATTATCTGAGCATAGAGCACCATAAAAAACAACCATTTTAACCAGCACAGGCCTAACAGAATCACAAACTGCATTAAAAAAATGGTTTACCTTTGACGATCTTTGTCTGTTTGCAATTCCAATGCTCATTGTTACACAATGAATGATCTTTTGTTTGATAAAATCCGTTTTTATAGCCTACACGAAACATTTTGTGAACCGCTTGTGTCGTGAATTCCGTCTCATTCCATTTTCGACGACACATTCCAGGTAAATAACCCACACAGAACGTGACTTTTCCAGTCATGTTTGGTTTCACTGCAATCAACTGGTTTGTTTGTAACACAATAAAACCTGATGGGCCATTTCGCAGGACGTATTGACTGAAAGAAACCGATTTGAAGACAACAAGTCATGACATCATTGTGCACCAATGATTTGCCCGCTGTTTCGTTGATTGACTGTCTTTTAACCCAATGACCACTAATCATCTTGAAATATAGCTGGGTAGATAGCCAATGAGCTGAGGTAAACGGCAATAGATCATGTTTATGTGTTGCAAGACCAACCCATGTAGTAAGCTCCAGCGTAATGAGAGTCATTCGTTTTTGAAGTTTCATACCGGAAGGAGAAACACAATTGTGCAAGTTCTCCCACTTAAAAAGATGAGAGAGGCCTGTAATTTTCATCATAGGTACCATTTCGGTATTTTGTATATAGTTTTTTGTTTCAAAATGTATAACTTCACCAATTTGGCCACTGGGGTACATTTGGGCTACTTGTGTGGGACACCTGGGTGACTTCATGATAAATGTCATGTAGCACACTCATTTTGGAAGTTATCATTCTGAAACTTTGCACAAGTACTGTTGTCCCCATCATCCTCTCTGAATGTTTGTTTTATCTTGTTCATTTTAAAGAGGATACAAAAATAAAAAACATGTTTTTTTCATTGTTTTATCTAAACCAGATCTATTGTGTTATATTCTCCTACATTCAATTCACATGTACACAAACTTCAAGTGTTTTCTTTCAAATGGTACCAAGAATATGCATATCCTTGGTTCTGTGCCTGAGCTACAGGCTGTTAGATTTGGGTATGTCTTCAGGCAGAAATTGCACAAAGTAGGGGGGGAGCTCTAAAAGGTTTTAAGCTTCTCTAGTGTCCGTGAGTTATTTACTCAGCAAAATAAGAACATAACTAACTCACACACACACACAAAATGGTTTGGTTGTTATGAATGCACTGATCTAAGTTAGACACGAAGCATTTCAGCAACAAAGAAAAATGACTTAATATCAGAGTTGTGACTGTTGTTCACACACATATCTGCCCTCTCATTGGCTAGAATGGTTCCACCTGATCCTCCCGCCTGCCTTCCATCTTTGAGGACTTGTATTTCCATTTTTAGTGTGGTCAGTCAACTATCTTATCATTTCAATAGATAATTTTTGGTGAAGCCTCATAAGAGGGGGAGCAATTTGGACTGCATTGAGCATTCTCTGGGTGATAAACATTTGGCGTGTCAATGCAATTAGACTATAGGTCTAGATGGAATAGGAGAGAATAGCTGTACCTCTATTTCGTATCGTCTGAGATATCCAAAGATTGGAAAGCTGCCACGGTTATCCTCCTCTTCAAAAGGGGGAGACACTCTACAGTCGTGGCCAAAAGTTTTGAGAATGACCCAAATATTATTTTCCACAAAGTTTGCTGCTTCAGTGTCTTTAGATATTATTGTCAGATGTAACTATGAAATACTGAAGTATCATTACAAGCATTTCATAAGTGTCAAACGCTTTAATTGACAATTACATGAAGTTGATGCAGAGTCAATATTTGCATAAATTCTCAATGGGATTAAGGTCTGGGGAGTTTCCTGGCCATGGACCCAAAATATCGATGTTTTGTTCCCCAAGCCACTTAGTTATCACTTTTGCTTTATGGCAAGGTGCTCCATCATGCTGGAAAAGGCATTGTTCGTCAGCAATCCCACATATGAATGGTCTCAGGATGCTTTACTGTTGGCATGACACAGGATTGATGGTGGCGCTCACCTTGTCCTCTCCGGACAAGCTTTTTTCCGGAAACCCCAAACAATGGGTAAGGGGATTCATCCGAGAAAACTTATTTACCCCAGTCCTCAGCAGACCAATCCCTGTACCTTTTGCAGAATATCAGTCTGTCCCAGATGTTTTTCCTGGAGAGAAGTGGCTTCTTTGCTGCCATTCTTGACACCAGGCCATCCTTTGCCTCGCTGTGCGTGCAGATGCACTCACACCTGCCTGCTTCCATTCCTGAGTAAGCTCTGTACTGGTGGTGCCCCAATCCCGCAGCTGAATCAACTTTAGGAGACGGTCCTGGCGCTTGCTGGACTTTCTTGGGTGCCCTGAAGTCTTCACAACAATTGAACCGCTCTCCTTGAAGTTCTTGATGATCTGATAAATGGTTGATTTAGGTGCAATCTTACTGGCAGCAATATCCTTGCCTGTGAAGCCCTTTTTGTGCAAAGCAATGATGATGGTATGTGTTTCCTTGCAGGTAACCATGGATGACAGAGGAAGCTTTCGAAGCTTCCAGTCTGTTATTCAAACTCAATCAGCATGACAGAGTGATCTCCAGCCTCCTCATCAACACTCACACCTGTGTTAACATGATGTCAGCTGGTCCTTTTGTGGCAGGGCTGAAATGTAGTGGAAATGTTTTTGAGGGATTCAGTTAATTTTCATGGCAAAGAGGGACTTTGCAATTAATTGCAATTCATCTGATGACTCTTCATAACAATCTGGAGTATATGCAAATTGCCATCATACAAACTGAGGCAGCAGACCTTGTGAAAATGAATATTTGTGTCATTCTCAAAACTTTTGGTCATGACTATAGACCCAAACTGTGAAATAACTTTATCCATCCTGCCCTGCCTTTCTAAAATCTTTGAAAGCCAAGTTAATAAACAGATCACCGACCATTTCGAATCCCACCGTACCTTCTCCACTTTGCAATCTGGTTTCCGAGCTGGTCATGCGTACAGCCAGGCACATGGTCCTAAACGATATCATAACCACCATCGATAAAAGACAGTACTGTGCAGCCGTCTTCATCGACCTGGCCAAGGCTTTCGACTCTGTCAATCACTGCATTCTTAAATCAGCAGACTCAATATCCTTGGCTTCTCAAATGACTGCCTCGCCTGGTTCACCAACTACTTCTCTGATAGAGTTCAGTGTGTCAAATCAGAGGGCCGGTTGTCCGGACCTCTGGCTGTCTCTATGGGTGTGCCACAGGGTTCAATTCTCAGGCTGACTCTTTGGTTTGTTCTCTGACAAATCAACTGTAAATTTCGGTGTTCCTCAAGGTTCCGTTTTAGGACTACTATTGTTTTCACTATATATTTTACCTCTTGGGGATGTTATTCGAAAACATAATGTTAACTTTCACTGCTATGCGGATGACACACAGCTGTACATTTCAATGAAACATGGTCAAGCCCCAAAATTGCCCTCGCTAGAAGCATGTGTTTCAGACATAAGGAAGTGGATGGCTGCAAACTTTCTACTTTTAAACTCGGACAAAACAGAGATGCTTGTTCTAGGTCCCAAGAAACAAAGAGATCTTCTGTTGAATCTGACAATTAATCTTAATGGTTGTACAGTCGTCTCAAATAAAACTGAAGGACCTCGGCGTTACTCTGGACCCTGATCTCTCTTTTGAAGAACATATCAAGACCATTTCAAGGACAGCTTTTTTCCATCTACGTAATATTGCAAAAATCAGAAACTTTCTGTCCAAAAATGATGCAGAAAAATTAATCCATGCTTTTGTCACTTGGTTAGACTAGGTTAGACTACTGCAATGCTCTACTTTCCGGCTACCCGGATAAAGCACTAAATAAACTTCAGTTAGTGCTAAATACGGCTGCTAGAATCCTGACTAGAACCAAAAAATTTGATCATATTACTCCAGTGCTAGCCTTTCTACACTGACTTCCTGTCAAAGCAAGGGCTGATTTCAAGGTTTTACTGCTAACCTACAAAGCATTACATGGGCTTGCTCCTACCTATCTCTCTGATTTGGTCCTGCCGTACATACCTACACGTACGCTACGGTCACAAGACGCAGGCCTCCTAATTGTCCCTAGAATTTCTAAGCAAACAGCTGGAGGCAGGGCTTTTTTCCTATAGAGCACCATTTTTATGGAACGGTCTGCCTACCAATGTCAGAGACGCAAACTCGGTCTCAACCTTTAAGTCTTTACTGAAGACTCATCTCTTCAGTGGATCATATGATTGAGTGTAGTCTGGCCCAGGTGTGGGAAGGTGAACGGAAAGGCTCTGGAGCAACGAACCGCCCTTGCTGTCTCTGCCTGGCCGGTTCCCCTCTTTCCACTGGGATTCTCTGCCTCTAACCCTATTACAGGGGCTGAGTCACTGGCTTACTGGGGCTCTCTCATGCCGTCCCTGGAGGGGGTGCGTCACCTGAGTGGGTTGATTCACTGATGTGGTCATCCTGTCTGGGTCTAGAATCGGCTTCCTATTTCGCAACAAAGCCTCCTTCACTCATGCCGCCAAACATACCCTCGTAAAACTGACTATATCCTACCGATCATCAACAATGTAATTTACAAAATAGCCCCCAACACTCTACTCAGCAAACTGGATGTAGTCTATCACAGTGCCATCCATTTTATCACCAAAGCCCCATATACTACCCACCACTGCAACCTGTATGCTCTCGTTGGCTGGCCCTCACTACATATCCGTCACCAAACCCACTGGCTCCAGGTCATCTATAAGTCTTTGCTAGGTAAAGCCCCGCCTTATCACTGGTCACCATAGAAACACCCACCCGTAGCACGCGCTCCAGCAGGCATATTGCACTGGTCATCCCCAAAGCCAACACTTCCCTTGGCCGCATTTCCTTCCAGTTCTCTGCTGCCAATGACTGGAACTAATTGCAAAAATCTCAGAAGCTCGAGTCTAATATCTCCCTCTCTAACTTTAAGCATCAGCTGTCTGAGCAGCTTACCGATCACTGTACACAGCCAATCTGTAAATAGCACAACCGACTACCTCATCCCCATAATATTACTTACCCTCTTGCACCCCAGTATCTCTACTTGCACATCATCATCTGCACATCTACCACTCCAGTATTAATGCTAAATTGTAATTATTTTCGCCTCTAGGGCCTATTTATTGCCTACCTCCCTACATTTGCACACACTGTACATAGATTTTTATTTTATTTTGTGTTAATGACTGTACGTTTGTTTATGGGTAACTCTGTTGTTGTCGCACTGCTTTGCTTTATCTTGGCCAGGTCGCAGTTGTAAATGAGAACTTGTTCTCAACTGGCCTACCTGGTTAAATAATGGTGAAATAAAAATATAAAATAAAATTGTGAGAATCGTTTTCTGAATGCAAGTCTGTGTTGCTGTGGAGTTCTTCAAAACAAAAAAAGCATTCAACAAAATGAACAAATTAAGTCATCCAAGTCTCAAAAAGTAAAGGGCAATTCCATGTTACAAAACAAAAACCATTGCTTTTAAGAAGTTTAACAATTCCCACTGAACATTTTACAATAGCACTAGAATAACTGTGCAGCTGTAACATTTGGTAACAGTTTTGGTAAAAAACAGTATTTTGTTAATTTTCTTAAGCATCATGAACTTCACCAACTAGGCTACCAGGACATTTTAGAGTCGTTATCCTCGCAAGGGGTGGGTGCTAGAGTATTGAAAACAGGGGTGACAATAATTTTGACCATGACACACGTTTAACGTGAGGGGGTCAGCGACGCAATCTGACTACAGATCTAGTCTTTGAGCTGTCCAAGATGTGCCAAATATCGGCACAAAATCTGCAATGCTCTTGTAGTTCTTGAGCTCGAGATGTGCAATGAAAAGTTGAGAACAGTGATCAGCAATAGCCAATTAGAGCTCGCTAGAGAATAAGCCAAGATGACGCTGTATCGCATCACCCAAAATGTGTAGACTCTCGAGAAGGAGCGATGACTACTACTAGTATGTGTGTTTGGCTTTTGTTAACCTGTTAGTGATCCCTTTGCGCGCCAATCCCTTTAGCGAGATCGATTTGACAACATCCAGTGAAGTTGCAGAGTGCCAAATTCAAACTACAGAAATATCCATTTTCAAGATTCACGAAAATAAAAGTGTAATACATCAAAATAAAGCTTAACTTCTTGTTAATCCAGCCGCAGTGTCAGATTTCAAAAAGGCTTTACAGCGAAAGCAGACCATGCGATTATCTGAGGACAGCGCCCCGCATACAAACACATTAAAATCATTTTTAACCAGACAGGTGGCGACACAAAAGTCAGAAATAACGATATAATAAATGCCTTACCTTTGAAGATCTTCTTTTTGCAATCCCAAATGTTTCAGTGACCCAATGAATGGTAATTTTGTTCGATAAATTCCTTCTTGATATCCCCAAAATGTCAATTTATTTGGTGCGTTTGATTCAGAAATACACCGGTTCCAACTCGCCCAACACGGCTACAAAGTATCTAATAAGTTACCTGTAAACTTGGTACAAACATTTCAAACAACGTTCCTAATCCAACCTCAAGAATCCTAAAACATAAATAATCGATAAAATAGAAGGACGGGATAAACTGTTTCCAATACCGGATAAAAACAACGTGAAGCAGTTTCCAGTTAATGCGCACCAAAACAGAGAGTCCACCTGGAGTGACACTTACAAAGAACAGCCATACTTCTTCATTTCTCAAAAGAAAACATTGAACAATTTCTAAAGACTGTTGACATCTAGTGGAAGCCATAGGAACTGCAACCAGGTTCCTATTAAATAGGGCTTCCCATAGAAACCCATTGGGAAATACTATGACCTCAAGTTTTTTTCCCCCTGGATGGTTTGTCCTCGGGGTTTCGCCTGCCAAATCAGTTCTGTTATACTTACAGACATTATTTTAAACAGTTTTAGAAACTTTTTCTATATTTTCTATCCAAATCTATATGCATATCCTAGCTTCTGGGCCTGAGTAACAGGCAGTTTACTTTGGGCACGCTTTTCATCCGGATGTGAAAATACTGCCCCCTATCCCTAAGAAGTTTTAAAAGCAAGTACAAAGTGTCAAATTATTACAGCTCTGAAGTTCACAAGCAATGTTTTTTCTATTCAACATTTATTGGCTAGATATTTAAACTCTGTATGGCAAGCGTGAACGTCTGACTGATAATGTTTATGAGGCTGCTTTGAGCCACAGCTCGTTCTAGCTATGTTAACAATCTAAATCACATCGTTTTCATGAGACAGTGTGGTATCGAGAATCCTGACAACCAATTGAAGAATCTTGTAGTGTGTGAATCCCCCCATCTGTGATACATTGCTTAGTGTGTGCACCACTACGTTGGAAAGACGAAAAACTACAGGAAAGACGGTTGTTTAATGTGAGAGGTTCAGTGACGTTAGATATTTTAAAGTTGTGTATTGTATGCCCTGCATTAGTTTTCATTTGACACCCAATTTGACATATTCCAATGAACTTCACGTTGGTGCTCATGGGTCCTTTTACATGGAAATGCCCTAAATGTACGTACGATTCAGATCTTCAGATGTAAACATTAGATGGGATATATCCTCTTTCAACATAGATCCAAGTACTGAACATGGAGTTCTAGTGCACTTGGATCTATGTTCAGTACTTGGATCTAAGACTAGTTGCTAGCCAGGCAAACTTGGGCATATCATGTGAGTGTTGGTAGAACTTCATGCGTTTCTAATTATGCATGGAGAGGAACAGAGTGAAGTCATTGCCATCATGTGGTTCAGAGTATGCATACAGACCGAGGTAGGAAGGGTCCCATTTACCTCATAGCCTACATAAGAAATAAATGTATAGGCTTTCAGTAAGCAAAGCCATAACTCCCAAAATAAGTTGATATAAAAACTCTTGTCAAAGAGCTGTGTGAAAATGTTGGTTTGCTGCTACACAGCAGGACCTGGTCAATGACCTGAAGAGAGCTGGGACCACAGTCTCAAAGAAAATCATTAGTAACACACTAAGCCGTCATGGATTAAAATCCTGCAGTGCACGCAAGGTCCCCCTGCTCAAGCCAGCGCATGTCCAGGCCCATCTGAAGTTTGCCAATGACCATCTGGATGATCCAGAGGAGGAATGGGAGAAGGTCATGTGGTCCGATGAGACAAAAATAGAGCTTTTTGGTCTAAACTCCACTCGCCGTGTTTGGAGGAAGAAGAAGGATGAGTACAACCCCAAGAACACCATCCCAACCGTGAAGCATGGAGGTGGAAACATCATTATTTGGGGATGCTTTTCTGCAAAGGGGACAGGATGACTGCACCGTATTGAGGGGAGGATGGATGGGGCCATGTATAGCGAGATCTTGGCCAACAACCTCCTTCCCTCAGTAAGAGCATTAAAGATGGGTCATGGCTGGGTCTTCCAGCATGACAACGACCCGAAACACACAACCAGGGCAACTAAGGAGTGGCTCCGTAAAAAGACCTGAACCCAAAAGAAAATCTTTGGCGGGAGCTGAAAGTCCGTATTGCCCAGCGACAGCCCCGAAACCTGAAGGATCTGGAGAAGGTCTGTATGGAGGAGTGGGCCAAAATCCCTGCTGCAGTGTGTGCAAACCTGGTCAAGAATTACAGGAAACGTATGATCTCTGTAATTGCAAACAAAGGTTTCTGTACCAAATATTAAGTTCTGCTTTTCTGATGTATCAAATACTTATGTCATGCAATAAAATGCAAATGAATTACTTAAAAATCATACAATGTGATTTTCTGGATTTTTGTTTTAGATTCCGTCTCTCACAGTTAAAGTGTAGCTATGATTAAAATTACAGACCTCTACATGCTTTGTAAGTAGGAAAACCTGCAAAATCGGCAGTGTATCAAATACTTGTTCTCCCCACTGTATGCCCAGGGGGCTCTTAGACTCTGCCAGAGAGAACAGGAGGGAGCAGTGGGAAGTTTGCTCTGAGGCAAACAGGTTCACATGTGCTGTTCCATACCACTGACATATCATCTTCAATACTTGTGGGCGAAGTCTCCATTCCCGGGGGCAGTTTCTGTTGCAACAAGAAGTCTGCCACCTCGTTCACCTTGACTGGGAAATGAATGGTTCTTAGGGAGTCCAGATGTGGTAGGGCCCATATCAAGAGTTGTTGGGCCACATGTAGGGACCCTACAGACCTCATATCACCTTGATGGTTGATGTGGAACACTGTCTATGTATTGTATGATTGAATCAGGTCATGTTTGTGCTTGAGAACCGGCAGAAAGTTATTCAGGGCTAGGTAAACTGTCTGAAGTTCCAGCACGTTGGTGTGTGCTTTCCTCCAGCAGGGGCACCACTCTCCACATACAGACCTGTTGCCACACTGCTCCCCAGGAATTGATCTGAGTAGTACACCTGTAGTCAGGCAGGCTCTATTCCTCCACGGCTGCAGAGTAGAGTAGCACACTCTTGACACCCGTATTTTGGTGTTTATGTTCCGGTTGGGGTCCAAGCAGAGGTAGTTGAACCACACTTGTAGTGAGACAGCAGGCCTTACGGTGTCACCATGGAGGCCACCTTGAGCATGCCCATCTGTTGTTGGAACGTTCTTACCTTCACCAACTTATTAAACTGTAATTGTTGAGGAAGAAGAAGAATGCTGGCCACGTGTTGAGGTGTTACACATGCCCTCATAGTGCAGGAGTTCAGAGCCATGACAAAGGTGACCAATTGGCTTGGTATGAAGTTCCTCTTTTCATTGTTCACGGTAAGACCAGGTGTGGTGACGTGGTTCAGTGTCAACCCTGTGCCCTTGGCCACACCCTCACGATGGGGGGGCGCAGATGAGCCAGTCGTCGAGATAAATAAGAATCTACCCTGTAGGTGGAGAGAGCTCAGGGCTGCGCTTATGCATCTTCTGAAGATGCGAGGAGCCAGGGAGAGACTTGAAGGGTAATACCACAAACTGGTATACCTGGCCCTGGAAGGCGAACATTTAATAATTTTAAATGCAGAACCCTCCATTCTTCAGAACCAGGAAATAGGTTGAGTAAAAGCCATCTTGCTGTTCTGAAGCTTTTACTCGTGATCACGCCCTACAATCTCCTTGTTGAGGGTGCAAGCTTTCAGAGGGTCTGTGACTGAAGTCATTCTAATCCCCGAGAATGGTGGGAGCCTGTACCCTTGTGAGAGCCTGTACCCAACCGGAGCCTGTACCCTTGTGAGAGGGTCATCACCACCCATGTGTCTGAGGAGTGAAATGCCAACGGCTGACCTCCGCCACTCAGTTTCTGTCCCTACGCCTGTTTGTGGGGTTGCTGACCACGGCTGCATCGCCATCGGGGGCTGGCGAGAACCTGTGTTAGGATTGTATGTAGGACCACAGGCGTGTGTAGGGCTGGGCCGAGTGAGAATGGTGAGGTTCAAGCACGTCAGGCCTTACCCTCTGCCACAATCGGATGCCTGGTTTCTGGCCTCCACAGCGGTGTAGCCTGACTCAGCTGTTTTCTAAGTTCAATGGCCCACTCAGCCGTAAGGACTACTGGGACCTTTCTCATCGTCCGTCTGGAGTCATCGGACATTGGGGCATGGGCAAGACAGCTGTCCTTTGACTATTTAAAACTCAAACAGATCACTTCTCTAGATAACTGCGTCTAGGAAGGTTGTTAGCCTAGCCAACTATAAGACGTGAAATTCAGATTGCCTCCCCTAGGCATCCCTCTCCCCTGGTATTACTAGCATGCTACTAGCTAGCTAGTTTACCAAACCAGCCTAGCTAACAATGTGTGTCGTCAGCTAGCTTACCAACTCCCCCGAGCTGCCACTGTGTTGGTTTACCAAACAACAGCCATTCATGCGTGTTTCACATAAAGGAGCCTACGTTTAAACGTACAGTACCAGTCACAAGTTTGGACACACCTACTGATTCCAGGGTTTTTCTTCATTTTTACTATTTTCTACATTGTAGAGTAATAGTGAAGATATCAACACTATGAAATAACACATATGGAATCACGTAGTAACTAAAAAAAAGTGTCAAACAAATCAAAATACATGTTATATTCTTCAAAGTAGCCACCCCTTACCTTGACAGCTTTGCACACTTGGCATTCTCTCTACCAACTTCACCTGGAATGCTTTTCCAACAGTCTTGAAGGAGTTCCTACATATGCAGAGCACTTGTTGGCTGCTTTTCCTTCACTCGGCGGTCCAACTCATCCCAAACTATCTCAATTGAGTCGGGGTCTGGTGATTGTGAAGGCCAGGTCATCTGATGCAGCACTCCATCACTCTCCTTCTTGGTCAAATAGCCCTTATACAACCTGGAGGCATGTTGGGTCACTGTCCTGTTGAAAAACAAATGATTGTCCAACTAAGCCCAAACCAGATGGGATGGCGTATCGCTGCAGAATGCTGTGGTAGCCATGCTGGTTAAGTGTGCCTTGAATCCTAAATTAAATCACAGACAGTGTCACCAGCAAAGCACCCCCACAACATCTCCTCCATTTTTCATGGTGGGAACCACACATGCAGAGATCATCCATTCACCTACTCTTTGTCTCACAAAGACATGGCGGTTGGAACCAAAAATCAAACATTTGGACTCATCAGACCAAAGGACAGATTTCCACCGGTCTAATGTCCATTGCTCGTGTTTCTTGGCCCAAACAAGTCTCTTCTTCTTATTGGTGTCCTTTAATGGTTTCTTTGCAGCAATACGACCATGAAGGCCTGATTCACGCAACTCATCTGAACAGTTGATGTTGACATGTGTCTGTTACTTGAACTCTGAAGAATTTAATTGGGCTGCAATTTCTGAGGCTGGTAACTCCAATGAACTTATCCTCTGCAGCAGAGGTAACTCTGGGTCTTCCTTCCCTGTGGCAGTCCTCATGAGAGCCAGTGTCATCATAGCGCTTGATGGTTTTTGCAACTGCGCAATTTTCCATATTGACTGACCTTCATGTCTTAAAGTAATGATGGACTGTCATTTCTCTTTGCTTATTCGAGCTGTTCTTGCCATAATTTGGACTTGTTATTTTACCAAATTAGGGCTATCTTCTGTATACCACCCCTACCTTGTCACTGATTGGTATCCAAAGCATTAAGAAAATATAGGCACAGCTATTAATAGAAACCCATTCCAGGTGACAAGATTGTCCAAAGCTATCAAGGCAAAGGGTGACTACTTTGAAGAATCTTAAATATAAAATATATTTAGATTTGTTTAACACTTTTTTGGTTACTACATGATTCCATAAGTGTTATTTCATAGTTTGTCTTAACTATTATTCTACAATGTAGAAAATAGTACAAATAAAGAAAAACCCTGAAATGAGTAGGTGTGTCCAGACTTTTGACTGGTACTGTATCTCTGCTGCTCTAGCCCTGTGGTCATAACTACAGTAGGCTCACCCAAAATTATTTTGCAGGTGCTGTACAACTCCCACCAGATTATTGTAGCTCTCTACCCTTACTGTGTATTGTGGTAGCTGTTGTATACAGTCTCCGGTTACTATTTTACTAGTTCATTTGCTTAAATCAGTATTCCAAAAGAAATATTTTATAATTTTCTTCTACACATTCTGAGCTGAGAGAACACCAGATCAAAATGATGCTGGGCATGCATGGCTGATCCTCTTGTGGCTGAACTACAAGTAGAAGATGGTCATGACCTGTGCCCCACCTCTCTAGGTGTTGACCACCTGAAGCCCTTTCTGACCAGTAACTGTGCCATCCTGCCTGTGAAGGTGAGAGAAGCGCGGATAGCCAGAGTAGAGGGCCTTGTTTTCACAGATAATTTACCAGCGTCTGGCATTGTTCGCCAGGACCCATCCAAGGCCACAAAAAGAGGGAATGATGCCCCCCGCCCCCTTCACCTGTAAAAAAAAGAAGTAAGAGCCTCACTCGTAAGATCGATTACTTATCTTCTGAGATAGAGAAGCTAAAAACGCTTTTGCATTCCTTCAAGCCCCCTGAGTCGGGGCTCTCTAGCACACCCTCCAGCATGGGGGATGCAACAAAGGACACAGATAGCCGTGATGATGATGACCAGCTCTCCACTCTGGCATCTAACCGGCACTTTAGTGACCAGGGTGATGACGCACAACATGGTGGAGGTGCTAACCAGTGTTGTTTACCCATACGCTAAAGATGGGTCAGAGGAGTCATTCCAAGCCTCGGATCACGCAGAGTCAGAAGGAAGCTCTGCCTCACTACGCGCTGTCCTGTGTGCAGCCTTAGCTAGGCTAGAGCTTGATGACCCTCAATCCACAGCCTCTGCAGCTAACCCTTTATTTAACTAGGCAAGTCAGTTAAGAACAAATTCTTATTTACAATGATGGCCTACTGGGGAACAGTGGGTTAACTGCCTTGTTCAGGGAAGAACAACAGATTTGTACCTTGTCAGCTCAGGGATTCGATCCAGCAACCAACTCGACCTGTGCAGAGCATGAGAAGCACGAGGGATATAATCCATACTTTCAACCATACTGATGGTCTGATAGGTATGAAGTAGAACTGAATAGTCAATATAAAACCTACCAGCTCTCTGAAAAGTCAGATAAACAATACTGTGAATATTTTGTCTCAAATGTCGAGACATTTAAGAACAACCCACACAGATAACAGGTAGAGTAAGTTAAAATGTAATTGTATAAAACATTGTGGCTTGTAAGGAACATTTACACGATTTGGCAGGCATTAGTTTCAGGCTGTATCCTATATAACAATTAATTGTGAATTAATTACAGCCTGATTAAATCAGACTAACTCAACATTCACAGCAAGGTAACAAACTGAGTCAAATTGACCAGACTGCAACACAGACAATTGCAGGTAGCTAGATCAAGTATGGTGTAACCAGTGATGGGAAAAGTACCCAATTGTCATTCCCTATATTAAACAAACCAGATAGCACCCTTTTCTCGTTTTTTCATTTACGGTTAGCCAGCGGCACACTCCAACACTCAGACATAATTTACAAACAAAGCATTTGTGTTTAGTAAGTCCACCAGATCAGATAATGACCATGGAAGTTTTCTTGATATGCTCGTGAATTGGTTAATGTTCCTGTCCTGCTGAGCATTCAAATTGTAACAAGTAATTTTGGGTGTCAGGGAAAACGTATGGATTAAAAAAAGTACATTATTTTCTTTAGGAGTGTAGTTAAGTAAATTGTCAACAATATAAATAACGAAGTGCAGACTTAAAGTATTTTTACCCCACTGAGTAACAGAGTTTATGGTGTCCATTTATTTCCTCCAGTCATTGCATGTGTGGCTTAAACTAAGCTGCTAAAAATAGCAAGTTATAGTTTGCTAAAACAAGCTGGCTTTCTTTAGCCTGTTAGCTACCAGATATTAAATGGAAATGACAGCCAGCAACAGCTTCCAGTTTAGTCAAGAGTTCATTCGCTAAAAGGGCCACAGATTCTTCATTTGACCGAACGGTTGGTGCGTTTGACATCGCGAGCTAGCTAGCTAACTGACAATCTCAGGTTAAAGAGATTAAACAGGGGTGTTAGCTAGCTCGAATAACATGTTAGTTAGCTAGTCAGGCAATGCAACAAATCTAGTTAAATAGCTAGCTAGATAAAGAGAAATTGCAAGCATGACAACTGATACAAAATAGATGGTGTAGCCCGATAATGTATAAATTGTGGTTTCTTGTACTTGCTACTTTGTAACGTCAGCTAGTTGACACTTACCGCATATAACATCACATTGGCGACTTGTAGCTATCCGGCGTACATTATTACATGAAAAATATTCTTAATTTCAAAATAAATCGTTTTAGGTTCCCTTATATTCCGATGGGTAGACGATATAAATGCAATACCGTTGAACGTAACGTTAGTCGGGGTGGTTTGGGGTTGTTTTCGTGGGTAGGTGGTTTTGACCTATGTGAAGCTAGCTACAATAACGACTAGCCACAATAGTGGACTTTGCGGTTCGCCTTCAAAATAAAAAGTTCCTAATTGAAAGTGATGCAAACGGATACAAATAGCGGAATCGTGACATAATGGAACTAGATAATGCTGAACAAGTTTGGAATATTAACAAATGACAATAATTAGTTAATTTGATTTCCGAAAAATATAATCTGTATGAAATCGCACTGTGGATGTATTGATTTAAGAATTGCATTGGGGGCATAGTTATATTTCACGTACTTATGGATTGTGGATTCATGAAATGGGTTATCAGTCTACTCAGTGACACCCACAGAACACAACTGCGAAGAGTTTACACGCATATTAGTGTAACAGTTGTTAAAGTACTATGTGAAGTTACTAAGTACTAACGCAGAGTTACAGCGGTGCAGTATAGCACAGGTTACATTAGCATTGTAGCTCTTAGTGGGAATTCACCTCACTATTCAGCCTATTGTACATATTGACATTCATATGTGACTGTACTGCCGTACCTATGGATTGTGTATCCATAAAATGGGGTATCAGCCTACTCAGTGACAGAGGTTTGACTGATACCCCAGAGCATCACTGGGGCGAGCTCCCTGCCACCCAGGACCCCTATAACGGGCAGTATCAGAGGAAGGCCCTACAAATTTGAGCCCGGCCGATATTAACCTTATATGGATGTATTTTTATTGGCATTTAATCTACCGAAAATGACCTATATAAAATGTGGAGAAACGCTAGGGGAAAAAGCCGTTCTTCATAGAATTTGACTTTATTGTTGCATTTAATTATTTGTCCTGAAGAGGGCACTCTTTGCATTGCTATAAGCCTTTCTTGCCTTGGCGGTCTACAGCAAAACTGGACACGATAACCACAGATATTTCACTAAATCTGAAGCATGAGAGGAGGCCCATTGGCCGGCAGTGGGAGAAGATGGAACGAGATGGATTTTGTCCGGCATTCTGCACATTTTGTCACTCAGTACAGTTTTCTGTTCCCAAAACTAAAATATGTTACGAACAAGGTGGACAAAGGTTTGTAGACTTTATCTTTTGCCAAAGTCAAATAAAAAAAATGCGTTGTTTAGGAGTGTAAAGATGAATTGAGTTATTGCACACTCGCACTTCACAGAAAAATAATTATGCAAACGCTTGCTAGAACAGCTCTTGCTAGGCTCTGCCCACTAGGACTCATTGTTCCCATTGGAAACGACAGACTGTAGTGTAGTCTATCTTAGTTATAAAGTGCAAAACATGCGCACTGGCCATATACTGTTTATGTGAAGTGACATGACAAAACAATTGATGTTATGCCCAAATGTAAAGCAAGTGCCATGCTGAACGTTCAGACTACAAGGTAACATTAACGTTACAGCCCTTTAGTGAAGCCCGCGAAATCTCGTGTGTTATATTTGGTTTTGGCGAAGGGTATTCCTCAAGCTCTGTCATTTAAATGTTTCCAGCGACACTAAAAAAATACCAGGTTACAAAGTAGCGCTTCGTAGCTACGTTTTGATGTTTGGGTTGTCACTTGTCAGGGACAAGTCCAAATTCACCTTTCGCTTCAATGGGGGGTAGGGACGTCCCAATGACCCTGTATAGCAATTACTTCAGTGGCTACAGTTTTACAATCTATGAAAACATATCTAAATACCAATACATTGAAAAATGTACATTGAAAAATATGTCGTCATTGTTTTCCAGCTGGCTAGCATGGGGCAGCTCAGTCTTCAGAGCCTAAGTCAACTTTTTTTCTGGAATCAGTGCAGTTTATCTAACTTTCACTAGAATCAGTTTTCCCCCATACAAAAACCTTGTCTTCCTGGTGCTCCTAAATGTTATGTGGCGCTTACATTAATGTTCTAGAAATACACCATTTTGTTTTCATTCCAGCTATAATAATTGAAATATTCAGATATATTGCTCTAAAATCAGATCTAAAAATCCCATATGGTCGGGCGCTATTAAAATTGTAATACTCCATCCACCCAAGTCATAAACTGTTCTCTCTGCTACCACACGGCAAAGCGGTACAGATGCAAAGTCTGGAACCAACAGGACCATGAACAGCTTCTACCATAAACTTCTAAGCCATAAACTGCTAAATAGTTAACCAAATAGCTACTTGGTAGTGGTGTTGCGGGTCAGCTGTTTGTTCACCCGCACTCAATTGCTAATAACCCATCCGCAACCACCAGACAGATGTGTTTATATGTGATAAAGTGAAAAGCTGAGGCCTGCCTCCAACCCTAACCCTCTAATATAGAAAATGCGGTATAGGCTATGATCAGATTGCGGAAAGATTTTTGGGCAGATTTAGTCGTTTCCGCTTATAATTTCCAACATTTTGTAGGCTATTTGTTAGTCAACTTGTCTATAATTAGTAACATGCAGCTTCTCTTATGTAATTATATTTTGAAGACTAAATCAACTCTTGCTCACCAGAATAATTTCATAAATTGATAGAATGAAGTTGAAGTTCTTTGTGATCCAGTAGCGGTGCATGGGTAAAATCACTGGGGAAGCCAAGCCAGAAAAAAATCCCACATTACAACATGTGTTGTGATATTTGCATTGTTTTTTGTTCTTGCGACCGTGATATAGGCTAGAGGCCTAAGGCCAAGACAATAAGACACAGTGGCATAATAAATTCAACCAAACCTTTGCTTCATCACAAAACCGGAACGCAACCTCTGTCCGGTGAAGTTCACAAAGCATATTTAATGTAACAAACAGTTAAATGACCTACAGCATGGTTAAGCAAGTTAATGTTTCTGACATTTTTTGGATCACTAAACAACTAGCCTATTGATTTAGAACCAGAGAGATACCGCAAGTCGCAAAGAAAACAGGAGCTGCCTCAACTATTCCAGCACCATTTCAACTTCAACATCATGAAATCACCTATATTTAGTTTAATACAGTGACCACTAAAATATATAAAAAACAATTTAGTCCAATCAACTTAAGCTAAATATGATGTGGCTGTCCATGGTTATGATTTCTGTGTGTGTGTGTGTGTGTGTGTGTGTGTGTGTGTGTGTGTGTGTGTGTGTGTGTGTGTGTGTGTGTGTGTGTGTGTGTGTGTGTGTGTGTGTGTGTGTGTGTGTGTGTGTGTGTGTGTGTGTGTGAGAGAGAGAGACTCACCCTACTTGTAGAGAAACGCCAATGTCATCTTCCTCTCTTTCATGTTGAATAAATGGTCTATCACTGTCATACATTACACACTTATTTTTTTGTCTTAGGCTACCTGGCTAAAAAGTTTGCTCCCTAGGCTAACTTCCTTTCATGGGCAACGTTAGCTAGTTAACATTAGCCTTCTAGATCTAGCTACATATTGAACTTCCATCCTCTCAGACCAGGGGCATAACAATGTATGAATTAATGGTTGGATCAGAATCGCCGTTATAATAATTGGCCAACACGGAGAATCAAGTAAAACCCCTATCTCCATCCCTGGCTAATTTAGGAAAGGGACAATTTTAGCTAGCTAGCTAGCCACCGGGGGACAACAACACAATGAGATGCATAACGAGTTTCTGTTAGAATATTTTATTTTAAAAGAAACAACTATTAATGTTAATTTGAAAGACTCTGATATTATGTTTTATTTTGAAACAAATGATATGGACCCTGATTTAACTTGCATTGTTAATTTGTTTATCTTTAATGGAAGATTCTTTGTCCATAAAATGAAGTGGGCAGAAAACAAACCCCTTTTCACATTATTTAAGATATAATTTACATTTTATTTTAAAATTATCAGTAAATGTAAAAACAAAAAAGCAACATGCACCATAAAAGTTCTTAACAAATTGAAAATGAATCTTGATATGTAATACTGTTAGGTTTATGTACTCTTGTTTGTATATTTCAGTTTTTTTGTATTTGTGTTCATAATAAAAAATTATTTGAAAACAATAACGAGTTTCTGTCAGTGACATATGCTCTCGATGTGATTGGAATGAAGCCATATCCAAACTGTCTTTGGTGCGCCAAGACCATTCACAGTTGAGCTCAACGCTGATTGGCTGTATTTTCTTTTATCAACGGAGGCCAAATGATCGCTGGCTTCCCTTGCATAATTTTTTTGGGGGGAAGCCTGGCCTTCCTTGGCATCCATGAACACAAGCCACTGCTGTGATCTCTGCTTCTATTGTGAAGCAAAGACATTTAGGGAACGAGGGGAGAATGCAATAACTCTAAAGAAATGGGCAAGATTTTCAAAGCAACATTTCCAAATGACATCAGTTTGACTGGTTGTAAGCAAATAGAAAGCTGTGTAAACGACCTAATGTGTTTTGATAAGATTTAAGTTCGGCTTGGATGCATATTTTATGTAGCCTAGTTGAAATACTATCAGCTTTATGATGCCTATATATACTGAACAAAAATATAAATGCAACATGTTAAGTGTTGAAAGATCACAATCTTTCCACACACACAAAAACTTTATATCCTCTCATTTTGTGCACACATTTGTTTACATCCCTATTAGTGAACAATTATCCTTTGCCAAGATAATCCACCCACCTGACAGGTGTGGCATATCATGAAGCAGATTAAACAGCATGATCATTACACAGGTGCACTTTGTGCTGGGGACAATTGAAGGCCATTAAAAACCAGACAGCTGATGAAACAGGAGTATTTCTGTCTGTAATAAAGCCCAGTTGTGGGGAAAAACTCATTCTGATTGGCTGGGCCTGGCTCCCCAGTGGGTGGGCTTGGCTCTCAAGTGGGTGGGCACATGCCCACCCATGGCTGTGACCCTGCCCTGTCATGTGAAATCCATAGATTAGGGTCAAATTAATTAATTTAAATTGACTGATTTCCTCATTTGAACTGTAACTCAGTAAAATCCTTGAAATTGTTGCATGTTGAATTTATATTTTTGTTCAGTATAGATATCACCTCTACAGATGGTATCTAACTGCACACTCATTATCTCAAGATGCTGAAAGACAGAAATCATATTTCTCCACTCCTGTTCCCAAGTCAAAATTTAGCCTACACTTAGTGTATACTTTTACTGCAACAAATGCTTAATTATGCAGAAGTTAATATTAAGACTATGCGAGAGGTTATAAACCTACGGAGTGTCCAGATTTCAGTTTCAATTGAACCCATCTGAACAGAAGGCTACAGTTCCTTTGACGTGCCATAGGCCTATCTGATGTCCCTGTCTTGTCTGTCAAATTTGTATAGTGCCTCACAATCATCACACATAATATCATCCTCTTTTACCACTTCACCAAATCTTTCCCAAACATTAGGCACACTTTTCTGGCTCTCCCTTCTCAACTCTCCATTTCGCAGCTTTTCTACTATTAAAATAAACTCTGACATAGTCCTTTTTGCCTCCGTGGATCAACTAATTTTTTCTGACCATTCCCAAAACCATTTGGGGATATGTATATAGGGCAGCAGCCTCTAAGGTGCAGAGTTACGTAACCGTGTGGAAGCCGCCTAGTGCTGACTATTTAACAGCCTGATGGCCTTGATATAGAAGCTGTTTTTCAGTCTCTCGGTCCCAGTGTTGATGCACCTGTACTGACCTCGCCTTCTAGATAATAGCGAGGTGAACAGGCTGTGACTCAGGTGGTTGTTGTCCTTGATGATCTTTTTGGCCTTCCTCTGACATCGGGTGCTGTAGGTGTCCTGGATGGCAGGTAGTTTGCCCCGGGTGATGCGTTGGGCAGATTGCACCACCCTCTGGAGAGCTCAGCGGTTGCAGGCGGTGTAGTTGCCATACCAGGTGGTGATACAGCCCGACGGGATGCTCTCAATTGTGTATCTGTAAAAGTTTGTGAGGGTTTTAGGTGCCAGCCAAATTTCTTCAGCCTCCTGAGGTTGAAGAGGCGCTGTTTGCGGCTTCTTCACCACACTGTCTGTGTGGGTGGACCATTTCAGATCATCAGTGACGTGTATGCCGAGGAACTTGAAGCTTTCCACCTGCTCCACTGCAGTCCCATCGATGTGGATAGGGGCGTGCTCCCTCTGCTGTTTCCTGAAGTCCACGATCAGCTCCTTTGGTTAGTCGACATTGAGTGAGAGGTTATTTTCCTGGCCCCACACTCCCAGGGCATCTCCTCCCTGTAGGCTGTCTCGTCATTGTTGGTAATCAGGCCTACTACTTGTTGTGTCGTCTGCAAACTTGATGATTGAATTGGAGGCTTGCATGGCCACGCAGTCATGGTTGAACAGGGAGTACAGGAGGGGGCTGAGCACTCACCCTTGTGGGGCCCCTGTGTTGAGGATCAGCGAAGTGAAGGTGTTGTTTCCTACCTTTAAAACCTGCGGGCGGCCCATCAGGAAGTCCAGAACCCAGTTGCACAGGGCGGGGTTCAGACCCAGGTTCCAAGCTTAATGATGAGCTTGGGTTCGATTGGGTTCAAGTCCAGGCTCTGGCTGGGCCACTCAAAGACATTCAGAGACTTGTCCCAAAGAAACTCCTGCGTTGTCTTGGCTGTGTGTTTAGGGTTGTTGTCCTGTTGGAAGGTGAACCTTTGTCCCAGTCTGAGGTCCTAAGCACTCTGGAGCAGGTTTTCATCAAGGATCTCTCTGTACGTTGCTCCGTTCACCTTTCTCTTAATCCTGACTAGTCTCTCAGTCCCTGCTGCTGAAAAACATAAGCACAGCATGATGCTGCCACCCCCATGCTTCACTGTAGGAATGGTGTCAGGTTTCCTACAGACGTGGCACATGGTATTCAGGCCAGAGTTCAATCTTGGTTTCAGACCAGTGAATCTTGTTTCTCATTGGACAGAGTCCTTTAGGTGCCTTTTGCCAAACTCTAAGTGGGCTGTCATGTGCCTTTTACTGAGAAGTGACTTCCGTCTGACCGCTCTACCATAAAGGCCTGTCCCTCTGGAAGGTTCTCCCATCTCGACAGGAGGAACTCTGGAGCGCCGTCAGAGTGAACATTGGCTTCTTGGTCACCTCCCTGACCAAGCCCCTTCTCCCCTGAGTGCTCAGTTTGGTTCCAAACCTCTTCTATTTAAGAATGATGGAGGCCACTGTGTTCTTGGGGACCTTCAATGCTGCAGAAATGTTTTGTTTACTTCCCCAGATCTGTGCCTCTACGGACAATTCCTCTTCAACCTCATGGCTTGGTTTTTGCTCTGACATGCACTGTCAACTATGGGACCTTATATAGACAGGTGTGTGCCTTTCCAAATCACGGACTCCAATCAAGTTGTAAAAACATCTCAAGGATGATCAATGGAAACAGGATGCACCTGAGCTCAATTTCGAGTCTCATAGCAAAGGGTCTGAATACTTATGTTAATAGGGTATCTGTTTTTTAGATTTAATACATTTGCAAACATTTCTAAAACCCTTTTTCTGGTTTGTAATAATGGGGTATTGTGTGTAGAATCTGTAGATTGATGAGGGAAAAAATGTATTTGATACATTTTAGAATAAGGCTGTAACGTAGTGTCACGCCCTGACCTTAGAGAGCCTGTTTATTTCACTATTTGGTTAGGTCAGGGTGTGATTTGGGTGGGCATTCTAGTTTTCTATTTCTTTGTTGGCGGGTATGGTTCCCAATCAGAGGCAGCTGTCTATCGTTGTCTCTGATTGGGAATCATACTTAGGCAGCCTGTTTTCCACCTGAGTTTGTGGGATCTTGTTTTTGTTCAGTTACTGTGTAGCCTGCAGAACGTTACGTTCGTTTATCTTTTGTTGTTTTTTGGTGTTCATCTAAAATAAAGAAAGATGTACATCTTCCACGCGGAGCTTTGGTCTCATTCCGACGACGGACGTAGTAACACGTTGCAAAATGTGAAAAGGGGAAGTGGTCTGAATACTTTCCGGATGCACTGTAAATGTAGCCTATAAATTACAAAATAATTATACATTTATGGATTTAAGGTTTTATTTTCTCTTTATTCAACCCCCTCCGCCACCTACCCGCCCTTCATCCACACAATATCTAATGACCCTAAACCCGCAAGCTATGCGTTCTAATGAATGATATGGAATGTGTTCCACAACACGCTAGCAGAGTGGAACTGACCACCCACGGAGTTGCATTATTTTCCAGAGAACGCATAGAGCCCCCAGTTTATTATCCCTTTATAATTTAACACGTCACTAGAAATGTGTTCATTTCCAAGTAGAAATGTGTTCAACATCCACTGAACTAGCTAGCAAGTTTACTAGATAGCTACAGTAGTTGCCATGGTAACCAACCAGACTTGCTAGTTTAGCTAACCAAACCATCAGTCCTAGCATGCTATTATGAAAATCGAATTCAACAATACCAATACTGTTTTCAAATGAGACTTTTTCTTTCAAATGTAGCTAAAAAAAAACATGTAAAAATTAACTATACCGTGCGTTATAGGGAAATAATGCATGCTCTAGAATACCCTTCAAGCCACTCAGAAAGAAGAATTCAACAATGCCATGTTATAATTAAGCAATAAGGCCCGAGGAGATGTGGTATATGGTCAATATACCATGGCTATGGGCTGTTCTTATGCACAATGCATTGCGTAATGCCTGGACACAGCCCTTAGCCGTGGTTTATTGGCCATGTGTCATAAACCCCCAAGGTGCCTTATTACTATTATAAACTGGTTATGAATGTAATTAGAGCAGCAAAAATAAATATTTTGTCATACCTGTGGTATACGATCTGATATACCACAGCTGTCAGCCAATCAGCATTCAGGGCTCGAACCACCCAGTTTATAAAGCCTACTGGATGGTTCGAGCCCTGAATGCTGATTGGCTGAAAGCTATATTTATCAGACCATATACCAAAAGATGAAAAAATATGTATTTTTACTGCTCTAATTAAGTTGGTAACCGGTTTATAATAGCAATAAGGCTTCTCGGGGGCTGTATTCAGGCACTCCGTTTTGAGTCGTGCATAAGACCAGCCGTTAGCCGTGGTATATTAGCCATATATCACACCCTCTCTGGAAGTAAACTTGGAGTCACGTGATAATATGTTTTCTGGGCCTCCCACTATGACTCGGCAAACCATGCAGTTTATTAGGCTACAGATTAAATAGAAAAAACTTCACAGGGTGGTGCATGTGATGAGCTGGATGCTCCTTTGCAATAAATATAGAGGGTCTTATTCTGGTGATAAGATTGATGCTTTTATAATAATAATCTCATAATGTATGTAGCCTACCCGCACTGTATCAGCGAGCTGTTGGCTAGAGCACACATGTCAAGACCAGTTAGCACATTTGATATATAATGCAACTGTTTGTGACAAAAACCATCAGTAGAGTTGAACATGCGATGGAAATCCATTTAACTTGGATTTTTCATTCAATACATGGGAATTTAACTACAAACGTTGTTTTTATGTGCACTATGTCATCACGCACATACTTTTATCCTCAATAAATCAGTTTGATGGAAACACATTTCTGGTGTGAAAATGCACATGATTTTGTGCAGATTATAGAATATTCGCATGAAACCCTGTCGCAAATTGAATGCAAACCTAGCTGATGGGGGACTTTTATTTTGAAGGCGAAACTCAAATTCCACTATTGTGGCTACCTTCACATAGGTGTGGTTTTGCGACCTGCCTGGGTAAAGGCAAATATGTGCAAATTTGGAAGTCCAACCAGCAATGAACACTGGATTAGCTTTCATTATTAAATGCAAAATGATCCTACATTTTTTGCTCAAGATTGATATGTGGGTTAATTTTGATTACTAAAAAGTAGCCTGAATCATTTTGTTATCACAATAGTGTACATTTTTTAAAACTATTTATTTAAAAGAAAAGATGAGTATGGCCAATTCATAATAGATGTATTATTATGTATTAGTATGGTCATGTCAAGACGCCTGGATAGGTTTTTAATGTATATCAGCTGACCACTTAATGTTATTGCAATCTGGTGCCCGACGGCACAGTCAATGACATGGCATGCAACCATTGGTTGATGCATGCAACGTCTGAGCAGTAGAACACAACACACGTGTTGATGCAGTTCAGAAAGGCAGTAGCGGAGGGAGTGACGACGGTACAGGGAGGGAGAAGCGCCAGTTGGGTAGACAGGCCCGGAGCTCGTCTGCATGATTTAAGAGACCACTTATCAACATTAATGCAATTAAGGTTGCCAAAATTACTTGGCTCTGATATCTAACAACCATGGTTAGACTAACAATATGATGCCCAAAATGCACTGGAATTGGCTTTTTTCTGTTACTTGATTGGAATAAAGTTTGTTGTACTCTCAAAACTGTTAACACTCCATACCCAACTGTGTGCCTGTGAGATTGGTGACAGACCATTAGCTGGGTCATCTAAGGGGCATGTGCTATGCGTGTTTGGCTCCAAAGTCTCCCAAGTGCTGCTACTACTACAGTACATGTGTTGCAACATACTGTATGGCTGAATCCCAAATCACCCAACTCCCTCCGGCCCTCCATTTGCACATTCACGCGCGCCTCCATCATATGCACAAGTGGCCCAAAGCTGAGGGAGTGAAAATGATTGAGGGTTTAGGGGCTAATTAGACCCTCCAATAGCCACATTGACCAAGGCTGCAGGCTCCAGAGTGAAGTGCTATCCCAACACGCACCACAATATATGTTTAGAATTTGCTCAATTTCATACAAATTAATTGAGAGGTGTGTTTAATGATATGACGTGTGTTTGTTTGTGACTGATTTCGAAACTTGACATATAAAACAAATGAAATACTTACCAAATTAAATTGTTTTACTGTAACATCTTGTAAAACAACTGGGGGATTTGTTTAATTTAATTTCATGTTTTATTATTTAAATGTGAACATGAATTGCATCATTCAAGTCACCAGTGTGTGCTGAAGTTGATAGGTTTATTGATCCCTCGCCACTCTATGGAAGTCTCGTTCGGTTGTCACTGGGGCCTTTTCTCATTTGGGCAAGTCCGTCTTCCGCCCTCTCTCCTCTGTCCTCTCATCGATAAGTGGTCAAGTGGTCGATAGCCTCCTTTTGGCAAGGAAGAGTCTTTTGCAGAAGAGTTTTGAAATCTGTTTGTATAAGCAATTGTTTTCTCAAAGGAAAAAAGCATGCGAACATTTAAAACGATATGCTACTTTCATCTGGAAAATGTCTTGCACAACTTGCTACATTTGTTTTTATAACTTTATAAATGTATTTTGGAATTCCACCCTGTAAATGTAATTTGCCTGATGAGGCGCGATTGGAGGAGTCTCATTTCGTATGAGCACATTTTCGTACATTTTCCCTCTCTTCGATTACCTTACCTTTATCAAAAGGAAGCGTCAGAGAACGGAGAAGAGAGGATGCAGGAGTTTAACAAATCCAATTGAGAAAAGGCATAAATCGTATACAGCTACGGACAGAAGTGACTTTACGTAGCAGGTTAGAACAGCACATATAAGCCTGGGACAGTAACCACTCAAAGTTGGCCTTCGTGGGAGTGACCTATTGAGTAAAGTATTTGTCATCATTTCATTTTTGCAAATCATATGAGGCGTGGCTCTGTGCTTGTTGTGTGCATACAGGGATGGTTAGCGGGAAGGTGCTGTGTGAGATGACTGGTTGGTAGCACTCACTTCTGTCATCAAGAAGTGCTTTGAGAGACTAGTCAAGGATCATATCACCTCCACATAACCGGCCACCCTAGAACCACTTCAGTTTGCATACCACCCCAACATACCCCCAATGTGGTACGCAATCACTATCACGCTGCCCTATCCCATCTGGACAAAAGGAATACCTATGTAAGAATGTGGTTCATTGACTACAGCTCAGCATTCAACACCATAGTACCCTCCAATGAGCCATTGGGCCCGCCCTGCAACCTCATTGGATAGTGCTGGACTGGCCTCTTGCAAGCCGTCACTAAAATGCGAGGGGCTTAGGCTCATAGGCTAGAACTCTAATTATTAGGGAGCTGGCCCATGTGGGGCTAAATGTAGGGTAAATGGTGGCGGCACAGCTTCAAGAAAACTGTCGCCTTGAAACTAGAGATTTCATGGTTAATTGAGATAAAACAGTAATTCTGCGCATAGATTATTCGAGTATGAACTACACATTTACACAACCAGCCCAAAGTGTGGGGTTTAAAAAATACATTCTTAGTCGCCAAAGTACAGGAGTATGTCTTTAATTGCTCACTTCATGTTTTAATAGATTGGCCCTAGGTCTAGCTCCAGGGGTATGACAGAGCTGTGACAATCCAGTTGGATATACAAGTATTTCAATTTATCAGAACCAAATTATCCATCCATATAGTTCGAATGACTGAAATCCTAAAGTGTTCTGTACAGTTGGCCATGGACCTGAAAACTCCGGGAAAGATACCAATAGGCCTGCTGATTAATATTTAACAAAACTGGAATGGTAATGCACGCCTGGAGTTGAGGGCAGGAATTGTCTGATACGTTTTTGGCGAAATAAAGTAAATATGCTGCTTACCATTCCGTTGAAAGTTATTAGTGCGCATTTCTTCTTTAGTTACACCTCGTGTTGTTCATTATTGGGAAATGTCCAGACCACTCCAGATATTCCAGCGATTGCTAAATATTTCACCACAAAAGGTAGATATGAAGAAGTGAACCCTTACCTCATTGATGACATACTCGCTGTAAACAAATCTCTTGTAAAGCCCCCATCTGCAGAATGTCGCGAAATTCATCTGACTGCTATCATACGGCACGGTTCAAGGTACCCGACGACGAAAAACGTCAAGAAGATGCGAGCACTTCACAATCTTGTTGTACAGAAGGCCTCTGGAGAGGAGCGCTGGTTGCGTGAAATTACGCAGTGGAAGATGTGGTACACTGATGAGATGGATGGCCGTCTCGTTCAGAAGGGAGTCCTCGACCACAGGCATTTGGCAGTCAGGTTGTCCAAGTTATTTCCATCATTGATATCTAAGGAGAAGCTACAAGATGGTCACATCAAGTTCATGACCAGTTCTAAGCACAGGTGTGTGAACAGCACCCTTTCTTTCCAGGGAGGACTGGCAAAGCTCTGGGACATAGAAGGTAGATATAACCCTACTCGATGTCTGTATGATAGCATCGTGTCAAAGTGCAAGCATATTGCATACAACTCTTTGTTTATTATTTGCAAGACATAAGGCATATATATACTAAGTAGGTCAATGTTAGCCTTGTCGTATTTGAGGAAAGCTCAACTACGTTCTTATATCGAGGCGGGGTTGAGGATCGATAACTGGTCAATTTGCTAGTAAGAGAGTGGCCAAGTCGGCGGGATATCTGTTTCCCTCCAGAAGGTAGCGTTGTTCTTCGTTTCGCCCACCAAGCGAGTTTTTGGATGGAGGTCAGTGAGTCGAATTTGGTCAACAAAAAAACGAATGGGTTATTTGCGGGAATGATCGAATAAAAGTTTCGTAATGCTTAAGTTGTTAAGCGTGTACTAACAAGGACACGTGACATCCCGGCAACTTTATACATTTTTTTTCGGAGTTGTCTCGAAATTATTATGCATATTAATGGTATTAAATAAACCCTAATCGAATATTTAAAATATATTACAATAATGCGATGTATCTACCAATCCAAGAAGGTCAGTTGGGAGCTAGAGAACCCGCCGAGTTGCTTTGTGGCTCCCATTGTTAGGGTAGAGAGAGGTATCTTGTCAGTATATCCATAATCTTTGCTAGCAACAACAGCAGTCGAAACATATGGTGCTTTCAAGACAACTGGTAACACGGGGGAAAAAAAGAGGTCAAATCATGACGTCAGTTTATTTTCGGGTCGGAATGTCCGAATTTAAGAAAGATGCTCGAGTTTTCTTGTTCAGTTGGATGACTGTTTTTTCAGTTCCCAGTTGTCTTGAACGTGGCATCCATGCTTATCAATTCAATTCAATTCAATGGGCTTTATTGGCAGATAATATACAACAATTAAATAAACAATAAAAATGAACAGTAAACATTACACTCACAGAAGTTCCAAAAGAATAAAGACATTACAAATGTCATATTATGTATAAATACAGTGTTGTAACGATATACATAAGGGAAAATAAATAAGTATAAATATGGGTTATATTTACAATGGTGTTTGTTCTTCACTGGTTGACCTTTTCTTGTGGCAACAGGTCACAAATCATGCTGCTGTGATGGCACACTGTGGAAAGAAAATGTACACTGCTAATCTCAGTGTATGTAGTACCTCAAGGCCGCTACACCTGCAGTTGAGCAACACAAATTAGGAAAAAAATTTGGTGGTTGTATTCGATAAAAGTTTTTATTAAAAGTATGAATTTCAGCACCCCACAGTAGGACCACAGTTGTACAGGAAACATGTAGATACAGGTAAGCGTTTTCAGAATTGACATTTTTACAAGTATAGACTGATAAATCACGCAACCAGTTATCAATACTCAACCGCTTAGATATAAGAGAACAGAGTTTAGCGTTCCTCAGCTAGGCTGGTCCCAGATCTGTTTGTGCGTTTGCTTACACTATTTGTCATTGACAAGCTAAACAATTGACCCTTCGCTAAGCTCCGACCCCATTGGTTACTGTTGTGTCCTCGGACAACATGTTCCCTGGAATCCCAATTCCCCAAATTGTTTGGCATGAGTTGGTAGGAGAGCAGAAACAACACCCACGCTAGGTAAATGTAATACCGATATTATATTTTGTCATAAGTGGTCATTTTTCATATTGCATTGGCCAGCAGTCTTTTGGAAGTGAAATTATAAACAATGTGTCATAATATGCAGGGTTATAACACTATCGATAACACTGTAAAAAAACATTCTGAACTTGTCACTAGCTTTTCATTTGTGCTTTTCATTCACTTTCATTGACCTTAATATTATTATAATTTTAAAAACTTTGAAGATCTCCCTTTGAATGACCAGTGCCTTCTATGTTTGATTCCAAAGATGAAGAGATTGACTACGAGGTGAACGATGCACTGATGAGGTTCTTTGACAAATGCACCAGGTTTGTGGAGACTGTCGACAAGAACCAGTCAGCCATGGCTGAGCTGGACAAGTTCACGTCCAGTGCAGAGATGAGGAGGGTGCAGGAGAAGATAGCAGACCGGCTCCTGGTCCCCTACAGCCACATTACATCAGGTCTCCATCTCTAGCCTATCTGTCTCTATCTCTATTTGTGTGTGAGTTGTCACAGGACGTTGGGAAACAAAAATGTCTATTCTACAGTGGATAGTAAATATTTTATAGCTATTCTATTATTACTGAGAGGGCTATCCTCATGATGTTGCTCATGTTCTCTATACAATGAACGGATCTCCTTCAGATCTGCTTGATTGCAAACATTTTACAGAATATTTAGACACTAGATGGGGCTGTTTTCTCACTAACAGTACAAAACAGTTAAGCCCTCCCATATACAATTCCTTCAACTGAATGGTTTTGTCAGAATGTCAGTTTTACATGGAATGGCGGCAGGTAGCCTAGCGGTTAAGAAAGTTGGGCAAGTAACCGAAAGGTCGCTGGTTTGAATCCCCAGGTCGACAAGGCAATTAAAGTTCCAATGGAGCCGTTTTTTTATCTCAATATCAAATAATTTCTGGGTAACAATTAAGTACCTTACTGTGATTGTTTTTAGAGACCGAGCTATATGTTGTTTGGGGTCCGATATGATTCCTGTATTTTGAGGGGGAAAACGTACCGATACTGATATATCTGCCGATGTACTGTTTTACAGTGGGGGAATTAGTGTAATTTTTCCACACTGAATTCTCATACATTGCCATACAAAAGAGCAATTGTCCAATAACTGCTTCAAATATTGATTCCATACATTGTGACAATAATGGCACATCATGAAAATGGCCGCAAGTGTTCACATTAGTGCCCTCAGGAAGTATTCATACCCCTTGACTTATTCCACATTTTGATGTGTTACAGCCTGAATTCAAAATGTATTAAATTAAATAAAAAATCTCACCTATCTACACACTATACTTCACAATCACAAAGCGAAAACATGTTTTTAGACATTTTTGCTAATTTATTGAAAATTAAATACAGAAATATCTAATTTACATAAGTATTCACACCCCTGAATCAATACTTTGTAGACACACCTTTGGCCGCGATTACAGCTTACAGTCTTTCTGGGTAAGTCTTAAGAGTTTTGCAAACCTGGATTGTACAATATTTGCACATTATCATTATTTTATTTCTTCAAGCTCTGTCAAATTAGTTGCAGATCAATGTTAGAAACCCATTTTCAGGTCTTGTCGTAGATTTAAATCGAAACTGTAACTTGGCCTCTCAGGAACATTCACTGTCTTCTTGATAAGCAATTCCAGGGTAGATTTGTCCTTGTGTTTTAGCTTATTGTCCTGCTGAAAGATGAATACATCTCCCAGTGTCTTGTGGAAAGCAGACTGAACCAGAATTTTGCCTGTGCATAGCTCCATTCTGTTTTATTTTTTTATCCTGACAACTCCCCAGTCCTTAACGATTACAAGCATACACATAAAATGATGCAGCCATCACTATGTTTGAAAATATGGAGAGTGGTACTCCGTAATGTGTTTTATTGTATTTGCACCAAACATAACAATAATAATAATAATATTCAGCACAAAAAGTGAAGCGCTTTTTTTCCACATTTATAGCAGTATTACTTTAGTGCCATGTTGCAAACAGGATGCTTGTTTTGAAATATTTGTATTCTATACAGGGTTCCTTCTTTTCACTCTGTCAATTAGGTTGGTATTGTGGAGTAACTACAATGTTGTAGATCTATCCTCAGTTTTCTCCTATCACAGCCATTAGACTCTGTAACTGTTTTAAAGTTACCATTGGCCTCATGGTGAAATCCCTGAATGGGTTCCTTCCTCTCTGGCAACTGAGTAAGGAAGAACACCTTTATCTTTGTAGTGACTGGGTGTATTGATACACTATCCAAAGTGTAGTTCATAACTTCACCATGCTCAAAGGGATATTCAATGTCTGCTTTTTTTCCCCCATCTACCAATAGGTGCTCTTCTTTGCAAAACATTGGACAACCTGCATGGTCTTTGTGGTTGAATCTGTGTTTGATGGACTTTACAGATAATTGTATGTGTAGGGTACTGAGATGAGGTAGTCATTCTAAAGTCATGTTCTACACTATTATTGCACACAGTGAGTCCATGCATCTTATGTGACTTGTTAAGTACAGTGCCTTGCGAAAGTATTCGGCCCCCTTGAACTTTGCGACCTTTTGCCACATTTCAGGCTTCAAACATAAAGATATAAAACTGTATTTTTTTGTGAAGAATCAACAACAAGTGGGACACAATCATGAAGTGGAACGACATTTATTGGATATTTCAAACTTTTTTAACAAATCAAAAACTGAAAAATTGGGCGTGCAAAATTATTCAGCCCCCTTAAGTTAATACTTTGTAGCGCCACCTTTTGCTGCGATTACAGCTGTAAGTCGCTTGGGGTATGTCTCTCAGTTTTGCACATCGAGAGACTGACATTTTTTCCCATTCCTCCTTGCAAAACAGCTCGAGCTCAGTGAGGTGAATACTTTCGCAAGGCACTGTACATTTTTACTCCTGAACTTATTTAGGCTTGCCATTACAAAGGATTTAAATACTTATTGACTCAAGACAGTTCAGCTTTTTATTTTTTATTCATTTGTAAAAAATAATAATAATAATAATTTTAAAACATCATTCTACTTTGACATTATAGGGTATTGTGTGAAGGCCAGTGACATAAAAATCTCAATTTAATCTATTTTAAGTTCAGGTTGTAACAACAATGTGGAAAAGGTCAAGGGGTGTAAATACATTCTGATGGCGCTGTAAGCAAGAGATTTCCTTTTTTCATCCTATTTATTGAATATCGGTTATCGGTGGAGTTATTGGCCGACACCAATGTAGCGTTTAAAGGCCAATATTATCCTACAATATCGGTGAACCTATATATCAGTCGGGCTCTAATTGTTTTCAGTTAAAATAGTCACAAAAAAAAATAAAATAGCTTCTTATCGAAGAGCAATTTCTCAAGCAAGAATTTAGCTAGCACTGTCAGGGAGTGGTTGGAGTTGGGAGGGGAAAACTAGCTGTTATTGACAGAGATGTTTTGATCTCTCTTTCTTATTGGCCTGTTAACTAATTTACCACCAGGTAATATCACCAGGCAGGTCAAAACTCACAGGCTGACATTTCTGTCGGTCTTTTCAAGTAGCTCTTACACTGAAAGGGCATTATCATAATTTTCACATTTATTTTTCCAACCTCATAGTGTGGAAATATATTAGAGCTGGGCGATATGGACAAAAATACACATTGCGATAAATTGCCTGAATTGATCCGATAACGATAAATAGAACGATAAGTTTGTAACATTAATGTGAACCACAGTTTAAAAGCAAATATCTTTTAAACTACTACTACTAGTTTGATGGTTGTAGCCATCATTTGTGTCATTAACAATCACCCATTTTAGCAAACTTATTTTGTTTCATACTTCACATTATCATTATGAACAATATCAGCAAATGCCTGCGAAATGTGATCGGTATGGTTGTTGTCAATCATTTTCGGTTTATTGTCCTAGCTCTAAAATACAATACTTAACCAAAAGTATATGGACACCTGCTCGTCGAAAATCTCATTTCAAAATTATGAGCATTAATATGGAGTTGGTCCCCCTTTGCTGCTATAACAACCTCCACTCCTCTGGGAAGGCTTTCCACTAATGTTGGAACATTGCTACAAGGACTTGCTTTCATTCAGCCACGAGTATTAGTGAGGTCGGTCACTGATGTTGGGCGATTCACATTCTGTAAGCTTGTGTGGCCAACGGGTGTGGCTGAAATAGCCAAATCCACTAATTTGAACGGGGTGTCCACATACCTTTGTATAAATATATAACACAGAAAAATCCCATTTTTGACTGCACTGGGCCTTTAAACCTAATTGTTCCATAAGTCGATCTGGATAAGTGTCTGCTAAATGACTCAAATGTAATGGCTCCTGTGAACACTTTGCCATTACTTTCCCCCTGTAGACATGGCTGAGGCTGCATTTTACCTGTGTGCTTACGAGTTGGCCATCAAAACCATCAACTCCCCCTGGTGTCAACTCTTTGATGAGGCAGATGCACTGGTACGTCAACTGTATTCCCTGCAGTAGTAATCATTTTACGTCATTGCAGAGTATTGACCAGTTCAAGTGAAAATGGAACCATTTATTATTTATGGGGAACTCTATTTTTTGAAGCAATGATCAAAAACATTGAGGTTCGTCAATATTGGAGAGATGAATTAGATGCATCTAGCCTAACTAGTAATCCATTGAGCTTTTTATGTGAAGTGCTTTTGCTGATAGGACATTAATCTAAAACATAATGAATGTATTATTTACAATATCCTCACCTAATCTACAGTATGAATAGATGTCTTGCATTGTCAATAAGAAGCTGGGCTATGTGGGTGTGTCCTGTTTTATAAGGTAAGTTGGCCCAGCTCTCAGGTGGCCTAGGGGAAATCCTACCACGACTCTACACAATGAGAGATTGTCTATCTGAGGCCGTCACTCACCGAAGTATTCATACAAAGCCTACCCTACATATCATGGTATAAGATGCATTCGGAAAGTATTGAGACCCCTTAACGTTTTTCCACATTTTGTTACGTTACAGCCTTATTCTAAAATGTATTCATGTTTTTTTTCCCCTCACCAATCTAAACACAATACCCCATAATGACAAAGCAAAAAAGGTTTTTCAGACATTTGCAAATTTATATATATAAAAAAATGAAATATCACATTTACACTAGTATTCAGACCCTTTGCTATGAGACTCGAAATTGACCTCAGGTGCATCCTGTTTCCATTTATCATCCTTGAGATGTTTCTACAACTTGATTGGAGTCCACCTGTAGTAAATTCAATTCATTGGACATGATTTGGAAAGTCTATATAAGGTCCCACAGTTGACAGTGCATGTCAAAGCCATGAGGCCAAAGTAATTGTCCGTAGAGCTCCAAGACAGGATTGTGTCGTGGCACAGATCTGGGGAATGGTACCAAAAAATGCCTACAGCATTGAAGGTACCCAAGAACATTGTGGCCTCCATCATTCTTAAATGGAAGAAGTTTGGAACCATCAAGACTCTTCCTAGAGCTTACCTCCCGGCTAAACTGAGCAATTGGGGGAGATGTGCCTTGGTCATGGAGGTCACCAAGAACCCGATGGTCACTCTGACAGAGCTCCAGAGTTCCTCTGTGGAGATGGGAGAACCTTCAAGAATCAAGAATAAATTTGCTAACATTTCTAAAGACCCTTTTTTGTTTTGTCATTATGGGGTATTGTGTTTAGATTGATGATTTTTTTTTTTTTAATCCATTTTAGAATAAGGTTGTAACGTAACTAAATGTGGAAAAAGTCAAGGTCTTTCCGAATGCACTGTACTTATACAGCAATTACCCCACTAACAGGTTAATGTATATGGAAACTATCTAACGTGGTATCCACACAAAGCCTACACCATCTAATCCCATGGTATACTTACACAGCATTTACCTCACAAACAGGTTTTGGAGTATGCAAATGACCTGAAGCAGTTCTGGAAAAGGAGTTATGGTCATGACATCAACAGCAAGTCAAGCTGCATCCTCTTTCATGATGTATTCAGCCGTCTGGATAGAGCGGCCAATGAGATCAGGTGAGGGACTGGTTAGCCTCACGTGTCAGGCTTCATGTCATTCACCAGTATAGCAAAAGGATTAAAAGTGGATGGCCTTTGGGTAAAAATGTAACTAACGTAAAAAAAAGATATATTTTTAGGCTATATGTGTTTAAAAGGACAGGACACTCCAAAATCAAAGTTTGTCAGACGTTTACAAACCCGAAATGTAGTGTAATGTAAACATGAATTGTTGTCCCACGCCATTGGTTGTGTTGGTCCGCGTCTTTATATCCCACATGAATGGAAAAAATCTGGAAATTATAGCGCTTATCTTTTCCATTGATTCCATTCTACTCAACAGATGTCTGGGAAGTGGACGTATCTCAATGCAAGACCACTTTGCCTGGGGCTGTGGTAGCCTTGAGGTTGCCTTTGTGTTGTTGTACCCTTGAGCAAAGATCTTATCCCCTAACCTGCTCAATGGATGCTTCTCTGTGGCTGACCCTGTGCTGCTTCCAGCCTCTTGTAAGTGTGGGTTGTGTCGGAGTTGTTGGGAAAAAACAAGACCGCGAAAAGACAAATGTATGTTTCGCAATGGATACTCCCTAAACCGACCAAAAATTCAAGTGGTATTGTACTTGAGGTCAGAAAGATCTGACAAACTTTGATTTTGGTGTGAACTGTCGTTTTTAAGGGATACTTCCAAAACCGATTAGGACCAAACTGTAATATTATACAAACAACTGCCCGGTACAGTATCTATTGCAAGTGTCAGAAATACTGTTAGAAAATAACCTGTCAACGTGTCAATAGAATATGACACATGAACCTTCTCGTTTGCACCCTGTGTCCTGTTATACATCCTAGTTTAGCCAAGTCCTCAAACTGTCAGTGTCGTATACATGATACTGAGAGAAGTTTAACCAAAGCGCATACATATGGGGGTAGGATTATGGGCAATCCACATCAAACATTATTCAATACTCATTATAGGGTTCAAATGAGTAATACAATTACCCATCCATAGCAGCTCATCATAGAAGTTTGCAGACCTTTTTGTCTGGTCAGGATCCTGTTGTGTGGGTGTGTGTGTGTGTGTGTGCCTTTTCCCTGGACTGTGACGAAATTGTATTTTGTGGTTCACGCACCACACCCACACGTCAATACACGCTTCTGTTACAGAATGAATGTGTCTGTCATGCTGTGTTGCACGCACAGTGCATGTAGCAGCACACCTGATCATAGAACTCGTAAGAATATGAATCTGTGAGTTGTGGCACTCCTCTGTTGTAAAGGTAAGAGGAGATTTGATTTGATTTGATTTTTCAAATAATGTGAATTGATGTACCTGCCACATCATCTCAAGGTTTCTTGTCAGTCAATGGAACACTGTAGGGGAGAGTGGGGTAAATGGAGCCATTTTTTACATTCCGCCTTACTATGTGAAGGGAAATATATTACTCTTTCTAACCGATATCTACACATATTTCAGGGTGTTGTGTATCCTTGGAAATAATTGTAAAAAATATATATAAACATAACAGTTTGTAAAACATAGTTTGTCCAAAAAAAAGTGTTCTCTTGGAACAACTTACCCCTTATGGGGTAAATTGAGCATAGGCCAGGGTAGATTGAGCCGCCTTGGGGTAAGGGGTGCTTCTGTCCTGTGACAGTGGGTGATGGTGCTATTAGGTCATAGAATGGGGCTGTGGTATATTGTATATCTTAAATGTATGTCTACATTCCGATGTAGATCACTGTTTAATATTGCTTACCCTTCCATTTCCATACCCGTTGTCTGGGACAGGGATTTTGTTTCGATGTGCCAATTCGTAGGCAAGATTTCTGCATTTGAGGTTACTAAGCCCATGAAACTGGTCCGTGAAATTCTTGACATTTTTAGCAAGCTCAGACTCCATGTCATCAGATAAAACCTTGTGTGTCTCTGCTAATCTATCATAGCGTGTCGCACAGGTACATGTCTGTTTGTTTCTTCTTTTTTTTACCTCTTCAGTGTCACTCAGTAAAACAAAATATTCCATTGCTGCTGCTCAAATGGACTTCTTCCCTTCTTTCACTTCCTTGGCTGCTCTATCAAGAACCTCAAGGGGGGTTAGACTCCTGCTTGTTTTACGTTTGTATACACAGGGCACAATGTCTGCTCTGTAACCATACAGATTTTGTTCATATGCATGACACATTGTAAAAATACTAATGCATACTAATGTTTGAATGCATAAAACTGAGAAGGCAATCATCATTTGAATAGGGTATGGTGGCCATTGGCTCAACTTACCCTAGGCATTGCCTCAACTTACTCCAAGGCAAACATTTGGACTATATTAGACCACACAGCTACAAGGATACACTTTCATGTTAGGTTTAATCAATTAATTAGACTTTCTGAAAATCCGTTTTTTGGACCTAACTTGCTCACCACTTTTTCCATGTGGTTTCTTCCTTCAGACTCCATGAAATGATGACCACATCGGCAAAGGGAAAAAGCTTGCATTTAGTACAGGGCAACATGCAGGGACAACGTGTTTTCTAAAACCATGTGGTCAATTCCTGCATTCCATACATAAATACAAATCGTTCAAAACTGTTCTCAACTGAGTATATGTCGACTAGTGTATGACAACTAGTGTTTTGCAATTCACTGCCTCTGGTCAAGCAAGTTCTTGTTCACTTACATACCACATTGTTCTGCCGCAAATAAATAATTACCCTCCTGAAGTATACATGTCCCATTCTGTCCCTCAGATCTGGCAGTAATGTCACAGAAGCAGCGACCATCCATGTGGGTCATGCTGACACTCTCCTGCCTCTGCTGACCCTGCTGGGCTTCTTCAAGGACAGCGTGCCCCTGACCTCCAACAACTATGTCACCCAGGGCCAGCGTGCCTTCCGCACCAGCCGCATGATGCCCTACGCTGCCAACCTGGTCCTTGTGCTGTATGACTGCAGTGGAAACCTCCGTCTGCAGGCACTGCTCAACGAGAGGCCCCTGGCCTTCCCAGGCCTGGCCGACAACCAGGGAGAGGAGGGAGCCCCGCTTTACCAGGATGTCAGAGACCACTACGGGGAACTGCTCCAGGGCTGCGACTTTGAGAAGGAGTGCCAACTGTTCCCATCCAAATGAGGGAGTCAACGCTATAAACGGGTGTCATTCATCAGTAAAGTGTGTCTCCACTTTACTTCTATGGCTAGATAATTTGATTGAGAGTGACATTTCTGTGTATATGCGCAATGTTGGAATGGAATTATGATTCACTCTGTTCAAGGCCACAACATCCGTTTATTCAAATGTATGGTAGTATTAGAGACACAAAACAGATTAATCGGACCAAATTTACCAATTGAGATCCATTGGAGGCTCCTAAGGGGAGGACGGCTCATAATAATGGCTGGAATGGAGCGCAATGAATGGCATTAAACACATGGAAACTATGTATTTGATACTATTCCACTCCAGCCATTGCCACGAGCCCGTCCTCCAAAATGAAGGTGCCACCAACCTCCTGTGTTGAGATCAATCCACCAAAAGTGCTGACTTTAATGTAAAGCTTGCCACTGCTACCAATACAGAAGTATTACTAATATTACTAGAATCTGTCAAATCAAACGGGATACAGCTTATGACCAAAAATGACAGTTACTGTACATAGTAGGTGATACACTGCCCCTCTCCAGAAACAACACCTATCCTCCATGTACTTGTGTAGACCTGAGAAGAACGCATAGGTGTAGTCATTATGATTTTTTTTTTTTTTTTTAAGTGGAGATACTACCATATTTCGTACACCTATTGTGGAGGTATAGGCCAGAATTGTGTTTTCTGGACAAGGACTATGTAATTTATATAATGTCCTGCTGCTAGATATTACAGAAGTTAGGCTTATAATTGTTCTAATACTGTATAACTTGATTATTATTAAAGTATAATTTGAACTACACAGGCTAGTTTATTTTGTTAAAACTTTTGAATCGGAAGTGTGAACAGTGAATTGTGACTGGTTGTCCTTTTCTTTGCAATGTAGGAAAATAAATGCCAAATTCTTTACATTTCAATTTATTAAAATGTATTTCATTTTCAGTCAGACATCAGGGGCAAAGTTTTACCGTTGTGTCATTGTTCTTTAGTTGGTTTGCCCTCAATCTTTATAAAACCACTACATAAGAATGGTTGATTTATACAAATAAACCCTATGTAAATTCACCGGTTCCGAAGCTCAGCCCCGCACTGTCGTAATCTCGATACATTGGTTTGCCAACAGGAATATGCAGATTTCTGAACCCTGGAGGAGGATTGGAGGCTGGGCCAGTGGAATGCTACGTGTCTTGAGGTCTTTCTACAGTTCTTAGATGACTATCGTCAAAGTTGTCAAGTAACTCGAGCGAGGCGACACATTCCTACCGGTTATTGGACCTTATACTCTCCGGGTCAACAGTCCATTGGGGTTAACCTTAGCCTAGTGCATGATGTTGGGTGTCAAAAAGCAGCAGACGGTAAGATATACATACACTTATTTGAAACATCATATTCAAATATAAAATAGATTTTGAAAGTTGTCTAATAGCATAAGCATGTATAGAAATGTTGTAGCCCACGAAGCCCAGAGTGCTCGAGGTGCCTAGGCTAGAAATGGTGTAGCCTCAATGCATTTATAAATAATTATTGCGTTGAGTGACCTTAATACGTGTATTTCGTTAACTAACGTTATAACCTCATTCTAATTAAAACCTTTAACTGATAAGTTACATAATAGCAATTATGTGGATAAAGTGCTAGACATGTTTGTTGACCAAACCTACTTCATCAAACAACGGTTAGAAGTCTGATACGATCAGCGCTGTCACTGTTGACCGTGAAGTAGGCTCTTTTCAAGTTTTCACACTGGTAGGAAATTAAACTGATTTGATTTGACATAGGCATTGGTGGAAAAAATGCCCAACTGTCATACTTGAGTAAAAGTATAGATACCTTAATAGAAAATGGCTCAAGTAAAAGAGAAAGTCACCCAGTAAAGTAGTACTTGAGTAAAAGTATTGGTTTTAAATATACTTAAGTATCAAAAGTAAATGTAATTGTTAAATCGTATGTAAGTATTAAAAGTACATTCCTTATATTAAGCGAACCAGACGGTACCATTTAAAATATATATATATATATTTACGGATAACCAGGGGCACACTAACACTGACATAATTTACAAACAAAGCATTTGTGTTTAGTGAGTTACCAGATCAGAGGCAGTAGGGATGACCAGGGATGTTCTCTTGATAAGTGTGTGAATTGGACCATTTTCTGTCCTGTACGAGTACTTTTAGGTGTCATGAAAAATGTATGGGTGTCAGTAAAAAGTTCATATATTTTGGGGGAGAATGTAGTAAAGTAAAAGTTGGCAAAAATATAAATAGTAAAATACAGATACCCAAGAAAACTACTAAGTTGTACTTTAAAGTACATAGGGACTTTACACCACTGCATATAGGTTAAATTGTATATCATTTTTGTTGTTGTTGAGAAGTAGCCTAATGGTCATTAATGACTCGTCATTTAGTTAATTGTATGTCCCACTTAGAATGAACCATAACTGAAGCCTTCACAAATCCTTTATAATACCTAGTGTATTTAAGCAATAAGGCCGTAATTAGAGCAGTACAAATAAGTGTTTTGTCATACCCGTGGTATACAGTCTGATATACCACCGCTGTCAGCCAATCAGCATTCAGGGCTCGAAAATGTTGATTGGCTGACAGCCGTGGTAAATCAGACTGAAAACCACGGGTATGACGAAACATTTATTTTTACTGCTCTAATTACATTGGTAACCAGTTTATATTAGCAATAAGGCTCCTCAGGGGTTTGTGGTATTTGGTCAATATACCACGGCTAAGGGCTGTAACCAGGCCCTCCGTGATGCATCATGCCTAAGAACAGCCCTTGGCCGTGGTATATTGGCCATATACCACACCCCTTCGTGCCTTATTGCTTAATAGGTGGGTCTAATCCTGAATGCTGATTGGTAAAAACCGCATTCCAGCCGGTGTCTATTCCACAAGTTACCATCGACTAAATCTATGACGTTAAAATGCCTATTTACTCTCATCGGCCCAGACAGGCACTTTATAAACTTGCTTTCCACTATTAAAAGCAGCTAGACATTATTTCACATTTCTTTTAGACTAACATTTAGTTTTCAACAGCAGATATTTGTATAAACCTTGCTGCCTGTCTCTCCAACATTTGCAACATTGTTTCAATGTTAATATTTGATCTCCAGATGTCCCATAGTAATGAACATGTCGGGAGTTGGGACATGTTCATCATTTGTATGGATATATACAAAGTACTATCAATAGTTAACAGGTAAAACTTAACAAAGTACAGCTAGTTTGCTGTCTTTCCAGCTTAGGTTTGAAGTGAATGTGTTAGCTGTGTGGTTGGCTAGCTCCTCTGAACAAAGTGTCCTGACGAGAGAGCACATTTTCTACGCCAGTCGAAATCGCGCATCATTAGCTCGTTGTTATGGATGTATCCAAATTAATGTCTCTAGAAAACAAAATAAACAAACGCAAATGTAGCTACTTTGCTGTTATTCTGGCTGCACTGTTTGACTGTAAGTTAGCTGTAGTTGGCTAGCTAGCAAGCAAGGGATAAGAACGCTGCCAGCCAGTATGGCAATGAAATATTTAGAACGAACGACTGAGTCGCGTCCATAGATACAGAACAAAAAGACTAAACAACTGGGTCGCGTGTCTCTGGCAACCGAACCAATAGAACGAACGACCAGCCGGCTTGGGTAGCAACCCTAGATTTGTGTCTGGACTATATCTTGTGGAAGGATGAAATAGTATGAATAACTGAATCAAAATAACGTTTTTAATAAAAATATGTAAATCATTATTTGAATATGTTGGTAACCTGTTGTATAAAAGTGATAATGCCCTGAACACCCGTGCCAATATATCCTCCAAACTTCTCTGGCACTATTACTTAAATATAACAACCTTAAACCAATACCTAGTGACCTCGATCATCAAGCGTTTTGGGCCTCTTGGCATAACGTTTAAGGTGTTAGCTTGACTGTCACTTGACAAGGGTTTGAGTACCGGTTGGGGCTACCCCCCTGAATTCGCTATGTTGGTGTCAAAATTGGGATTGAGGCCATGGGGGAGGCGTTTACACGTGCGGGACTTGGTAAAGAAAAGCATGGGGACACACTCTCCCTAAGGAAGGGGGTAATGTAGTGACCTTAACCCAACACCTACAATAGCAACCTCATGAAGAGGTTCAGACTGTGATTCGAGACCCTGTTGGGGCCCCTACCCTCCGAAATCGCTAAAATATGCTTCAAATCAAGGTTTATTTGTCACCTGTGCCAAAAACAACAGGTGTAGTAGACCTTACAGTGAAATGCTTACTTACAGGCTCTAACCAATAGTGCAAAAAGTGAATAATTTACTAATCACTAATCATTTATAAGCAAATGTTACACCATAGCCTTATAAAGGGTGGCACAGGTTTATGCCACATTTGGCAAAGCCACTGTTCATGTAATGGCTTTGATTCATTTGATTTGTGAAGTATCTAAGTTGTGCCTTAAGCATTTATGAAGCCTTTATAAGTAGGAAGTTAGTATTTAATCTTGTGTAGCTGATACAGGCTACTTCTGTGCTGCTAATGAACTGACAAGGTTTGTGTGGCAGAAAACAATTGGCGTAGGCAGTAAACCAGCTAATACCACAAATGCTTTGTAACAGTGAAATGTAGCTCACTTTAGTCTGCATAGTTTCTACAGGTTTACTTACAATGAGTTAGCCCAGTACTATACGTAGACAACATGTTAGCACAGTATAAGTTGGAAGAGTGTGGAAAGCAGCAAGTTGATAAGGTGCTGGTTCCAATACTTAGCATGTGGTTTTGCACAGGTATCTTATATTATCATGTACCGCTCACACAATCACAGTCTAAACTTGACCTGTGTGGGGAAACATTTGTACCAAACACATGTAAGGAACTGATGTGTATCAACAAATAGACCAATACCCTACATGTTTTTTCATAACCAACCTGTAGACAAAACATAAAGAATGTCACTCAAGTCATTGTTTTCTCAATATTTTGATACACTTAATACTGTAGGCTTACTTTGTCAGATTTCCACTCCGCTCTGATGGAGACTGTATAACTATGCAGTTAGGGTGTGGGAATAGGAAATGTTTCCAATAGTAAGGACAACTGTTTATTTTGTTCTACAGATTAAGTATGATGACAAGGGCAGTAGGGAACATTTTGTTTATCACCTCCTGTAGGTTCTGTTAGAATAGCCTATGTCACATGTTTTACTGCACAGTATCCATATAGAAAATTGAATTTAAACTAGGATGTTCTTGGAGTTGGCCTTACAAGAGCCACTCATCCATCGTATGCTGGAAGGGGCAATGGTAACACAGAGGGAATGAGAGAGGGAGAGTTAGAAACGCAGACGGAATACGAGGGGAAGGAAATGAGAAGGAAGCAGAGTGAAAAAGATGAATGTATTATACTACGGAGAATGAAAGAGAGTGAGAAACAGACAGACAGATTGAGCTGTGTGTGTTTGTGATAGTGACAGAGAGGGAGGGAGGGAGAGGCCAATAAAGGTAGAAGAAGTAGTGGAAGTCGAGTAAGAATTACAGCAAAGGGACAGAAACAATGAATCAATGGATAGATTGATGGAGAGAACAGAGTGATAAAAGTAGATTGAATTGCACAGCATGAGATGTGATTGGATCAGTGAGGTCGGGGCTGCTGAAGTGACAGAAGGAGAGGGTGGAGTGGCAGGGCTGAAAGTAAGGCTAAGTGGTCGTGGGTGTCTGCCGGGGTTTGATGAACGGTACTGTTTGTTTTTTCACCCACTATATGTGTGTTTGTGCATGAGAGGGTGGATGATGATGGGGAAATGCATCTAATTAAGATGTATCACCTTAAAAAATTGAATGTTTCACAAGTTGAATTTGCATAATGCAGTCAGTGATGTGTCATTATTGTAATAATTACACTGTAAGACGTTTGTTTGCCATTGATAGGTTCGCCAAAATGACATGACAGAGGCATAAGCAGAAGGAATTTTGAAACATGGACAACTGTGTAGCATTTCTTTGCATGTAAATGAAAAATCGACTGCAGTGCGTGCTTCAGATAGTTTTCACACCCCTTGACCTTTTCCACAATTTGTGTTATAGCCTGAATGTAAAATTGATTAAATTTATATATTTTTTGTCACTTATCTACATATACAATACTCCATAATGTCAAAGTGGATTAATGTTTTTTGAAATGTTTACAAATTAATAAAAAATGTGAAGCTGAAATGTCTAAATATTTGTTATGGCAAGCCTAAATAAATTCAAGAGTAAAAATGTTCTTAACAAGTCACATGATATGTTACATGGACTCACTCGGTGTGCATTTCTAGTGTCGAGAATAATTTTTGAATGACTACCTCATCTCTGTACCCCACACATACAATTATCTGTACGGTCCCTCAGTCAAGCAGTGAATTTCAAACACATATTCAACCACAAAGACCAAGGATGTTTTCCAATGTCTCACGAAGAAGGGCACCTATTGGTAGATAGGTTAAAAAAAGCAGACATTGAATATCCCTTTGAGCATGGTGAAGTTATTAATTACACTTTGAATGGTGTATGAATACACCCAGTCACGTCAAAGATACAGACGTCTTTCCTAACTCAATTGCCGGAGAGGAAGGAAACCGCTCAGGGATTTCACCATGAGGCCAATGGTGACTTTAAAACAGTTAGAGTTTAATGGCTGTGATAGGAGAAAACTGGGGATGGATCTACAACATTGTAGTTACTCCATAATACTAACACAGGAAAAAAAAGCCTGTACAGAATAAAAAATATTCCAAAACATTCCTCCTGTCTGCAACAAGGCACTAAAGTAATACTGCAAAATATGTGGCAAAGCAATTCACTTTTTGTCTGGAATACAGTGTTATGTTGGTGTCAAATCCAATACAACACATTACTGCGTTCCAGTCTCCATATTTTCAAGCATAGTGGTGGCTGCATCATGTTAGGGGTATACTTGTAATCGTTAAGGACTGGGGAGTTTTTCAGGATAAAAAATGAACACCAACACCATCATTAAGTTTTCGATGATTACAACAGTGGTAGGCCTGATCACCGACAACGACGAGACAGCCTATAGGGAGGAGGTCAGAGAACTGGCCGTGTGGTGTCAGGACAACAACCTCTCCTTCAACGTGATCAAGACAAAGGAGATGATTGTGGACTACAGGAAGAAGAGGGCCGAGCACGCACCCATTCTCATCGACGGGGCTGCAGTGGAGTAGGTTGAGAGCTTCAAGTGCCTTGGAAGGCACTACAGAGGGTAGTGCCAACAGCCCAGTACATCACTGGGCCAAGCTTCCTGCCATCTAGGACCTCTATACCAGGCGGTGTTAGAGGAAGGTCCTAAAAATTGTCAAAGACTCCAGCCACCGAAGTCATAGACTGTTCTCTCTGCTACTGCACAGCAAGTGGTACCGGAGTGCCAAGTCTAGGTCCAAGAGGCTACTAAACAGCTTCTACCCCCAAGCCATAAGACTTCTGAACATCTAATCAAATGGCTACCCAGACTATTTGCATTGCTCCCCCCCTATTTTACACCACTGCTACTCTGTTGTTATCATCTATGCATAGTCACATTAATAACTCTACCTACATGTACATATTACCTCAACTAACCGGTGCCCCCGCACATTGACTCTGTACCGGTACCCCCCTGTATATAGTCTCGCTATTGTTATTTTACTTCTGCTCTTTAATTACTTGATACTTTTATTTCTTATTCTTATCCATATTTCTTTTAACTGCATTGTTAATTTGGGGCTCGTAAGTAAGCATTTCAGAGTAAGGTCAACACCTGTTGTATTCGGCGCATGTGACTAATAACATTTGATTTAATTTGAAATTCGATATTTCTGTATTTAATTTTCAATAAATTTGATAACATTTCTAAAAACAGTTTTTCACTTTGTCATTATGTGGTATTGTGTGTAGATATTTAATATATGTATTCCATTTGGAATTCAGCCTGTAACAACAAAACGTTTAATAAATACTTTCTGAAGGCACTGTATAGGTTACTAGTGATGTAGGTACTAGTGTCATGGAAAATCTGCAAACATGTTGCCCTCGCCTCTATCCACCTGAAAGACTGTACTGTATGTACCTGGAGTTCCCTCCACCACCCTGATAGAAACATACCTCTGTGTGTGGAGGCTGTCGGCCGGCTGGTGTGGTGTGGTATTTGGTAGGAGATGGTGGGTGAGAGTGCAGAAAGAGTGCCCTCTGTTTATACAAGGCTCTCTGTCTGTGGTGGGGGCGTGGGGGCCCTGGTATGGTTAATAACAGGAGGTTGTGTGCGTAACCTACACTGGGTGGGGTAGTGGAAGGGCTGGGAAAGTTTTATGGGGAGTAGGCACTGGTAGGAAAGATGGGGGGGGGCACAAGAGGGGAGGGGGGCATAGAGAGGGAGTGAGAGGGAAGGATGCCACATCATCGCTGGGCTGCAGGCAGCACACTGGCCACATTGTCTGGTCCTGTTCCCTTCATTTCCTGGAGCCAGCCAGCATCCCAACACCACTGCCGTGTCTACCCAGCCAGAGACTGTCTCAGTCGGACTCACTCTGAAGGGGCCTATTCACCAAGTCACATTTGCAACGGTTCACATAGAAATGTGTTTTTTTATAAACCATACCTGACTTTCTATCAGGTTGAATGAAGAATCATGTCTTTTCTACAAAATATATCCCTCTCTGTAAGACTCTGAATATATTTGAATAAGCCCCTGGAGTATTTAAACTCCCCCTAGAAAGTATTTAGTGGAGTCTGTTGGGTTGATATAGCCCACTCGAATGGCAAAGCCTTCTACATATCTGGTCTGTATATCCTGTTTATCTTCTGTCTGTATGTTCAGTTTATTGTGGCAGCACCATTTCACCAAGTAAAATTCCTGTCCATGCAAATTCATTTGGTGAGTAAAGGTAATTCTAATTCATTCAAGCAAAGACAGACTTACTAGGCCTGAAGCAAAACCACGTAATTTATTGCAAGGCAACCATAACAAAAATGGTATGGTCTGTATGGTCCGTATCAAACCTGAACTAAATGAAATGGATTATGGTATGTTTGGCATGAGAAAGCATATGTGGACCAATGGGAGAAAAGAAGTGAGATGCATATGGACAAGATAATATCACACAGGAACATAGCAAAGCAAATGGCTAAACACAAGGACTCATTCCTTACTGTGTTACTGTATTTCATCTCCAACTGCCTAAGAGAATATTCTACATTCTTTCAGCATTTGTATGTAGCCTACTGTAGTTAGTCAAACAAAAAATGTTTGTGAAAGACGGGAGATACGGTAAAATTCTGCATCTTCTTACCCTAAAAAGTTGAAGTTGTACTAAATATGCTTTTGAGAGCAGAATGTGGGTGTGCATCATCTTTGAGCCAGAGACCACATTGATGTCATAACCTGTGGGATATGGGACTGGGGTGGTGTCCAAAGGATGATGTCATTATATATTTTTTTAAATCCTGAGAGCGACATCAGAAGCTGATGAGCTTTGCTCATATGGGTATTTTATAATTCAGTGCAAATTAAAGATAAACAACGTAGACTAGAGCATTACTCGTCAACACAAGTCACTCATTTCCTATTTCCTTCTTCTTCTGCTTTAATTTCAGGATCTGAACAGATCCACCAATGTAGTGTTTCAGGCCCACCATGTGACCCGGAGCAAGAGAGGTCAGGTGGTGGGCACTAGAGGAGGCTTCAGGGGTTGCACTGTCTGGCTCACAGGTAAACCGCTCACCATAGCCAATACTCAATGGATTGTCACTATTACATGTTGCTATTACAGTAGTGCTACTAGGGACTTTAGTGATAATGATACTATTGAGCATTGGCTAATCTCACCTGTACATTCTCCATGTGTCCACCGCCAGGTTTGTCTGGTGCTGGGAAGACCACCATAGCCTTTGCCCTGGAGGAGTATCTGGTGTCCCACGGCATCCCCTGCTACTCACTGGATGGGGACAACATCCGCCATGGCCTCAACAAGAACCTGGGCTTCACAGCCACTGACCGTGAGGAGAACATCAGACGTATTGCTGAGGTGGCCAAGTTGTTCGCAGACGCTGGCCTCGTCTGCATCACCAGCTTCATCTCTCCTTACACCAAGGTCAGGGGTCATTCTTGGGAGTGTTTGTCTACCCAATTCTGTTGGTATTGGTGGTATTGACTTGTGTAGAGTGTTCTGGTGCAAATGGATGCCGTATATCAAGTATAGTGTGTGTTACGATTGACAAGACAGCATTCTGACAATCCTGTTCCCTCTCCTCTTTTGTCTAAAGGATCGTGATGATGCGAGGAAGATCCTTGAGAGTGCTGGGTTACCCTTCTTTGAGGTGTTCATCAACGCTCCTCTAGAGGTGTGTGAGAGTCGCGATGTGAAGGGCCTCTACAAGAAAGCCCGTGCTGGAGAGATCAAAGGTACACACTTTTGGTCCTTTGTTTACATTTTGGTATCCATACATCGAAATGTAACTTCCTTATTATAAGGGAAGGAACATAACTATTCCCTCTATGTGTTCCATTTCTATCTGAAAGAGTCAATCAAACATCCTTTTTTGAAAAGGAATTCTAATGGATTTTTTAATGTTTTAATTTAACCTTTATTTAACTAGGCAAGTCAGTTAAGAACAAATTCCTATTTACAATGAAGGCCTACTGGGGAACAGGGGATTAACTGCCTTGTTCAGGGGCAGAACGACAGATTTTTAACTTGTCAGCTCGGGAATTCGATCGAGCAACCTTTCGGATACTGGCCGAAACGCTCTAACCAGTAGGCTACCTGCTGCCCCAACGTTGTACTAAAAACTGATCTACCTGTGTTCTCAGGCTTCACTGGGATCGATGCAGACTACGAGCGGCCCGAGGCTCCGGAGTTGGTGCTGAAAACAGGAGAGGTCACCGTTAACGAGTGCATTCGGCAGGTTGTGGACCTGCTTAGAGAGCAGGTGAACATGACAGATAGCTCACCTTTTTTACCCGCTCATCTAGCGCTAAACTTTTTAAAAAGTTAAGCGTATGTGTCACGTTCTGACCATAGTTCTGTTATTTTATTCTTTGTTTTAGTATGGTCAGGGCGTGAGTTGGGGTGGGCAGTCTATGTTTGTTTTTCTATGTTGGTTTTTGTGTTCGGCCTAGTATGGTTTTCAATCAGAGGCAGGTGTCGTTAGTTGTCTCTGATTGAGAATCATACTTAGGTAGCCTGGGTTTCACTTTTGGTTTGTGGGTGTTCGTTTCCGTGTGAGTGTTTGTTGCCACATGGTACTGTTTCGGTTTCGTTCATGTTCACGTCTATTGTTTTGTATTTCATAGTGTTCATTTTATGTCTTAACCTGTTGCGACGACCAAACCCGGATCCGGGATTCTATTTATAGACCTAAGCTCATTACCATAACGCAACGTTAACTATTCATGAAAATCGCAAATGAAATGAAATAAATATGCTATCTCTCAAGCTTAGCCTTTTGTTAACAACACTGTCATCTCAGATTTTCAAAATATGCTTTTCAACCATAGGAAAACAATCATTTGTGTAACAGTAGCTAGCTAGCGTAGCATTTAGCGTTAGCATTAGCGTTAGCATTTAGCAGGCAACTATCACAAAAACAAGTAAAGCCTTCAAATAAAATAACTTACCTTTGAAGAACTTCTGATGTTTTCAATGAGGAGACTCTCAGTTAGATAGCAGATGCTCAGTTTTTCCAAAAATATTCTTTGTGTATTAGAAATAGCTCCGTTTTGTACATCACATTTGGCTACCAAAAAAAAAAAAAAAAAAAACGAAAATTTAGCCCTCAAAACGCGAACTTTTTTCCAAATTAACTCCATAATATCAACTGAAACATGGCAAACGTGGTTTAGAATCAATCCTCAAGGTGTTTTTCCACATATCTCTTCGATGATATATCTTTCGTGGAAGCCTGGTTTCTCCTTGCTCTCAAATGGAAAAATAATTGCACCTGGCTTTGCGCTCCAATTTCGACGCAGGGACACCAGGCGGACACTTGGAAAATGTAGTCTCTTATGGTCAATCTTCCAATGATATGCCTACAAATACGTCACAATGCTGCAAACACCTTGGGGAAACGACAGAAAGTGTAGGCTCATTCCTTGCGCAATCACAGCCATATAAGGAGACAATGGAAAACAGAGCTTCAGAGATTCTGCTCATTTCCTGGTTGACGTATCATCTTGGTTTCGCCTGTAGAATGAGTTCTGGGGCACTTACAGACAATATCTTTGCAGATTCTGAAACTTCAGAGTGTTTTCTTTCCAAAACGGTCAATAATATGCATAGTCGAGCATCTTTTCGTGACAAAATATTGCGCTTAAAACGGGAACGTTTTTTATCCAAAAATGAAATAGCGCCCCTAGAGATCCAAGAGGTTAAAATAAACGTTATGGACACTTACCACGCTGCGCATTGGTCCTCCGATCTTTCTCGCTACTCCTCCTCAGAAGAGGAGGAAGAATTGCGTTACAGAAACTCCCACCACCAGAGGACCAAGCAGCGTGGTAACATGCAGCAGCAGCAGCGGCAAAGTACACAGGACTCCTGGGCATGGGAGGAGATTGTGGATGGCAAAGGACCCTGGACTCAGCCAGGGGAATATCGCTGTCCCAAAGCAGAGCTGGAGGCAGCGAAAGCAGAGAGGAGGCAGTACGGCAGTGCGGCTGGAAGCCCGAGAGGCAGCCCCAAAAATGTATTGGGAGGGTCACACGGGGAGTGTGGCGAAGCCAGGTAGGAGACCTACGCCAACTTCCCGTGTTTACCGGAGAGCGAGAGGGACCGGGCAGGCACAGTGTTATGCGGTGGAGCGCACGGTGTCCCCGGTGCGTGTGCATAGCCCGGTGCGGTACATTCCAGCTCCTCGTATCGGCCGGGCTAGAGTGGGCATCGAGCCAGGTGCCATGAAGCCGGCTCTACGTATCTGGTCTCCAGTGCGTCTCCTCGGGCCGGCGTACATGGCACCAGCCTTACGCATGGTGTCCCGGTTCGCCAGCACAGCCCAACCTTACCTGGTTGAATGCTCCCCGTAGCCAGGCCAGTGCGTCGAGGTGGAATAGCCCGCACTGACCTGGCTACGGGGAGCATTCACCAGGTAAGGTTGGGCAAGCTTAGTGCTCAAGAGCTCCAGTGCGCCTGCACGGTCCGGTCTATCCGGTGCCACCTCCACGCACCAGCCCTCCGGTGGCAGCCCCCCGCACCAGTCTGTCTCTCCGTCTTCTCCCTACAGGTGTTCCCACCTGTCCAGCGCTGCCAGAGCCTTCCTCCTGCCCAGCGCTGTCAGAGTCTCCCGTCTGTCCTGAGCCGCCAGAGTCTCCCGTCTGTCCTGAGCCGCCAGAGTCTCCCGTCTGTCCTGAGCCGCCAGAGTCTCCCGTCTGTCCTGAGCCGCCAGAGTCTCCCATCTTTCCTGAGCCGTCAGAGTCTCCCGTCTGTCCTGAGCCACCAGAGCCTCCAGTCTGTCCTGAGCCGCCAGAGCCGCCAGTCTGTCCTGAGCCGCCAGAGTCTCCTGTCTGTCCTGAGCCGCCCGAGCCACCAGTCTGTCCTGAGCCGCCAGAGCCGCCAGTCTGTCCTGAGCCGTCAGAGCCGCCAGTCAGCCAGGAGCCGCCAGTCAGCCAAGAGCCGCCAGAGCCGTCAGCCAGCCAGGAGCCGCCAGAGCCGTCAACCAGCCAGGAGCTGCCAGAGCCATCAGCCAGCCAGGAGCTGCCAGAGCCGCCTGTCATGCTGGCGATGCCGGAATCGCCCTTCACTCCGGCGCTGCCGGAGTCGTCCTTCACTCCGGCGCTGCCGGAATCCCCCGTCCATTCGGGACCCATGGTTAGGGTCCCAGTCGGAGGTCGGTGGCGAGGGTTGCCGCTCATAAGAGGCCACGGGGGCGGTTGAAGAGGCGGACAAAAACTATGGTGAAGTGGGGTCCACGTCCCATGCCAGAGCCGCCACCGCGGACAGACACCCACCAAGACCCTCCCCTATAGGTTCAGGTTTTGCGGCCGGAGTCCGCACCTTTGGGGAGGGGGGGGGGGGGTACTGTCACGTTCTGACCATAGTTCTGTTATTTTATTATTTGTTTTAGTATGGTCAGGGCGTGAGTTGGGGTTGGCAGTCTATGTTTGTTTTTCTATGTTGGTTTTTGTGTTCGGCCTAGTATGGTTCTCAATCAGAGGCAGGTGTCGTTAGTTGTCTCTGATTGAGAATAGTTCTGTTATTTTATTATTTGTTTTAGTATGGTCAGGGCGTGCGTTGGGGTTGGCAGTCTATGTTTGTTTTTCTATGTTGGTTTTTGTGTTCGGCCTAGTATGGTTCTCAATCAGAGGCAGGTGTCGTTAGTTGTCTCTGATTGAGAATCATACTTAAGTTGCCTGGGTTTCACTTTTGGTTTGTGGGTGTTCGTTTCCGTGTGAGTGTTTGTTGCCACACGGTACTGTTTCGGTTTCGTTCATGTTCACGTCTATTGTTTTGTATTTCATAGTGTTCAGTTTATGTCTTAAAATAAACATTATGGACACTTACCACGCTGCACATTGGTCCTCCGATCCTTCTCGCTACTCCTCCTCAAAGAGGAGGAAGAATGCCATCACAGTATGTAATGGAATTGACACTAAACCTAGCTTATAACAAACATATAAAGACAAAACCAAACAAAACGTATCATAAGGGCTTGAAAAAAACTACTAAAGTGATAACTGCTTATGCATACAAACCAGCTGTCATGTTATCTTTACATGACATTGTCCTCTCTCTGTAATTTTTCAGAGTATTGTTCCAAGTGGAATCACAGAGGAGGTGAATGAACTTTTTGTTCCTGAGAACAAGCTGAAGCTAGTTCAGGTCGACGCTATCACACTTCCCACAATCAGCATCACCAAGGTAACAACACACCTCTCCACTACTAATCCATATATTTTTTATGATGACCCAAATGACCATATGTAAATATTTGACTGGGTGGCAGGCTGTGCTCACATTTGCCTCTAGATCTCTCTCTTTTGGATTGTACTATATGTTCTAATCGATTGGGCTGATTGCCAAGGTTTGAAAATCAATTCAAATCAAACATAGTAAATATGCAGCTACAGTATTTGCATTGTATTTGATATGACTTGAATTACTGTGATAGGTAAACCCTAGTATCCTGATAAGTGGAGTTGTTAGTACAACGCTACTTACTGTATTGTAGTAAAACTGTAATAATATGTGCACTTGGAAACTAAAACTTTATCATACCACCATGAAGCATGGAGATACAGTATATCACATGAAATTGGTGTGATGAAAAGTCTTACTTTACTATCTCTGTTGCCTCATGAGCTGTTTTTCATTCAGCATGGTTTTGTGTGGACTCTGCCACCCCTGATAGCATCCAATATCTCTAACATATCAGCTGTTAAGGGATATTGTTAACAGTCAGTAAGTTAAATGCCTACCAGTTTGATGTATATTACCCCCGGTCTGTCCTGTTTAGTTGGACCTCCAGTGGGTGCAGGTGCTGGCTGAAGGCTGGGCCACCCCACTGAAGGGCTTCATGAGGGAGAGGGAGTTCCTCCAGGTGCAACATTTCGGCAACCTCCTCGACGGTAAGAACCACACACACACACCCTTATAATACATCGCAACATTACTCAGCCAATTCTTATTCTCCCCTCTTCATAATGGAGCGAGTGACAGTGGATGGATATTATATAAGGTTGTTTCTAATTGTTATCCTGACCATGTGACTATAGCGAATAACCAGGGCCCGAAGTTTCCCTTGGTAGGTTCACATGTTTAGCACAAACTCCAGGCCCTATCATCACACACATTTATCGTTCCCTGGTTCAGATGGAACCATCAACCAGTCTATTCCCATCGTCCTGCCTGTTACCACGGAAACCAAGCAGAGGCTGGACGGCTGTGCGGCGGTAGCTCTGGAGTTCCAGGGAACCCTTGTGGCCATTCTAAGACAGCCAGAGTTCTACGAACACCGCAAAGAGGAGCGCTGTGCCCGTCAGTGGGGTACCACCTGCCCCCAGCACCCCTACATTAAGGTTATCACTAACCACACACGTTCATTCATAGATGTTTAGCAAACATAGATGTCCTTTGTTGTGTTAAAACAACACTCTGTGCACACTCTTGTGCATCCAATTCCTAGCTATAATGGAGTTGAATGAAGTTGCACTTGAACATATCCATCACGTGAAATATCTTGATATTATGTCATTCATATCTTTACAACATCCACAACTTTTTACAGATGGTGATGGAGGGAGGTGATTGGCTGGTGGGTGGCGACCTGGAGGTGCTGGACCGAATCAGATGGAACGATGGGCTGGACCAGTACCGCTTTACTCCACGGGAGCTCAAGCAGAAGTTTAAAGAAATGAAAGCAGGTTAAAAGAGTTTCTCTAAAGGCAGTACAAATATACAGTACATGGCATAATAAACAAAAGATACATTTGAGTTGGCCTTCACACTCGTACCCACCCGTATGTATACAGGTTGAAAATGGCAGATTTGGCACTGATAAACGTCTAAATTGGAACCCAGTGGCTGTACAGTAACATGCTATACATGACGTCAGAGCTCAGGCTCTAAGCTTCACCGCGCTGTATGGGCTTTGACTGACAGCTGTTCTGAACTTGAGCACTTCATGCAACAAGTAGTTACCCCTATCCTTCCCGCTAATTGGGCAACTTTTGAACACTTTTGGAAAAAGCTGTAAATAAGAGGACTTTTCAAAGATGAGACGTTGAGGATTATAATAAATACCGCTTTGGTGTCATACAAGCAAGCCAAACACCCATGCCCTTCAAATTTCCATATCATAAAACTCATGTCATATACAGTGTCAACGTTTATGATCACTGTGTTTGATGTACAGTTACAAGATTACATGGTGTCACACCCTAGGTTGTTGTTTATTGTGAAGAAAATTCCTCCTTTCTATGTGCACCAAAATGATGATCTGTTTCCCTGAATTGCATTGTGAAAGCCTAACACTGTAATATCGTATTTTGTAACTCAACTAGTCGTGCTGGCAATAGAACAGGCTTTCAAATGATGCCCACTTGTCCCAGATTGCAATTTATAATGTACTGTTTTTCGATTGCTTAAACAACAAAAGAAAACAACTACAAGTGTGCTTGCTCTAGTCCCTCAATGGCAGAGCTAGGCGAGCTCAAAAAAAATGTTATAGTTAAAGTCTGTTCTTTGAGTTATAAAAGTGCATTGGAATGAATTAGGAACTGTGCACACTTTGGAGAGGTGTGTGGCCACTTGAAGACACTAGTTAGTCCTCTCACTCAAACCCATTTAATTGTTTTGTCTTATGTTGCACCTACCCCACAATATTCTTATCATGTTCATGAATATATCCAGAGTATTTTTAGTTTTCATTATCAACAAATGCTACGCAACGTACAGTAAATGTAAAATGAAGTGTAATGTTTGGATTCAGTCTTGTGTCAGGTGAACAGTTGTGTCCTCACCTTTGGTCTAATAATGTCCCATAATCTCCAAACTGTTATTTTTCAATTGCTACTGTGGTTATGCATATGCTTTTCATATTTATTCTGTAAAAAAAACATTGAATTTAGTCCTATCCATATAGTCCAATTCCCACGATTGTAAAGGGTTAAATATTAAGTCAAATAAATTAAGGTTTATGTCTAGCTACAGAAACATATTTTTTTCAGAAGCATTTGACAAAGGACCAGGTGCAAAAAGTAGCATGGTAAAAATGACCATGAGCATCTATCTGGTCCTTTGTCAAGTGCTTCTGAAGAAAAAAACAATATGTGCATGGTAGAATTTCTTGTTTGCACTAGATGGAGACATATTCCTCTGTGTGAGACATTGAGGACTGTTTCGTCATGAGTCAACTGTTGTGCGTACGTTTTCACCCCCTATGTTATCTGCACTGACAATGGTGTTGACTGTTTTTGACCAGTGTTCATTAATTTATCCACAAGTTATGGGGATACCAAAAGGCATGCAAAGTACATACAAAATAAAAATGTATGGGCTCCAACATGACGTTATGTTCACTTGTACAGTTACACAATGAGACCACAGGATGCAAATGATGAACTGAATGCAAATTATGTTTGATATGTCCTCTTGTTACCAACCCCCTACCAACCACTTGTAAGAAAGTCCTCACTGAAGTTAATTCCATATCTCTCTCCTATTCTCTATGACCACCAGATGCCATCTTCGCCTTCCAGCTGCGGAATCCGGTCCACAATGGCCACGCCCTGTTGATGCAGGACACCAAGCGCCGCCTTCTGGAGCGGGGCTACAAGCGACCCGTCCTCTTGCTGCACCCGCTGGGGGGCTGGACCAAAGACGACGACGTGCCCCTGGACTGGCGCATGAAACAGCACGCTGCAGTACTGGAGGAGGGGGTACTGGACCCCACCAGCACCATAGTGGCTATTTTCCCATCCCCCATGATGTACGCTGGACCCACTGAGGTAAGGGTCAACAACACAGCCATCAACACATTCATAGTTTTTGTGTGTTTAGCAGGAGATATGATGCAGAATTTAGTCAGTTACAGTAAGTAAACCCCCATTTGGCGAGGCAGATGATGTCACTGTAGGGCTGTGAATACCCTATTGTGTTAGTCCAGCACTAAGGTTAACATATTTAAGACCATAATGTGTGTGCTTATGTATGAGCATACATTTGTTTTTCCTTCAGGTCCAGTGGCACTGCAGAGCGCGGATGATCGCCGGAGCTAACTTCTACATTGTGGGTCGTGACCCAGCGGGCATGCCCCATCCCGAGACCAAGCAGGACATTTATGAGCCCACCCATGGGGGAAAGGTCCTCACCATGGCCCCCGGCCTCACCTCTGTAGAGATCATCCCCTTCAGAGTGGCTGCCTACAACAAGACCAAGAGGGCCATGGATTTCTACGACAAGGACCGGTGAGTGGAATGTTAAAGATTGATTATGGCTTTTGTAATGCATATTTACAGAAGATTTTATACAGGGCCTGTGGTGGGAAATGTTTGTCAAAGAATCTTCAAAAGCGGACACTGCTGATCATTTTCCTTCTGTCTCTCTCTTTATCTCTCATCTCCATCTATCTCGCTTCCCCTCCTCTGCCTTTCCCAGACACGCTGAGTTTGAGTTCATCTCTGGCACCAGGATGAGAAAGCTGGCGCGGTGCGGGGAGAACCCCCCAGACGGCTTCATGGCCCCCAAGGCCTGGAAGGTCCTGACTGAGTACTACAGCTCTATACAGAAGGACCAGTAACTCAAAGACCAGAGCTCTTAGAAGAGCAACAACTCTAGTCCTCAAGGAATGTTCTAGTTTGATGTTGTTATGTGTTTCATTTCATTATCCCAGTAGATGATTCAGTTAGTAAGGAATCCATTAATGACTGAAATCAAGTGAGACCAAGCAGTCCTGGAGGATTGGAGTTGTGTGCCTATCTTCATTGAATGAAAACCCATGTGATGTCAGAGGAGCTAGTGGTGGGGTTTAAGCAGTGAAAACATTCCTATGTTTGTCTATGTATCTGTAAATCATTATATTTAAAGAAAAGGTATACATATATGAGATATATTTAATCTTTAGAGACTAACATGTATCCCATGATTTTAAAATGTCTCCCACTCTTCTTATTTTGTGAGATCATTATACAGGAAGTTACTGATAGTTTTACCTCCCAAAAGCATTTTTGGATATTTAAAGACGTGCCATTTATGATGATGCAGTAAATAAGTTGCTGGTGATATTTAATTCAATTTTAACATTTCCCACCTACCTATTTCTATTCCGGATGATTGATTTATCATTGTTATCCAATTTCTTTTTCTTGAATTTTCAAACAAAGCTTTTCATCTTCCAAACGTAAGTGCCTTTTCTTCAGAATGTAAACACTGTTTAACTACTGTACTGTATAAAATGTCCCTTCGGGTTTCTAAGAAGTTTGATATGAAGAACTATAAATAGCGTTATGATCATCAATAACTCTTGTATGAAAGATGTTGGCTTACAACTGTAGAGTCTATGCGAAGATTCAAAATGTCAGTGTAGAAATTGTGTGAAGAATTACATTTTATAGAAGAATGAAATTTTATAGAAAAAATCATTAAAACTGTATTTATTGCATCAAACCAGAAAACTGTCTCAAATTGAATACTGTATAAACAATGTATATGTCCATACATGAATGTATCAGACAAGATTTTAAATAAATATTTTATTCTCAACAAAATCACTTAATCTGTATTTCCTAATTTCAGATACAATTTGATTTGATTTGCAAGGTGTTAGTCAATCAGATAAAAATGAAAGGTTGGTACTGACGTTTGGATTAATAGAGCCTGCATCTCTGCTGAGTACAAGACTGAAACTGCAACACTGCTCTCTGCTGGCAGGAGATTGTACTGCAAATAGTTCAACATTTTACATTATGGATTTGATCAAGTTTTGTGATTTGAATTGCACATTGACTCTTGGAGGTGCCTTAAAAATAATTGGTGGGACCAAATGTAACATTGACAATGCTTATGGGGTTGTAAAATGTCATATTGGCTTATTGGGGTATGCTGATAGGAGTACCTGTCTATCACATGTAGAGACCACATGCAGTGAGCTATAAAAGTATTGGGACAGTGACACGTTTTTGTTTTGGCTATGTACTCCAGCACTTTGGATTTAAAGTGATACAATGACTAGAACGTTAAAGTGCAGACTGTCTGTTTTAATTTGAGGGTATTTTCATCCATATCGGGTGAACTGTTTAGAAATTACAGCACTTTTTGTTCCTAGTCCCCCCATTTTAGGGGACCAGAAGTACTGGGACATGTTCACTTATTTGTATTAAATTAGTTAAAAGTTAAGTATGTGGTCCCATATTCATGGTACGCAATGAATGCATCACGCTTGTGATTACAAACTTGTTGGATGCATTTGCTCTTTGTTTTGGTTGTGTTTCAGAGTATTTTGTGCCCAATAGAAATGAATGGTAAATAATGTATTGTGTCATTTTGGAGTAACTTTTATCATAAATAAGAACAGAGTATGTTTCTAAACACTTCTACATTAATGTGGATGCTATCATGATAACGGATCATCCTGAATGAATTGTGAATAATGAGTGCGAAAGTTGCAAATATCATACCCCTCCCCAAAAAATGCTAACCTCCCCTGTTATTGTAATGGTGAAAGGTTAGCATTGTATGATATTTGTGCGTTTGTAACTTTCTCAGTCATCATACTATGGGCCCGTGCAGCCAGGTAATTTCTTGCTTATATTTATGTGTTATGAATCACATTTTCTTCAGTGAGGCGGTTCACATTTGATGTAACATCATGTCCACATTTATGATCCATAACAGCAAATGAGAACATGACTCACTGGGCACAGATGTCAATTCAACGTCTATACCATGTTGGTTCAACGTAATTTCACTGAAACAACATTGATTCAACCAGTGTGTGCCCAGTGGGGATGAAGTGGGCTAAAGAACTCTGAAAAATACACATTAGTATCATAAACTGATTCATCAATTCCAATGACAAGCAATGGTTTTATGGACCCTCTTTTAGATCCTAAATGCATTATGAATTCTTATTATATACAGCAAAGTCAATACACTGAATCAACTGATTTAATACTGAGTGAATGAGTTAACTAAATTAACCTAATAGATTAATTGGATGCATTTAAAATCACCAGAGACTCATGGAGATGGTCCAATGTTCTTGAGGCAGTGATTAATTATGCTTGGCGTTAAACTGCTGTAAGGGCTTGTGTTGCTATGAGATAAGTCTTCTCCCATGTAGGGGTAATATTGGATTTTGGCAAACGCCACATCCTCCCGCCCAGCTGTCAGCTATGTCTAGAGCAGGGGTGGGCAACCCTGTTCCTGGAGTGCTGCAGGTACTGCAGGATTTTGTTCCAACTAGGCACCACACCTGACCAACTGAGGTAATAGATCATTTCAGTGACTGCCTAAATTCAACACACCTGGTCTTCCAGGTTGGTTAAATCAAAATTATGAAGTGCCTGAGTCATTCCAGGGCCAGTGTTGCCTAACCATGAACTAGAAGTTTGGCGTTTAAAATCCTATATACCAGGGATATTGTCACGACTTCTGGTGGACATGTCCAACCGCTCCGATGCCTATGGAGCTGGGAGGTACTGCGCTCAGGGAGACCGGAGGAGGGGCTTTCAGTGTACCATCTGTGGCCGCAGATGTCACACTGCTGTTCGGTGACGTATTGAATCCTCTAGGGTTCGAGGCAGCAGGCAGGGCACTCTGGCGTCACCCCAGGTGAGAAGGCACCATTCTCACCCAGAGCCCTCTGTTGCACACATGTTTTTGTTTGTTACTTTTCCTGAGCTTTTCCTGCATTCCCAGCATAAGGCGCTTGTCGATTCAGGCGCGGCTGGGAATTTTATTGACAGATCATTTGCCCATAGTTTAGGGATCCCCATTGTTCCCGTGGATGTGCCCTTCCAGTTCACGCCTTAGATAGTCAACCATTAGGGTCAGAGTTGATTAGGGAGGTCACCTCTCCTTTGGGCATGGTGACGCAGGGGGGTCATACGGAGAGAATTAGTCTCTTCCTTATTGACTCTTCTGCGTTTACCGTGGTGCTAGGCCTACCCTGGTTAGCTTGTCATAACCCCACTGTTTCTTGGCCACAGAGGGCTATCACGGGGTGGTTGTGAGAGTGCTCAGGTAGGTGTTGTGGGGTTTCAGTTGGTGCCACTACGGTGGAGAGTCCAGACAGGTCTCCACCATGCGCATTCCCCCTGAATATGCCGATTTGGCACTCGCCTTCTCCAAAAAGAAGGCAACTCAATTACCACCTCATCGACGGGGCGATTGTGCGATAGATCTCCTGGTAGACGCTGCACTTCCCAGGAGTCACGTGTATCCCCTCTCACAGGCGGAGACGGGAGCTATGGAAACATATGTGGTCCTCCATTTCACTCGCCTCCTCAAGTTTCTTTTTTGTGAAGAAGAAGAAGGGAGGTCTGCGCCCGTGTATTGACTATAGGGGTCTGAATCAGATCACTGTGAGGTATAGTTACCCGCTACCGCTCATAGCCACAGGATAGAGTCAATGCACGGTTCTTCACCAACACCAACACTCACCGACACTTCCGGCGCCGACAGAGATGGCCGCCTCGCTTCGCGTTCCTAGGAAACTATGCAGTTTTTTGTTTTTTTACATTAGTACCCCAGGTCATCTTAGGTTTCATTACATACAGTCGAGAAGAACTACTGAATATAAGATCAGCGTCAACTCACCATCAGTACGACCAAGAATATGTTTTTCGCGACGCGGATCCTGTGTTCTGCCTTACAAACAGGACAACGGAGTGGATCCCATGCAGCGACCCAAAAAAACGACTCCGAAAAAGAGGGAAACGAGGCGGTCTTCTGGTCAGACTCCGGAGACGGGCACACCGTGCACCACTCCCTAGCATTCTTCTTGCCAATGTCCAGTCTCTTGACAACAAGGTTGATGAAATCCACGGAAACGTGGCTCACTGGAGAGACGCTATCGAGGCGGTGCAGCCAACGGGTTTCTCCACGCATCGCGCAGACAGAAACAAACATCTTTCTGGTAAGAAGAGGGGCGGGGGCGTATGCCTTATGACTAGCGTGACATGGTGTGATGAAAGAAACATACAGGAACTCAAATCCTTCTGTTCACCTGATTTAGAATTCCTCACAATCAAATGTAGACCGCATTATCTACCAAGAGAATTCTCTTCGATTATAATCACAGCCGTATATATCCTCCCCCCAAGCAGACACATCGATGGCTCTGAACAAACTTTATTTGACTCTTTGCAAACTGGAAACCATTTATCCGGAGGCTGCATTCATTGTAGCTAGGGATTTTAACAAGGCTAATCTGAAAACAAGACTCCCTAAATTTTATCAGCATATCGATTGCGCAACCAGGGGTGGAAAGACCTTGGATCATTGTTACTCTAACTTCCACGACGCATATAAGGCCCTGCCCCGCCCCCCTTTCGGAAAAGCTGACCACGACTCAATTTTGTTGATCCCTGCCTACAGACAGAAACTAAAACAAGAGGCTCCCACGCTGAGGTCTGTCCAACGCTGGTCCGACCAAGCTGACTCCACACTCCAAGACTGCTTCCACCATGTGGACTGGGACATGTTTCGTATTGCGTCAGACAACAACATTGACGAATACGCTGATTCGGTGTGCAAGTTCATTAGAACGTGCGTTGAAGATGTCGTTCCCATAGCAACGATTAAAACATTCCCTAACCAGAAACCGTGGATTGATGGCAGCATTCGCGTGAAACTGAAAGCGCGAACCACTGCTTTTAATCAGGGCAAGGTGTCTGGTAACATGACCGAATACAAACAGTGCAGCTATTCCCTCCGCAAGGCTATCAAACAAGCTAAGCATCAGTACAGAGACAAAGTAGAATCTCAATTCAACGGCTCAGACACAAGAGGCATGTGGCAGGGTCTACAGTCAATCACGGACTACAGGAAGAAATCCAGCCCAGTCACGGACCAGGATGTCCTGCTCCCAGGCAGACTAAATAACTTTTTTGCCCGCTTTGAGGACAATACAGTGCCACTGACACGGCCTGCAACGAAAACATGCAGCCTCTCCTTCACTGCAGCCGAGGTGAGTAAGACATTTAAACGTGTTAACCCTCGCAAGGCTGCAGGCCCAGACGGCATCCCCAGCCGCGCCCTCAGAGCATGCGCAGACCAGCTGGCCGGTGTGTTTACGGACATATTCAATCAATCCCTATACCAGTCTGCTGTTCCCACATGCTTCAAGAGGGCCACCATTGTTCCTGTTCCCAAGAAAGCTAAGGTAACTGAGCTAAACGACTACCGCCCCGTAGCACTCACTTCCGTCATCATGAAGTGCTTTGAGAGACTAGTCAAGGACCATATCACCTCCACCCTACCTGACACCCTAGACCACATATGTCAGAGTCAAGGCCCGCGGGCCACATCCGGCCCGCAAGAAGGTTTTTTACGGCCCCTGGGATGATCTTGATTTATTATTAGAACCGGCCCGCAGCAAGCCGGCAGCCCGCAGATCTTTTACACGCACCAATACTACATTTCCCACAATGCAAAGGTGACGCACCGAGCAGTAGGCTGCTTCATTTCAATATTTATTGGCACAGCAGTCGTCAGCATCACAGTAAAATTAACTTTCAGATACCCATCAAAAATGGCAAAACGGAAGGTGGATACTGAGAACCGGGGGTTTCAAACAAGGTGGGAGTCGGAGTATATGTTCACGAAGGTAGCTGGAAAACCTGTGTGTCTTCTGTGTGGAGAAAGTGTGGCGGTACTGAAAGAGTATAATCTGAGACGACATTATGAAACGAAACACGCGGACAAAAACAAGAATATGGACATGGAACAAAGGCTACAAAAGGCAGAGGAATTAAAACGAGGCCTCAAATCTCGACAGGCTCTGTTCAAAAAAGCCAAATCACAAGGCCAGGCTGCTGTCAAGGCCAGTTTTATTTTGGCAGAAGAGATCGCTAAATCAGCCCGGCCATTTACGGAGGGGGATTTCATCAAAAACTGCATGATTAAAGTTTGTGACGAAGTTTGCCCAGAAAAAAGGCAACTCTTTTTAAATGTGAGTCTGAGCAGAAACACCATTGCCGAGAGAGTAGACCAGTTGTCCATCAATCTAAAAGAGCAGCTTGTGAAAAAGGGAAAAGATTTTATTGCATATTCCTTGGCTGTGGATGAGAGCACCGACATTTCTGACATTGCCCAGTTGTCAATTTTCATCCGCGGAGTGGACTCCAACCTAAGCGTGACAGAGGAGTTTTTGGCTTTACGTCCTATGCATGGCACAACTACGGGGCATGATTTGTATGAAGAGGTGTCAAGATGTGTAAATGAGATGGAGCTGCCTTGGGAAAAACTCGTGGGTTTGACAACCGATGGAGCACCTGCGATGTGTGGACACAGGAGCGGACTGGTGGCGAAGATACGGGAAAAGATGCAAGAGGAAAACGCGACAGGTGAGCTGACAGCTTATCATTGTATCATACACCAGGAAGCGTTGTGCGGTAAAGCCTTGAAAATGGAGCATGTAATGAGCATCATCACGCGCACAGTTAACTTTATCAGAGCCAAAGGTTTGAATCACCGCCAGTTCAAGGCATTTCTGACGGAGTTAGAAACGGAGCATGGTGATTTGCCTTATCACACAGAGGTGCGATGGCTAAGCCAGGGAAAGGTGCTTCAAAGATGTTTCGAGCTTCGTGAGGAGATTTGTCTGTTCTTGGACAGCAAAGGGAAAGACACAACACAACTCCGAGACGAAATGTTTCTGTGTGAAATGGCTTTTCTGTGTGACATTACGAGTCATCTGAATGCAATAAACTTGCAGCTGCAGGGTCGGGATCGTGTCATCTCTGATATGTACAGTACAGTGAAGGCATTTAAAACCAAACTGACTCTGTGGGAGACGCAGATGCGGAAAGAAAATTTGAGCCACTTTCCCAGCTGCCAGACCATGAAAGAGAAGCTCTCTACCAGTGCGTTCCCGAGCACACAGTTGGCTGATAAAATAGGTATGCTTGCCGCTGACTTTCGACGCCGATTTGCTGACTTTGAAGCACAAAAAAGCAGGTTGGAACTGCTCGGTAACCCATTTGCTGTTGACGTGGAAAGCTCACCACCAAACCTCCAAATGGAGTTGATTGACCTCCAATGCAATGATGCACTGAGGGCAAAATATGCGGCAGTGGGTGCTGCGGAGTTCGCCCGTTTCCTCCCCGGCACAATGCCCCAGCTGCGCATCCAGGCTGCTCAAACGTTGTCTATGTTTGGCAGCACATACCTGTGTGAACAACTGTTTTCTTTGATGAACCTGAACAAAACATCACACAGAAGTCGACTTACTGCTGAACACCTCCACTCAATTCTGAGGATTTCTTCAGCTCAGAGCCTTACCCCGAACATTGATGAACTTGTGGAAAAGATGGGACACCACCAAGTATCACCCTCAACCTCAAACAAGTGAACATTACTGTGCAATCACATATTTAGAGTTTTTACTCAGTTCAAGTTTAAAAGTTAAAATGTAATATTTGTTTTCACTGCATGTTACTTCTCCTTAAACAAAGTGTTGTTTTTGATTAATAGATTTTTGCACTTTATTTTTTTGTATTTCAATCCAATTATATTTTAAAAATATTTCAGTTGAGTGGATGATAGAAAATTGCTATTATTGTTTTTTCTTTGAAGTAAATTTAGCCCACTTTTGCTAAAATAGAAAATATAGTCTACTGATGGTGCCTTGAATACCGGTTTCTTTCATTTAATGTTCATGTTATGGGGATATTTATATAAAGGAAATTTGTCTTTTGTGTCTGTTGAAAATTAAAGATTACTGACAGAGCCATAAGAAAATATTGCTTTATTTATCTGATCATATTGTAATATATTTGTTAGGTTTTCAGTAGGTTCAATTAGGTTCACTAGACTATATGCGTCATTTAAAAATTTTTCAATGAACATTCGAACAGTCCGGCCCTCGTCTTGTAGCTGATTTTTTTATTTGGCCCTCCGTCCATTTGACTTTGACACCCCTGCCCTAGACCCACTCCAATTTGCTTACCGCCCAAATAGGTCCACAGACGACGCAATCTCAACCACACTGCACACCGCCCTAACCCATCTGGACAAGAGGAATACCTATGTGAGAATGCTGTTCATTGACTACAGCTCGGCATTCAACACCATAGTACCCTCCAAGCTCGTCATCAAGCTCGAGACCCTGGGTCTCGACCCCGCCCTGTGCAACTGGGTACTGGACTTCCTGACGGGCCGCCCCCAGGTGGTGAGGGTAGGCAACAACATCTCCTCCCCGCTGATCCTCAACACTGGGGCCCCACAAGGGTGCGTTCTGAGCCCTCTCCTGTACTCCCTGTTCACCCACGACTGCGTGGCCACGCACGCCTCCAACTCAATCATCAAGTTTGCGGACGACACAACAGTGGTAGGCTTGATTACCAACAACGACGAGACGGCCTACAGGGAGGAGGTGAGGGCCCTCGGAGTGTGGTGTCAGGAAAATAACCTCACACTCAACGTCAACAAAACTAAGGAGATGATTGTGGACTTCAGGAAACAGCAGAGGGAACACCCCCCTATCCACATCGATGGAACAGTAGTGGAGAGGGTAGCAAGTTTTAAGTTCCTCGGCATACACATCACAGACAAACTGAATTGGTCCACTCACACAGACAGCATTGTGAAGAAGGCGCAGCAGCGCCTCTTCAACCTCAGGAGGCTGAAGAAATTCGGCTTGTCACCAAAAGCACTCACAAACTTCTACAGATGCACAATCGAGAGCATCCTGGCGGGCTGTATCACCGCCTGGTACGGCAACTGCTCCGCCCTCAACCGTAAGGCTCTCCAGAGGGTAGTGAGGTCTGCACAACGCATCACCGGGGGCAAACTACCTGCCCTCCAGGACATCTACACCACCCAATGTCACAGGAAGGCCATAAAGATCATCAAGGACATCAACCACCCGAGCCACTGCCTGTTCACCCCGCTATCATCCAGAAGGCGAGGTCAGTACAGGTGCATCAAAGCTGGGACCGAGAGACTGAAAAACAGCTTCTATCTCAAGGCCATCAGACTGTTAAACAGCCACCACTAACATTGAGTGGCTGCTGCCAACACACTGACACTGACTCAACTCCAGCCACTTTAATAATGGGAAGTGATGGGAAATGATGTAAATATATCACTAGCCACTTTAAACAATGCTACCTTATATAATGTTACTTACCCTACATTATTCATCTCATATGCATACGTATATACTGTACTCTATATCATCGACTGTATCCTTATGTAATACGTGTATCACTAGCCACTTTAACTATGCCACTTTGTTTACATACTCATCTCATATGTATATACTGTACTCGATACCATCTACTGTATCTTGCCTATGCTGCTCTGTACCATCACTCATTCATATATCCTTATGTACATATTCTTTATCCCCTTACACTGTGTACAAGACAGTAGTTTTGGAATTGTTAGTTAGATTACTTGTTGGTTATTACTGCATTGTCGGAACTAGAAGCACAAGCATTTCGCTACACTCGCATTAACATCTGCTAACCATGTGTATGTGACAAATAAAATTTGATTTGATTTGATTTGAACTAGATCTCAGGAGCGCTTATAACCTGGTGTGTATCCTGGAGGGAGATGAGTGGAAGGCGGCTTTCAGTACCACCTTTGGGCACTACGAGTACCAAAACTATGATGTGGGGGATCGGGAGTTGTTATCTGTCGTCAAGGCTTTGAAGGCATGGAGACATTGGCTTGAGGGGGCTAAACACCCTTTTATCATCTGGACTGACAGCCGCAATCTGGAGTACGTCCGGGCAGCGAGGAGACTGAACCCTCGCCAGGCAAGGTGGGCCATGTTTTTCACCCGTTTTGTTTTCACCCTTCCTTACAGACCAGGTTCCCAGAACGTGAAGGCAGACGTTCTTCCAGGACATCTACACCACCCAATGTCACAGGAAGGCCATAAAGATCATCAATGCCGTACAGGTTGATGAATGCTCCATCAGTCTACTAAGCCTTTGTAGACGAGATTTTCAGTGCAGGCACGGGCAGGGTGTAGTGGTGTATATTGATGACATTCTGATCTACTCCGCTACACTCGCAGAGCATGTGTCCCTGGTGCGTAAGGTGCTTGGTGGACTGTTGGAGCATGAGCTGTACGCCAAGGCTGAGAAATGCCTGTTCTTTCAACAGTCTGTCTCCTTCCTAGGGTACTGCATTTCCACCTCAGGGGTGCAGCGGTTCTTAGGGTTTGCCAACTACGGTTTTGGTCAGGTAGCGGCTCCCATTACCTCACTGCTGAAGGGGGGCCTGGTACGCTTGCAGTGGACAGCTGAGGCTGACAGGGCTTTTAGTCACCTGAGGGCTCTGTTTACCTCGGCACCCGTGCTGGCTCGTCCGGTTCCCTCTTTGGCGTTCATAGTGGAGGTGGACGTGTCCGAGGCTGGGATAGAATGTGTGCTCTCTCAACGCTCGGGTATGCCACCGAAGCTCCGCCCTTGTGCCTTCTTCTCGTGGAAGCTCAGCCTGGCGGAGCAAAACTATGATGTGGGGGATCGGGAGTTGTTATCTGTCGTCAAGGCTTTGAAGGCATGGAGACATTGGCTTGAGGGGGCTAAACACCCTTTTATCATCTGGACTGACAGCCGCAATCTGGAGTACGTCCGGGCAGCGAGGAGACTGAACCCTCGCCAGGCAAGGTGGGCCATGTTTTTCACCCGTTTTGTTTTCACCCTTCCTTACAGACCAGGTTCCCAGAACGTGAAGGCAGACGCACTGTCCCGGCTGTATGACACAGAGGATCGGTCCATGGATCCCACTCCCATAATCCCAGCCTCCTGCCTGGTGGTGCCTGTAGTGTGGGAGCTGGACGAGGACATTGCGCGGGCGTGCAGTGCCCGCTCCCCTCCAGTGTCCCGCTGGGCGTCTGTACGTTACATCTGCTGTCTGTGACCAGCTGATCTATTAGGCCCACATGTCACCCTCCTCTGGTCATCCAGGCATCGGTCGGACGGTGCGCTGTCTGAGCGGGAAGTACTGGTGGCCCACTTTGGCTAAGGACGTGAGGTTTTATGTTTCCTCTTGCTCGGTGTGCGCCCAGTGTGAGGCTCCTAGGCAACTGCCCAGAGGTAAGTTACACCCCTTACCCGTTCCACTGCGACCATGGTCACACCTGTCAATCGATTTCCTTACCGATCTTCCCCCATTACAGGGAAACACCACAATCCTGGACGTTGTGGATCGTTTCTCTACGTCCTGCCGTCTCCACCCTCTGCCCGGGCTCCCTACGGCCCTACAGGCTGCGGAGGCCTTGTTTACGCACGTCTTCCGGCACTACGGGGTACCTGAAGATATAGTGTCTGATCGAGTTCACCAGTTCACTTGGAGAGTCTGGAAGGTGTTCATGGAAGGTCTGGGGGGTCTCGATCAGCCTTACCTCAGGGTTTCATCCCGGGAGTAATGGGCAGCTGGAGAGAGTTAACCAGGATGTGGGCTTCTGAGGTTCTATTGCCAGGACCGGCCGGGGGAGCGGGCAGCGTTCGTGCCCTGGGCAGAGATGGCCCAGAACTCACTTCGCCACTCCTCCACTAACCTCTCCCCCTTCCAGTGTGTTTTGGGGTATCAGCCGGTTCTGGCTCCTTGGCATCAGAGTCAGACAGAGGCTCCTGCAGTGGACGACTGGTTCCGGCGCTCGGAGAAAACATGGGACGCTGCCCAGAAAGTTGGCGCAGACCGTCACCATAGTGAGGACCGGATCTGGCTCTCGACCCGAAACCTGCCCCTCCGCCTGCCCTGCCGGAAGCTGGGTCCGCGGTTTGTGGGGCCATTTAAAGTCCTGAGGAGAGTGAACAAGGTTTGTTACAGGTTACAGCTTCCCCCCGATTACCGCATTAATGCCTCGTTCCATGTGTCTCTCCTCAGGCCGGTGGTGGCTGGCCCGCTCCAGGAGTCTGAGGTGCGGAAGGTTCCTCCACCCCCTCTGGACATCGAGGTGCTGGATCTCTGCTGCGAGAGTTCCATCGTCTCCGCCTGGATCGCCCTGCGCCTCGCCCTCCGGGTCGTCCCCGAGGCCGGTGTCGACGTGCCGAAGTCGATGTCTCTCCTTGTTTGGGCGGTGTTCGGCGGTCGACGTCGCCGGTCTTTTAGCCATCGCCGATCCATTTTTCATTTTCCATTCATTTTGTCTCATTGTCCCACACACCTGGTTCTCATTTCCCTTCATTATGTGTAGGGTGTATTTAACCTTTCTAGCGCGGAACCCCTCGACAACATTCCGCTGAAAAGGCAGCGTGCAAAATTCAAAAATATTTTTTGGAAATATGTAACTTTCACACATTAACAAGTCCAATAAAGCAAACGAAAGATAAACATCTTGTTAATCTACCCATCGTGTCCAATTTCAAAAATGCTTTACAGCTAAAGCACAACATATGTTGGGTCATAGCCAAGTAAAAAAAACAGTATTTTTTTCCAGCCAAAGATAGGAGTCACAAAAAGCAGAAATATAGATCAAATTAATCACTAAACATTGATGATCTTCATCAGATGACACTCATAGGACATCATGTTACACAATACATGTATGTTTTGTTCGATAATGTGCATATTTATATCCAAAAATCTCAGTTTACATTGGCGCCTTACGTGCAGTAATGTTTTGATTCCAAAACATCCGGTGATTTTGCAGAAATATTCATAATAAACATTGATAAAAGATACAAGTGTTATTCACTCCTTAATGCAACCGCTGTGTCAGATTTCAAAAAAACTTTCCGGAAAAAGCATAATCTGAGAACGGCGCTTAGAGGAATATCCGCCATTTTGGAATCAACAAAGTTAGAAACAACACCATAAATATTCACTTACCTTTGATGATCTTCATCAGAAGGCACTCCCAGGAATCCCAGTTCGACAATAAATGACTGATGTGTACCATAAAGTTCCAAAATGTATGTCCAAATAGCCACTTGTTGTTAGCGTGTTCAGCCTAGTAATCCATCTTCATGAGGCGCAGGCACTTCATCCAGACAAAAACTTGAAAAGTTCTGCTACAGTCCTGTAGGCTACATGTCGTGTTATAGGGTTTTGTTCACAAGCCAGATGGGTTTGGAATGTTCCTCTATTTTTGAAATATTCTATTTGATTACTTGGATGCATGATCAACCATTGTTTCAGTTATAACGGTGTAATACCAACATTAATCATCTAACACAGAAGCAGAGAAAATAACTAGCCTCCTATAAACTGGCCCTTTTATCCTAATCAGATAACACTGCTGTTTTATCAACAAATGGTTCTAGAAACTAGGAAGAAATCCAAATAAGGTAGTGACCTTCATCAACTGCTACAAAGTTAAAAACATCAGCTGTTACAGAGTTAGAAAATGGTAATAAAGGAATGACAGACGTCAAAGGATTATCAGTTCTCAACAACATGAAACAGTAGTAATAACATCAAACAGTAGTCCTAAACTTATCAACTAACAATGGTGCTAACATGTTTCTCCATTTCCATGTGAAAGCATGTGTCAGTGTCTCCCTGCTCCTACTCACACCGGGATCACAATTTGATTTGTTTTGTATTTGTCACATACGTAGAATACAACCTTACTGTGAAATGCTTACTTTACAAGCCCTTAACCAACAACGCAGCTCAGAAAATTGAGTTAAGAAAATATTTACTAAATAAACAAACAAAAAATATATTATTTAAAAGTAACACAGTAAAATAACAATAATAAGGTTATATACTGTACAGGGTGTACCGGTACCAAGTCAATGAGCGGGGGTACAGGTTATTCAAGGTCATTTGTACATGTAGGTATGGATAAAGTAACTATGCATAGATCAAACAGATTAATAACATGGGGCACCACAGAGAAGTTTATTTAAGGAGTTCCATCTTCCGAATTAACTCTTAGAGATCTCTTACATTTCAGTCATCAATCAGTCTTGAATTATTCTTTACCTTCTATCAGTCTCATCTGAACGTCGTCAAATTCTTGGTTATCTGCACGAACCCTAGTTTCCACAATGAATCAGCAATATATAAATTGGCTTAATAATTGATTTACTAACAGAAATACATTACAAACAAACAGTAGATATTGGTTACTATCAATGATAGAAAAGTCCCTAGAGGGCTAAGCGGATATGACGGCTTGGTCGACAAAGGAAAGGAGTAGGTACTGAGAAAGAGAGCGGGATAAACAAAATGGATACACTACACACAATCTATAATTATATTAATTGCAATGTTAATCTTTTGCACATGAATGGCCGCTCATTTGAGAATAATTGCAATGTATATATATTTACACCCGTATGTCTTTGTGGTCTTCTCTGTTGGAATCCTCGATCATCCTGTAGGGTTAATCAGAGTCTCTGGTTAACTTTCCCAGAAGTCACAGTGCCTTTCGTGGTTGTAGGTGGTTAGAATGGATACTTCAGACTATCATTCGGAAATGTTCTCATAGAATAGTATTCTCATTGTAGATTTACATAATTTCTAGCTGCAGACTAGTAATTTTACGTCTAAGATTTGCTCTTATTCTGTAGTGATCGATAGTGTCACGTTCTGACCATAGTTCTTTTGTGTTTTCTTTGTTTTAGTGTTAGCCTTTTACTAGTTGTATTGTAGTTGAACCTACACATGGCAAGGCATGACTATTTTTGCGATTTGTTTTGGAGGTGAAAGACCACTGGACTTATTTTACGACCAGTGTGGTACACCTCAGTAATATCTTAAATGTGTTCTAAGATAATCCCCGTCTAGGGGTCTATCTGCTCCTCACTGTTATCATAGGGGAGTTTACAAATATATTTTTTTTCTGCTCTGCCGGCCTCATACGGTGTTGCACTTGATCTCGGTGAGGCTCATCAAGGGTCTGGGCTAGTATTCCCCTTTTTTGTGTCTCGGGAACGAGTGATACGTCCTGGAAGTGTAGTTTCAGCATGACTCTCAATGTAAGAGGCGAGGTAGTCTGAGTTAAACCTTGAAGTGTAGTGTCGCATCGTTCTACTAACATTTTGTTGGCTTCAAAGCCCTTTTGAGATCATTGAACAATGTTTGAGAGATGAGCGATATTGTCGTGCCAGAATCAATTAGTGCATAACAAGTTAAGCATTCCTCCAGGACTGTTTCCAGGCATGGCCGTTTAGAGTTGCGTTTAGTGGACATATTCTCCACAAAGTGGAGTGGTCATCCGCAATGGCGTGATGTGCCATTTCTGTTCAAGGTGAAGGCAGATCAACTTTTTTGATTTTGAGTGGGCTTGGCTTTAGCGAAGCTTTTGACCTTTTTCTTCACAACCTGTGTATCAGAGTCTATAGACAAAGCCTGTTGGCTTGTTTAATGATCGAGCGGGCCCTGGATAGGGTCTCGAGTGAGAGCGGGAGATATTCTATTTTTTACGTCCTCGCTAAGGGTTTGAATTCCTGCTGACCTGGTGTCCGGCAATTCCCCGTCTAGTCCTTGTGACTTATCATTTACCCTTTTCCCAAATATTTCTCACTTTAGTTCTTCACATAGCAGAACTTCTAGGGAACATTGGTCTACATTTTGATTGTCCTTTAACCCTTGGTTACCCTTGTGTTCTGACACTTTGTGTGGGTTGGGTGATGGACCGTAGCGAACAGGTCGATTGTAGTGGTAGTCGTTTCGATGGCGACGTACTTTACAGTTATTTCAACCTCGGTGGTTATTGGATTTGTGGTTTCGTGGTACAAACTGTTGTTGTGTGTCGTCTCTCAACGCTCTAATACCTGATAACGCACCCTCTAACTGGAGTGAGTGCTCCTGGTCAAACTTCAAAACCGAGTGGTCAGGGCTCTTAATGTGGTGAGCTTTTGATGCCTCAAAAGCTGTGCTTACTAGCTCTTTGAGTTGTAAGATAGGCAAGCCAACATGGGCTGTAGGGCCCTAGTAGGTAATGAAGGTGGGATACTTGTTCAACAGAAACATTTGTTTGATTGGTAACAGCTCTTCCATTCCAGTTTCACTGAGTACGCCAAAGTAAGCTAAATGAAGCCTATGATAGTAAGCTTGTGGGTGTTCATTCCGAGCTTGTTTGACAGTGTAAGCCAGTGATCTATCGTGTTTGCGAGTAGCAGAACCAGTGAATTTTCATTTCAAAGCTGTGGCAAGTTTATCGTAATCGTTAAGCACATGCTGCTATTGTAGACGAATGAACCTCATCACGTGTCTATTTGACGTTCGCTTCAACAAGTAAACCCTGTCAGAACCCGTAGCTTTCGGGTAGCCATCCAATGCATCCTCTATGTCAGCTAGGAACGTCTCAGTATTGTTTGGCTGACCTGGAACGGGGTCAAAGGTGGGGAAATTCTTGACGAATTTGTCAAGGCGTTCTACACCAAGCGGACGGATAGGGTTGGCTTCATCCTGTGGGAAAATTGGGTCCGAAAGGCCAAGAGGAGAAGCCAAGCTTTGCCTTTGCTGACGAAGAGGTGCCATATTACTCAGTGCCGAATGGCCAAGAGGAGAAGACTGAGGGACACATGAGGGAGGCAAAGTCTGAAACCTTCTATCATCTTCACTCTTTTGAGTACCGGGCTCCAGTTGCTTGGTTGGGTAGTCACGCTGTAGTGTGTGACCGTTCTGGAATTCTACCAGATTGTAACTAAGAGTGGTATTCTGTCGTTGTTGTCTCCTTTGTTGGAATACTTGATCGTCCTCTAGTGTTCATCGGAGTCTCTGGTTAACTTTCCCAGAAGTCACAATGTCTTTTGTGGTTGTAGGTGGTTAGATTGGTTACTTCAGACTACCATTCGGAAATGTTCTCATAGAATAGATGCTTCCGCGGTTGTCGGTATTCTCGTTCTAGACTTATGTCATTTTGGTTGCGGAACTGGTGGCAGTGAAGTCAGACGCAGGAGAGCAGAAATAGGTAATAGCCGGAGCAGTCTAACATCAAATCCAACGGCAAATAAAAAAGAACCTAGAGCATTGTTCCTTACCCCATCTCTGGGGGCCAAAAATACACACTACCATCTAATTATGTAAATGAATTTCACATCAGTTTCCAAATCTAAGAGGCGTAGTTTACTATTATACAACTTGATGTTAATGTTTCCTCACCCTTAAAGTAGTCTTATGGGCCAGGAGAAACTGTAATCCATGGTTCAGTTTTCTTTAAACAGCCACCACAACCTAACAATCAAAACAAGCCTAATTGTATTTGTCACATGGTTCGTAAGCAACAGGAAAGAAAATAAAGATATAATAGAAAAGTGGTAATAAATACACAATAAGTAATGATATCTTGGTTATATACACGGACTAACAGTACCGATTTGATGTTCAGCCGAACAAGGTAATTGAGGTAGATATGTACATATAACTAGGAGTAAAGTGACAGATAGTCATCAGTAGCAGCAGCATATGTCACGAGTCAAAAAAGTTGGTGCAAAAAGTAACTTGGCAAGTCATGCAGTAGCAGTCTATGACTTGGGTGGCTGGAGTCTTTGACAATTATTTGGGCCTTCCTCTGACACCGCCTGGTATAGAGGTCCTCGATGGCAGTGAGCTTGGCCCCAGTGATATATACTGGGCCGTACACACTACCCTCTGTAGCGCCTTGCGGTTGGATGGCAAGCAGTTGCCATACCAAGCAGTGATCAACCTGTCAAGATGCTCTCAATGGTGCAGCTGTAAAACTTTTTGAGGGTCTGAGGGCTCTTGACAAATCTGTTCAGCCTCCTGAGGGGGAAGAAGGTATTGTTGTGCCCTCTTCACGACTATGTTGGTAAGTGTGGACCATGATAGATCCTTAGTGATGTGGACACTGAGGAACTTGAAGCTCTCGACCCGCTCTACTACAGCCCCGTCGATGTGAATGGGGGCGTGCTCGGCCTTCTGTTCCCAGTAGTCCACAATCAGCTCCTTTTTCTTACTGCTGTTGAGAGAGAGTTTGTTGTCCTGGCACCACACTGCCAGGTCCCTGACCTCCTCCCTATAGGCTGTCTCGTAGTCTGTGATAAGGCCTACCACTGTTGTGTAATCGGCAAACTTAATGGTGTTGGAGCCGTGCGCGGCCACGCAGTCGTAGGTGAACAGGGAGTACAGGTGGGTACTAAGCATGCACCCCTGAGGACCCCCATGTTGAGTGTCAGCGTGGCGGATGTGTTGATGCCTACGCTTACCACCTGGGGGCGGCCCATCAGGAAGTCAAGGATCCAGTTGCAGAGGGATGTGTTCAGTCCCAAGGTCCTTAGCTTGGTGATGAGCTTTTGAGGGCACTATGTAGTTGAATGTTGAGCTGTAGTCAATTAACAGCATTCTCCCATACAGTGGCCTTCAGAAAGTATTCACACCCCTTTACTTTTTCCACATTACAGCCTGAATTTAAAATGGATTAAATTAAGATGTTGTGCCACTGATCTACACACAATATCCCACAATGTCAAAGTAAAATTTTGAATACCACTCTTCATATTTTCAAGCACGGTGATGGCTGCATCATGTTATGGATATGCTCGTCATTGGCAAGGACTAGGGAGTGTAGGTGTTCATCGTGTCCAGGTGGAAATGGGCAATGTGGAGTGCAATAGAGATTGCGTCATCTGTGGATCTGTTTGGGCGGTATGCGACATATGAAACGTATGCCTGGGCAGAAGATATCTCAGAAGAGGAGATGCTTCAATTCATAGGCACCATTTTTTTCTAGGTCAACACCAAAATGTGTACCAAACCCAGTCTAAAAAAGTAGAAACATCAAATATGAGTCATCAACAACAAAACAGTATGTTCCATTTGATCCAGTCAAATCAAGACACATGGTGAGTGACAACATGTCTTGGGGAGAAAAAAATTGCACTGTACTGGTCTTTTCATGACACTGAGTGGAAGTGGATGTTTCCCCTTAAGTCCTAGCCTTCAGAAGTGTTTTACTACAAACAAATGGCCTTTCATCCCAAGCTTCAGGCAGGGAGAGTTGGTCTGAGCCTTTGAATTTTACAGATCATGTTTGGTGTGTTTTGTGCCTAAGGAATGTTTGACAGACACCCCCACCTCTACACCCCACCCTTGTCTCACACACACACACTCACACACACACACACACACACTCACTCACTCACTCACTCACTCACACACACACACACACACACACAGGTAATTGGTGGTCTCAGAGTCAATTAATGGACCCCATGGATACATTCAATAAGGTAAACTAGGACATTAGATATAATATACTAAAATGGTGTATCTGACTTCTCTCAATTGTTTTATATGATGACATGAACAGATATGCTTGTCAGTCACACTTAAATAGCATAACCCAATTTAAACCGAAAAAAGTGACATTATGTTGGAAACTTCCCTAATTACAAAAAACACGTGATCACATTGACAGAGACTTGCATGCGCTCTGATTGTGTCCTTCCGCTGCCAACAAAAGAACTAGCCGACTACAAAAAACGTAAATTGACAATACACTGACTACGATATAAAACTTATGCAAATAAATAGCTATTCTGAGAATCAACAATTATTTATTTGATAGGAAGAAAGTGTTTTTGATTTCGCTCTAGAACTATATATTTGCGGCGGTAGGATATTTATTTTAAAAACCTAGCCTGCTCTACATTTTCTTCCTCCGTTGGAAGCCATGATGGAAGCTTGAGAATTCAGCTGGAGAGAAACGCGGAAAGATGGTCCCCAGGACATAGCTATCTGTCAGACGAATCTGTGCTCATATTTGATCCCTGTATAGACAATATAAATGCACGGTGGAGCCTGTCACTTTTTCCGGTGTAGTTTAGCAAATAATTCACGACGATGTTGATTCGCTAGGAGGTTTTTTGATTAAAAAAAGGGGGTAACGTTAGCTAGCTAGTTACTATACTGTAGCTTGCTAACGTTAGCTACGAGTGGATACTGTTGCTGTCCTTTCCGAGAGTAACATTATTCTTCAAATTCGAGCGCAGGAGAGTTTTCTCTCCTCGCTGTCCGGTCAATCACGGCGGCTACTGTAGATCAGGAGGTTCGGACCGTCTCTTATACCATACGGTTAGGCGGGAGGAGAATTGTATGTATTTTTCAGGGGGGATTTGAAAACAAATTCCAGGATTGGGAAAGTTGGGCCTGCGTGGAGGAGCAGAGCAAGGCCCGTCTTTATGACCCAGAGAAGACATTCTAGTTAGCTAGTTAATCCTACTCACAACGACTACCACTGCTAGCTTTGCTAGCTTGTCATTGCGAGAAAGGAGCTGCAAAATCAAAAGCGCAAAGGGCGAGCGAGAGGCAAATCAAGCGAAAGCAACGATACTTTTTCATAAATAGACTCGTGTCACTAAGTTAGCTACAATGGCTTCGAAGATAAAATTAATGGTCAGCCGGAACAAAAGGAGATTCCAAGAGGATGGGTTCGACTTGGATTTAACGTGTATCCTTTTCTTAAATAACTAACGTTAGTTTATCATACAGTAAACTAGTCACGTGAGTATGCATATTGTATCAATTCAATAGCGATGATTGCTTGCTAGCTAACGTTAGCTAGTTAAGGTAACTGGCTGTTTTTGATAAGCCGGAAAGCATGTTTGAAATATGGTGGATCTGTCAAATGAGCACGCATAAATGTCTGAATCAAGTATGTATGACATCCAGTAACTACCTAGCTAGTTGTCATTATCAGGTACAGTGCCTTCAAAGTATTCACAGCCCTCGACTTTTTCAACATTTTGTTACAGCTTGAATTTAAAATGTATTGCATTGTGATTGTCACTGGCCTACACGAAAAATACCCCATGTCAAAGTGGAATTATGTTTACAAATTAATAAAACATGAAAAGCTGAAGTGTCTTTGAGTCAAGTATTCAACCCCTTTGTTATGGCAAGCCTAAATAAGTTCAGGAGTAAACGTTTGCTTAAGTCACATAAGTTGTAAGGACTCCCTCTGTGTGCAATTTTTTTTATTTTTATGACAACCTCCTTGCTGTACCCCACACATACAATTATCTGTAAGTCACCCAGTGAATTTCAAAAAGATTCCACCACAGAGGCCAGGGAGGTTTTACAATGCCTTGCGAAGGACATCTATTGGTAGATGGGTACAAATAAAAAAGCAAATGTTAAATATTCCAAAAATGTGGCAAAGAAATGAACTATGTCCTGAATACAAAGTGTTACGTTCGGGGTGAACAACACATTAGCACAGGCAAAATCTTAGGAAAACCTGGTTGTCTGCTTCCCAACAGACACCGGGAGACAAATTCACCTTTCAGCAGAACAATAACCTAAAACGCAAGGCCAACTGTATATTGGAGTTGCTTGCCAAGACAACGTTGAATGTTCCCGAGTGGCCTAGTTAGTTTTGATGTAAATCGGCTTAAATCTTTAGCAAAACTTGAAAATGACTGTCTAGCAATGATCAACAACCAACTTGACAGAGCTTGAAGAATTTTTAAACGAATGTGCAAATATTGTACAATCCAGGTGTGCAAAGCTCTTAGAAACGTACCCAGAAAGACAACTATAATCGCTGTAAAATGTGATACTAACATGTATTGAGTGGGTGTGAATAGTTATGTAAATTAGATTTCTGTATTTTATTTTCAATTTGTTTGCAAACATTTCTAAAAACATGTTTTCACTTTGTCATTATAGGAAATTGTGTAATGAAAAAAATCTATTTGATACATTTTGAATTTGGGCTGTAACACAGCAAAATGTGGAATAAGTCAAGGAGTATAAATACTTTCTGAAGGCACTGTAAGTTGTTACCTGTAACATTAGCCAACACATTATTTTACCAATTTAGCTTGCTAGCTAGGTTCAGGTTAGCAGCCAGTCATTATTACTCAACTTTGTTGGCTACAAATTGTCAATATAGGCATGACTACTTTGCTACTAGATAGCTCATGTTAGCCAGTGATGTAAAGCACTGTAAAAAATACTTGAAAGTACTACTTCAGTAGTTTTTGGGATATCTGTACTTTACTATTTATATTTTTGACAACTTTTACCTCAGTACATTCATAAAGAAAATAATATCCTTTTTACTCCATACATTTTCCCTGACACCCAAAAGTACTTCTTACATTTGGAATGGCTAGCAGGACAGGAAAATAGTACAATTCATTCACTTATCAAGAGAACATCCCTGGTCATCCCTATTGCCTCTGATCTGGCAGACTCACTAAACACTGCTTATTTTGTAAATTATGTCTAGGTGTTGGAGTGTGCCCCTTGTAATCCCTAAATTAAAAAACAAGAATTGTGCCATCTAGTTTTGTTTAATGTAGGGAATTTGAAATATTTTATACTTTACTTTCAATACTTAAGCATATTTTAGTAATTACATTTGCTTTTGATACTTAAGTATCTTTAAAATCAAATACTTTTAGACTTTTACTCAAGTAGTATTTCACTGGGTGACTTTCACTTTTACTTGAGTAAAAGTAATGATATCTTTGATAGAAAATTACTCAAGTATGACAATTGGGTACCTTTTCCACCACTGATGTTAGCCAACCTTCCGCAATGTAAACTAACATTTGGTTTGCTTGCTACAGTAAAACTTGACTTATTTGACAGTGCAGGGAAGCTGGTTGGCTGCTGTAACAATGTTTTCTTCTCTTAGATGAAATATAGATGACATGAGGCATAATTCTAGCTACCTAGCAAACTGTCTAACCTATTGGCCAGCTAATCAACCGCAAACTTGGTTTGCGAACACAGAGACTGCATTTACATAAGCTGCCCAATTCTGATCTTTTACCCAATTATGGGCAATATATCTGAATTTGGCTGCTTGTGTAAACGCAGCCTGACAGTTCTGGGATGTTGGCCCAAAGGCCAATGTATCACAGATTTAATCATTGGACATGTTGGGAAGCAATCGATTTGAATGTTTAAGACGGTGCAATGCACCTTTCGAAAAGCACTGTTAACCAGATTGAGAAACTAAATATGTTCTCATGAATTTGGCAATCATGCAGCATGTGCTGCTAGCTAGCTGTCAAACGTGATCTAAATTAGGTTCCCTTAGGGTATAGGGAACATATCTGGCAACCTTGGATAGAAAACATTTGAAAACGTGCTACTGCCGAAAGAGCCTCAATTCAGTTCATGTTATCTTTATGCAAATTATTAATTCAATATGCCAATTTTCAATGTCTAGCTTTTCAATGAATCACTATACTTTTTACAAATAACATTCACACTGATGCACCACTTCCTGAAAATTCTTAAATTGAGAAGATCTAATGCTAATAAAGTCCAAATGGAATCTGCATGATTGGATATTGTTAATTTATTGAGGTTAACTTCAGAACATCCTCATGTATTCTGTCAAGTGACATAAGTGATCTAGGCCTATACTGATTTTGTTAATATGCTGGTGGTGAGAATGGTAGTCCCTTGCTGCAGAACATCTCATACCTGGCCCTGATATTGAAGACACGTTTAAGGGAGTGCACTGTATTGGTTTGGAGGAGAGATAGTGGGAAGAGTGGACACAGGGATTGTGTTAATTGTATAGTTTTCTCTGACATGGATTATGTGCACAATGTTTATTTGGAGCAGTTTTTTGTGCACTTTGCAAAAAATCTAGGGACTCTAATGGCCTGTATAGTCCTTTTTATCTATGGTGTGGTAGGATGGTGTTCACCCTAATGTCAATACCTTTGACGGTTTAGTGAGGCATTTGTTCAGTTACTTGTGGGCCTGAGCAAATCAAAACGACTTGTCCCACAGTCTGTTTGAATCCACTGGTTGTGCAGGCTATACAGTATTATAATGTAGAGACCATATTGATGTACAGTGCCTTGCGAAAGTATTCGGCCCCCTTGAACTTTGCGACCTTTTGCCACATTTCAGCTTCAAACATAAAGATATAAAACTGTATTTTTTTGTGAAGAATCAACAACAAGTGGGACACAATCATGAAGTGGAACGACATTTATTGGATATTTCAAACTTTTTTAACAAATCAAAAACTGAAAAATTGGGTGTGCAAAATTATTCAGCCCCCTTAAGTTAATACTTTGTAGCGCCACCTTTTGCTGCGATTACAGCTGTAAGTCGCTTGGGGTATGTCTCTATCAGTTTTGCACATCGAGAGACTGAATTTTTTTCCCATTCCTCCTTCAAAACAGCTCGAGCTCAGTGAGGTTGGATGGAGAGCATTTGTGAACAGCAGTTTTCAGTTCTTTCCACATTCTCGATTGGATTCAGGTCTGGACTTTGACTTGGCCATTCTAACACCTGGATATGTTTATTTTTGAACCATTCCATTGTAGATTTTGCTTTATGTTTTGGATCATTGTCTTGTTGGAAGACAAATCTCTGTCCCAGTCTCAGGTCTTTTGCAGACTCCATCAGGTTTTCTTCCAGAATGGTCCTGTATTTGGCTCCATCCATCTTCCCATCAATTTTAACCATCTTCCCTGTCCCTGCTGAAGAAAAGCAGGCCCAAACCATGATGCTGCCACCACCATGTTTGACAGTGGGGATGGTGTGTTCAGCTGTGTTGCTTTTACGCCAAACATAACGTTTTGCATTGTTGCCAAAAAGTTCAATTTTGGTTTCATCTGACCAGAGCACCTTCTTCCACATGTTTGGTGTGTCTCCCAGGTGGCTTGTGGCAAACTTGAAACGACACTTTTTATGGATATCTTTAAGAAATGGCTTTCTTCTTGCCACTCTTCCATAAAGGCCAGATTTGTGCAATATATGACTGATTGTTGTCCTATGGACAGAGTCTCCCACCTCAGTTGTAGATCTCTGCAGTTCATCCAGAGTGATCATGGGCCTCTTGGCTGCATCTCTGATCAGTCTTCTCCTTGTATGAGCTGAAAGTTTAGAGGGACGGCCAGGTCTTGGTAGATTTGCAGTGGTCTGATACTCCTTCCATTTCAATATTATCGCTTGCACAGTGCTCCTTGGGATGTTTAAAGCTTGGGAAATCTTTTTGTATCCAAATCCGGCTTTAAACTTCTTCACAACAGTATCTCGGACCTGCCTGGTGTGTTCCTTGTTCTTCATGATGCTCCCTGCGCTTTTAACGGACCTCTGAGACTATCACAGTGCAGGTGCATTTATACGGAGACTTGATTACACACAGGTGGATTGTATTTATCATCATTAGTCATTTAGGTCAACATTGGATCATTCAGAGATCCTCACTGAACTTCTGGAGAGAGTTTGCTGCACTGAAAGTAAAGGGGCTGAATAATTTTGCACGCCCAATTTTTCAGTTTTTGATTTGTTAAAAAAGTTTGAAATATCCAATAAATGTCGTTCCACTTCATGATTGTGTCCCACTTGTTGTTGATTCTTCACAAAAAAATACAGTTTTATATCTTTATTTTTGAAGCCTGAAATGTGGCAAAAGGTCGCAAAGTTCAAGGGGGCCGAATACTTTCGCAAGGCACTGTAAGTTGCGGCACAGGTTAAGGGGGTTTTGCTTTACTTTTCTATCTTGTTTTAAAATTGATACTTACATGTGACTAATAGGAAAACTGGTCACTGTCTGAGCATTAAGCTTACCCCTCATTGAAAGTGTCAAATGCCACTATTCTGTTTTGAATGGACACCACTCACTGGAGAAAGGCATTTATGTCAATTCAACTCAGTTTATTCCCTGCACCCATTCAGTAGAAGAAACCACAGATGAATGGATAACAGGCTGATTGTGTAAAGATGCTGTTATTGAGATATTGATATCAGATTTGTCCGTTTCTGTGGGGTTTTCTGCTTGTGAGATAGACGCGAGGGTCATTCAACCCCAGTAATTCCTCTGTTGATGAGCAACAGCCAGTCAGTGTGAGTCCCCTCTCTGCTGATCTAAATTCAGGCACTTGTGGCCGCAAACTTTTTTTTATCGGATTTGGCATGGTGTCTTAAAACAATATGAGCTCTTTGCAGTTATGTAATGCAGTAGGGATGGACATTTCAGTTAACCAGTCAAACTGTAGAAAAAATAACATCCAAACAGGAAAATAACGTGACCAACAGAAAATACTATGCATACATACAAGGAACTGACATATTTCATTACGAGCTTAATGAAAATGCGTAACAATAGCAAGCCCTCCGTTTTACAGTCAAATGGCTTATATTGAACATTCAACAGCTGTAGTGAAGCAGGTAATAATATTTTATTTTTAATACATTTACCAAAATGTAATTTGTGTGAACACTGTTCTAATGCGAGCGGTTCCATTTGTGACGTAGATGAACGTCTCCATTAGAAACTTAGAAAGAGGGAGAATCTAACTAGGATGGGTTGCTAATATGACTATGATTGTGCCTTTGGCTTCTGGACAATGAAAGAAAGTTATGAACACCAATAGAACAGGAGAAAAATGCTGCTTAATGGCATGAGGAAGTATTTATAAAATAATTGCATCCATGTTTCTATGGTTGGATTTTGGCTAGGCTAATTTGAAGCAAGGTAAGACGTTCCACATTATTTAAAGTTAAGTAAAATGTTCAGGTTTCAAGCAATGATACTGCCTTAAGATCACATTGCAATGTGGTGGGTGACGAGCTGATAGCCTGCCTACCGTTGACTATAGCCTATACATGCGAATAGGAGGCGCACTTGAATTGAGAGTTGAGATTGAGATATATAAATAGTAGCTATTTTTAATTATGGCCATCAAAACTGTTTTTAACACGCCATTGCATTTAGAATTATTTGTTGCACAATGACTGGGTTTATTTATAAAAGCATATTTAATTCCAATAGCAGCTTTTTTAAAGGGTTTGCTCTCGTGTTGTCTGACAGGTGATGGGCCATTCCGCTCCTCAAACTAGGCTCTGTATGCTGTGCATGTGTGATAAATAATTGATCCTTTTATTTAACTAGGCAAGTCAGTTAAGAGCAAATTCTTATTTACAATGACGGCCGAACCCGGATGACGCTGGGCCAATTGTGCACCGCCCTATGGGACTCCCAATCACGTCCGGATGTGATACAGCCTGGATAATAAATAAGATGCATGACGACTAACAGAAATACACACGTGCCAATTTAATTCCACTAAATTATGCAAATTAACATAAAGACCGATAAGCATGACTGGTCAAATGGGTTTTCGACAGCTAACCGATTAACAGTTAACCGTTTATATCCCTATAATACAGTGTCAGGGTTCTGGGAATAATCCTTATAATAGAGTCCCCATCCCCAACCAACCACCTGCCCTCTTCCCCACATTCTCTCCTCTACTCTTATCCACCCTTCCCATATCATTCGCTCTCTGCCTGCTCCTCTCATTTTCTCTTTTCAACTCTCTCCCCCTCTACTCTCTTTTTTTTTTCTGTTGCCCAGCCGTGGAGTTAGCTAGAGCACAGAGCTGTGGCAGGACAGCTGAAAACGCCAGAGAGAAAAGGCGTTCCTGAAATGTCTGGTTTTTAGAGGAGCTTCCGTCGGGGGTCCTGTATGTGCGTTTCCTCCCAGCTGCAGAATTCCGAGCCCCCCGTGCCCTGGGCTGTAGCTCCTCTAGGAGCTCTGGAGCTTTTTAAAAACACTTAAAATAGTCTGAGTGGAATGATTTTGCCAGTAGGACCAAAGGCAGAGGTGGAGGTTGTAGCCCATTATGTGGTATAGAACGGCCTGCATTTGGTTCCTAATTAGGTCTTTGAGGCATTAATGGAAATGATTATGTTCCTCTATGTAATAGACAGGCTCATATGCTGAAGGCCACAGGCAAGTAGCTTGGCATTATGCAAATACTATAATAAAATCTCTGCTGTGTTTTATTGAATTAATGCAATGTATTGTGTTCCTCTTGAATTTTAATGCCATAGCTGGAATTTGGTAGATACTACGCCTATCTGACATAGGGCATCATATTCTTGCTAGTTTCATTCAAATGTTGGTCAAGTTACATTAGATCTTGGCAAATGTGTTCATCACATCCACAGATACTGCCATTGTACTGTGTGTTTGTGTGCATGCATTATGCAGAAATTAGAGGCAGTTCAAGGGAGTCAAGTCTTCACCTTTCTCACCAGAGTCGTCAGTGGTGTGTCAAATCTTGGAGACCAGTTTTTAAATGATTTGCTCCAAAATAACTTCTGCTAGAAAAAAACAGACATTAAATTAGAGCTGTTTGCCATTCTATTTCTGACACGGTGACACAGGAAACGTACAAAAGGGTGACCTTTCGTCAGTGGTTAAAGTGCAAAATCCCACGGTTTATGTAGGCAGACAGGCTTCAGAATGTCAGTTACAGGTAGGAGTTGAGATGATGTGCAATCAATTCAATAATGTTTTGAGATATGACATTGAAGTTGATATGGACATGATCACACATAATATGGTTGACATTTGTCCTCCAGAGACAGAAATTAGTTTAGTAGTTTAAAGTATCTTTCAAAAAACCGCAGATGCACTAGAAAATGTTCAATATGCAGCTGAAAGTAACAGCTTCATTTTGCACTTAATGAGTGTGTGGGTTTAGCAAAATGGTTGGTCAATAGAAATGTTTTTGCAGTCATCTTAAGTCGTACACAGTGCCATTGAGATGGTATTATTCAAGATATTTTGATGTGTAGCCTAAACCAGTGATTGTAATGAATTTTGGGGTTACAATTAGCCTGTTGCTATATTTTACTCTAAAAATAGGGATCCAGAATTGCTATGTCTTTAGTTCAATAAATTTGCATACATATTTTGTGTGGCTACAAATAGGCTATCACAAATAGCTACAAATAGGCTAATTCCTTTAGGGCTAATTTGCCAACTGAGGAAGTGGAAACTCCAAATGCATTAGCTAGGTTGAGGAATATAATATGTTGCTAGTAAGCCATGTAATTGGTTAATCTAACAGCAAATGTAATAACTTTGTAGCATTCCCAATGATGTCTAGGCCTATGTAATCACTGTAAATGGCAGATGCGTGCTCACCCGTTCCGCATATCTCAAAGCCCATAGCCTACCAGATACTTTTGTTTAAAAAACGGCACTCAGACAGTCAATATTGAGAGTTGAGAAATAAATGTAATACAGAAAGCTGAGAACCTCTTCTCTCCAACAGTCACAACAGTAGTTGCTTTTGGAGAAAAACAAATATTTTGTAAAGGTTGCTATTACAACACATTTTTCTCAGCCACTCCTCTCCCACTAGCCTACTCAGAGCCTGCAGGAAAAATGGGCACAGGCAAGCACTTTCATGCACTTTAGGCCAGGGTTTCCAAAACTCTGTCCTGGGACCCCCCTGGGTGTACATTTTGGTTTTTGCCCAAGCACTTCACAGCTGATTCAAATAGTCAACTCATCAATCTTTGATTATTTGAATCTGCTATGTAGTGCTTGGGCAAAAACAAAACGTGCACGGGGGGGGGGGGGGAGGGGCACTGCTTTATGCTAGTTTGACCAAGTCATGATTTTAGCCACCCCATAATAGAATGTTTTGAATGAAATAACCAGATAGAATTTGGAGCTTGCGCCAATGTGACCAATTAAAAATTTAACTTGACAATTCAAGTCAAAGGGTGGCAAAATGTAACCACCCTGGAGCCCTGTTCGTCGCTGAAGTCACCCCATCAGCGTGTTTCACTGCTCCACTGTTCCTCCCCATGAACCCCATAACCAATTGTCATTTATCCCAACAAGATACTTTTCTTGTCCGTCAAGGCAGGGTCCTCATTACTCTTACATTTGATCTGTTAAATATTCCATGTGATTCGGCTGGGGCTGCAGGAAAATTAAGCCCAACATCTGCGACGATCTCAATATAACTAGGGCTCTATAAATACATGCAGGTCAAGCTGTGTAAATTCTCCTAGTGCACCCACATGTGGGCCCCGCTTGATTAGGAGTGCTCCGGTCCTCTCGGCCTCTCTCTCGCCCTCACACAGCCAACACCATCTGTTATTCTACTGATCACAACCCTTCTGCCCAGCACTGTACTTTCCCTTTTTGTTCATTACTGCACAATGACACCCACATGGTGATACAAACGTCATGATGATCTTTCCTCAGACCTTTTGTGATAGGATTACGTTGTAAGCTAGAGGTTTTGGTATTGTATGAGCTATACAGTGCATTCCAAAAGTATTCAGACCCTTTGACTTTTCCCACATTTTGTTACAGCCTTATTCTCAAATGGATTACATTTTTTTCCCCTCCTCATCAATCTACACATAATACCCCATAATGACAAAGCAAAAACATGCTTTTATATTTTTTGGGATCAAATTTATAATAAAAAAATAAATAAACATAAGTAGACGGAAATATTACATTTACATAAGTATTAAGATCATTTACTTTGTTGAAGCACCTTTGGCAGCAATTACAGACTCAAGTCTTCTTGGGTATGACGCTACAAGCTTGGCACATCTGTATTTGGGGAGTTTCTCCCAATCTTCTCTGCAGATCCTCCCAAGCTCTGGCAGGTTGGATGGAGAACGTTGCTGCACAGTTACTTTCAGGTCTCTCCAGAGATGTTCGATCGGGTTCAAGTCCGGGCCACTCAGGGACATTCAGAGACTTGTCATGAAGCCACTCCTGCCTTGTCTTGGCTGTGTGCTTAGGGTTGTTGTCCTGATGGAAAGTGAACCTTTGCCCCAGTCTGAGGTCCTGAGTGCTCTGGAGCAGGATTTCATCAAGGATCTCTCTGTACTTTGCTCGGTTCATCTATCCCTCGATCCTGACTAGTCTCCCTGCCGCTGATAAACACCCCCACAGCATTTTTGTTATTTTTTATTTAACTAGGCAAGTCAGTTAAGAACAAATTCTTATTTACAATGACGGCCTACCACAGCCAAACCCGGACATCGCTGGGCCAATTGTGCGCTGCCCTATGGGACTACCAATCACGTCCGGATGTGATGCAGCCTGGATTCGAACCAGGGACTGCAGTGACGCCTCTTGCACTGAGATGCAGTGCTGCAGAAATGGTTTGGTACTCTTCCCCAGATCTGTGCCTTAACACAATCTTGTCTCTGAGCTCTACGGACATTTCCTTCGACTTCATGGCTTGTTTTTTGCACTGAGATGCACCGTCAACTGTGGGACCTTATATAGACAGATCTGATCCTATCCAAATCATGTCCAATCAATTGAATTTACCACATGTGGACTCCAATCAAGTTGTAGAAACAGCTCAAGGATTATCAATGGAAACAAGATGCACCTGAGCTCAATTTCGAGTCTCATAGCAAAGGGTCTGAATTCTTATGTAAATAAAGTATCTGTTTTTTATTTGTAATACATTTGCAAAAATTGCTAAACCAGTTTTTGCTTTGTCATTATGGGGTACTGTGTGTAGATTGATGAGGGGAAAAAATAGTTAATACATTTCATAATAAGGCTGTAACATAAAAGAAATTTGAAAACGGAAAGGTGTCTGAAAACTTTCCAAATGCACTGTATATAGGATTTTCTTCTATCTGTGTGTCCTTGACCCAATGGTGACCACAGATATCTATCCAAACATCATTGCTATGGGCTTTCCTGCAGAGCGACTCGAAGGAGTGTACAGAAACAATATAGACGAGGTTGTACGGTGAGTAACAAAACAATTCAAGTTGATAAAGTATCCTGAGGTGTTTTACATTCTCATTAGATGCATTATGTTGTCAATTTCTGTAGTTGCGGAATGTTTTGAATGTAACTACCTTTTACCTCAACAGGTTTCTTGACTCGAAACATAAAAACCATTATAAGATTTACAATCTGTAAGTATACCGCTAAACACTTAAATGCTAATATCAATGTTTTGTTTACAAATTAATTGCTCCTTCATGACTGCTGACGTAATTTCCTTCCTATTTCAGTTGTGCAGAACGACACTACGATGCTGCCAAATTTAACTGCAGAGGTACGCCGTCACAAACAAAATGTTTTTAGAGCCAGGTTGCTTAAAGGAAACTTACTCTTTATATTTCACTCTAACTCTCCACCCGCCAGTTGCACAATACCCCTTTGAAGACCACAACCCGCCTCAGCTAGAGCTCATCAAGCCGTTCTGTGAAGACCTCGACCAGTGGCTGAGCGAGGATGACAATCATGTGGCGGCCATCCACTGCAAGGCAGGGAAAGGCCGCACCGGGGTGATGATCTGCGCCTACCTCCTGCACCGTGGCAAGTTCCAGGACGCCCAGGAGGCACTCGACTTCTACGGGGAAGTGCGGACAAGGGACAAGAAGGTCAGTGACAGTGACTTGCCAGGGGTGGTGACTAGTGATGGGCATTTTACATGATTTAACTATTCAAATATGACATTTTATTATTTGTTCGGATATCCGGATAGTGATTTATCAGTACGACGCAAATGCACATGGCAGAGAACTGAGGACAGGCTGTTTTTTATTCTCTGCTTGTTTTTTGGCTGAAAGCAACAGTGAAAGAGAAGTCCAATTTTTGCCATGATAGAACTGATTCTGTTACAAAAAGGTTTTCTGATTCATGTTTTACATTCATCTGGGTCAGTTATTGTGGGAACTCTGTTAGGTGTGCGCCTGTAGTTGTTATTCAAAGTGGGGAAAATAGCAAAATGTCAAAAAATCACAAAAAATGAACACAAGTAAACGAATAATAACGTCAGTTCGGATATTCAATTAACCGTGCCCATCCCTAGTGGACACTAGACGCTAGTACTCGGTGTGAGAATTTTTTAATAAACGCAGACTAGGCCTAGATCGTCTGTTTTGTCATAGACCTGCCGTGATCAAATTTTTACATTGACATTTTAGTCATTTAGCAGACACTCTTATCCAGAGCAATTTACAGTAGTGAGTGCAAACATTTTCATACTTTTTTGTACTTGCAAGCGCCATGCTCTACCAACTGAGCCACACAGGATTTCAAAGACATATTTTTCACAATCTGTATATCCTATTCTTTGTGGTAATTATTAAATTGAGGTCATTCCCTATCATTGACTGTTTTTGTTGTCTTTCCTTTTCAGGGAGTGACGATCCCAAGCCAACGGCGCTACGTGTACTACTATAGCCACCTGCTGAAAAACAAGCTGGACTACAAGCCTGTGGCTCTCCTCTTCCACAAAATGGTGTTTGAGACGCTACCAATGTTCAGTGGAGGCACCTGCAGTGAGTCACTCATGTTTAACTTGAACTCCGACTCAGGGTGTAGGCATGTAGCTCTTTAAATGGTGTGTATACGGCCACCCACGGTAGTAGAGAATGGTGCAGGTCAACTTGTGTAGTGAGAGCATAGAGTCATATTATGTACTTTACATTGAAGCCAACGAAGCTCTTGATCAGTTGCTTGTACTCTTTAAGAAAGATGGCTAGATATTGATGAGAAAGAGAGCATGGATGACACTATTCTCAGCTGCGTTCAGCAAGGCTGGCTTCTACCTGCTTTATCCAAATTGTGACATGTTTATGCTCTGCAGTTCAGAGGAGGAATTCAGTACGTGTAAATAACAAGTCACCAATGACCTCTTACAGATAGCAAATATAATAACTGCGTTTATTGTTGTCCAGGGATTTTCAGAAAGACAAAGACTTCAACTCCTAGCTCAAGTAGACATTTTCACCTATGATCTTTAATCAAGAGATGTAGTGATCTATGTTTTTCATCTAATAGAATGTGAATGACTATGCATGTACATCTACTGCATGTAATTTGCTTGGCTGAACTTTTCTGTGAAACAATGATTTTAATATCTTTCCATTGTGGTCATATGAAATATGGATTTCTGGTTTAATGTGCCTGAGTCACGGATTATCTTCTTGTTTTTTCTCAATATTTCACTGTTGCACAAAAATGCACCTTTTTCCTCCTTGGATTATCTGTGATGCTCTAACCTAGCATTTGAATGTGCTCAACTGCTCTGAACTAACCCTTCTCTTTCCCTCTTAACACTCCCTAGAGAGGGCCCTATTCTGAGTTTGACGTTCTCTATTTGCAAAGACCTAGATAGAAAACATAATGTTACTTGTTCGCACTCATTTTAAAGTATTGGCTAAATGCTGAGGTGTATTGTAGTGATGTGCAGATCAGCTGTTTGTTCACCCCCCCAAATCTGAGGCCTGCACTCGACCCTAACCCGCAAATATTGAAAATGCGCTGTACCGTCAGATGGCACAACAAATTTTTGAAGAGGTCTTTTTAGATAGGTCCATGTTTCGTCTTATAATTTCCAACATTTTGTTAGGCTATTTGTTAGTCAACTTGTCTATAAATAGATACATGCAGCTTCTCTTCTGTCATTACTTGTTTCCCTTAGACTAAATAAACCCTTTCTCAACAAAATGTCATAAATCGATAGAATGAATGATTCAATCTAGTTGGCATCGGTAAAGTTTGCTTTCTGTTTCCTCTTTCATCTCTGCTTCTCTACAACGATGTTTAGGTACTGGGGAGAAAATGCAATAACTAAAAAATAATAATAATAAGATTTTCAGTACAACATTTCCTAATGACATTGGTTTGACTGGTTTTAAGGAAATTTAAATCTGTTGCAATATTATCAGCTTTTATGATGCTGATAAAGACAGCACATATACAGATGGTCGTGTCCATTCTCTCAGGATGCTAAAATAAATAAATCCTATTTCTCCACTCCTGTTAATATTATATCAGGCTATGAGCGAGGTTATAGAGCTACAGTGTATAACCTCCTGGTTCCTAAACATCTTTCCAGATTCAGTCAGATTCATACTATTCCATTTAACCCATCTGAACAGTACAGTTACCTTGATGTGCCATATTGATATCCCTGTCTTGTGACTGTCAAGTGTATATAGAGGTTCACAATCATCACACACAACATAGCCGGACGGCACTGCTATCATCCTCTCCTACCACTTCAGCAAATCTTTCCCAAACATTAGACTACTGTTCTTGCCCTCCGTTTAATTTATTTTCAACTCTCCATTGCACAGCTTTTCTCTTATTGAATTCAACTCTTAACATGATCCTTTTTTGCCTCAGTCGATTGACATAAACCTTTTCTGCCCAAGTTCCCAAAAGCATTTGGCAATTACAGTGTTTGGCCCTAAAGCCTAGGCTTAGGCAACGCACTAATTCCAGATACAAAATAATTAATGAAAACCTCAATGTAGACTATAGATATAAATTGCACATTACATACATTTATGTATTTGTTATGCATTTTCTCTTTATTTAATCCTCCCGCCACCCACCTGCCCTTCATCCACACAATATTTAATGACCCATAACCCACCCGCACAAGCGGGTCCTGTGGGTTATGAGTCAACCCGCACATCACTAGTGTATTGGGTGAGAAGTTCATTTGGAGAGAACTTTCCTTTTTTAATGGACTAGCATATAAGACTAGCTAGCATATAAGGCGGTTCTCATTGGTGAATACATTATCACACATTGTTAAGAATTAAATTGGCTAGATGCAGGTTTCTACCATTGGGATTTATGGTGGTCAATTGAGATGTTCTTGGAATATCTACAGTCTGAAGTTCCCACATGTTCTTTTTCCTGTGAATTATTAATGTATTGCACCATGTATCCCAAGTCTTGTGGACTAGATTTAACTTCATATCTCCATTTGAAAGCATTGTTTTTAGATATGTGGCTGTGTTTGTATATAATTGATATCCTAGCATATATCTGTACTGTTAGAAGTGTTCCTGCTGTGTTCTGAAGGCCCAGCTTGCCAGCCCAGCCAGGCTGTGAGTTAATCTCCTTCTCTCTCTCTAAGGGGACAGTACCGTTAAAAACAGGAGCGAGCCGATCCCTCTGGGCTTCAAGAAAGGGAATTGGCATTGGGGTAAATGAGCCTTTCATCCGTTTTGATGTCCTTCCCTCATATACTGTTCATTTGGCTCCAGTTCCAACAAGAACTAGAAAGGTAGAACTTATTCTAGTGAAGGCTAGAAGAAGGAGTTGTAGCATTAAAACATCATTGCAATGTGGAGGCATACAAAGACCAACCAACCACCCCCTTATGAGAGGTTTCAAACTCTCACAAATGTAAGGCTATTGTTATAGAAGAAAGCACAACAGTCATCAGAATGGGGTCCCATGTCTTTAGTTCTAGTTCTTTTTGGGTGCTATTTGTGGTCTGGTTATTTCCCCCTATCCTCCTTTGTGGTCTGGTTCTTTCCTTCTCTCCTCCTATATTGGAAAACACGGTTTTAGAGAACTCCCAACTAGGGGTTGCTTTTGTAACTGTCATGGCGGCAACTCCAAGACTACTAAGACTTGTATCCTGTCTTGTCTGGTTCTCTCTACCACCATTACCCTTCATTGCAACCTCTCTCCATATCTCTGAAACACTCACCCCTTTTAGATCCTCAGTTTGTGGTGTATCAACTTAAAGTCAAGATCCACACATCCAACCCGGCTCACACGCGGAGGGAAGAAAAGCACATGTTATTTGAGTTTCCCCAGCCGCTGCCCGTCTGTGGAGACGTCAAAGTGGAGTTCTTTCACAAGCAAAACAAAATGATGAAGAAGGTTGGTTAGTTCCGCCTGTCACATGAGTGTCTCTAATTTCCACCTGGGTTTCCTTGGCTTCAGCTGTTATGGGGTTTTCAATTGCTGCCCCATTGTAGTTATTGTCATAATTGCAGTGTCACTCCAATGTTTACCTGGTATTTTATCATAAAAGGTGTTTTATGTGAGTCCCTTATAGTATCATACATGATAGTCGTAATGACGTTAAATGGCACTCTGATGTTATAATTGGCTAGCTTACCTGGAAATGTATTGAATCATGTTACTATAAATAGCTGATAAGGATTTTCACACTTATGTACTGTAAATGTGTAGCTTTTCTAAGCCGGCATTAGCGTGGTAACTATAACCACAATGATCGTCAGACATACTCCATTACAGTTAGTACCTCTCCCTCTCCACTATCCAGGATAAGATGTTCCACTTCTGGGTTAACACCTTCTTCATCCCCGGGCCACCGGAGGAGAGCATGGAGAAGGTGGAGAACGGGTCGGTGGTGGTGAACGATGTGGACGGGGTTCAGAACCAGTCCACGATTGGCACCCCTCCCCAGGCCCCGCAGAGTGCCGAACGCAGGGACAGCGGCAGGGACAGCGACAGGGACTACCTCATCCTCGCGCTCACCAAGAATGACCTGGACAAGGCCAACAAAGACAAAGCTAACCGCTACTTCTCACCTAATTTCAAGGTGAGCCATTTAAACTAATGGTTGTAATGGAATCTTTTATTTAACTAGGCAAGTCAGTTAACAACAAATTATTATTTACAATGATGACCTACCCCGGCCAAACCCTAACCCAGGAAACGCTGGGCCAATTAATAATATGAGGAAGGTACTGCAAATTTGTTGTGTAAATCTCTCAATTGGTCTTTGCGCTATTAGAATCCTGATGAAATTGAAACATTGGTTTTCAATGACAGCAGTGCTGAGTTCTATTGTTTGACAAGGTTCCTTGTTCTGATATTATGGCTTCCCATTTCTCTCCCTGTCTCGCTCCTTTAGGTGAAGTTGTATTTCACGAAAACCGTGGAAGATTCTTCGAATTCCGAGGCGAGCACTTCGACATCTGTCACTCCGGACGTTAGTGACAACGAGCCAGACCATTATCGATATTCTGACACCACTGACTCTGATCCGGAAAACGAACCTTTTGATGAGGAGCAGCACACGCAGATCACGAAAGTGTGAACTCGTACTTTTTTTATAGGAACACGAAGAAAAAGATATGTACACCAGAGAAAAAAAAGGAGCAAACTTGAATATGAACTCAAAAGAAGAACCTTTGTTCCCCTGCTTCCCCCAAAACGGCAGCAGAGCATCATGTCAAATGCCAATTTTAAAAGAAAAAAATAATATTCTGACCAATATATTGTTTTTAGGACTCTTTTCTTTGGCACGGCCATGTACCATGCGCGAGGTATTGACGTTGTTGGGGGAAGGTGCTGTAGCTGTAATGTTTATATATACACATACATACATACATACATATGTAAACAAACTTTTTTGTGTCATAGACAATGGAAAAGAGTAACAATCAGGAGGACTATGCTGCTCCGTCTCCTGTCGAAACCAAGGCCAGTGCTGCAGTCACTTTGTTTATTTTCCCGTCTTCTCTCCCTCCCTCTTCTCTTCTACCCCCTTCACCACACCTCTTCCCTCATCCTCCTTTACTGTGAATGCTTCTCGTGCTCTTTGCAAGCTGTCTCACACGACGATGACCTTTGGCCTTTGTGCAGTGGAAGCTGCATGCAGGCAGTGGGTTGGGGGCGGGGCTGGGTTATGAGTCTGTGATGTCTAAAGCGATGCCATTCCTTTCCGTACTGTTTAAATTATGCAGAACAAGGCATCCCATGTAATTGTCCGTTTTTTTTTAAATCCTAAAATAATAAAAATATAATACACAAAACAGCAGGGAGACAAGTGTTTGCAATGTCAACACTTTATATACATTTAAAGAACCGTGGCGGTATGCATGTATTGGAATTTAGCACCCATCCCTAATAAATGTATGCAATGTCATCCTTTCTTAGACACAAGCTTTTCAATGTCTTTTAAGATCTCAGGGTTACCCTGTGGATCATTTGTCATAATGGACTTCCTGGTGTCTTTGGAGTGAATTGCATCATGGAAGTTCATGATGTTTTATGATTTAGGTGATTTCACACCATCTGCACTGTGTGTGTGTGTGGGGGGGTTAACCCTAACCCTAAAAATGTATCATGCTTAAATTTTTAAGCTGTTACAGAGTTACAGTTCATGTAAGGACATAAAATAATATCATTAGGCCCTGATCTAAGGATTTCACACTGGGAGTACAGATAATGTATGCATCTGTTGGTCACAGATACCTTAAATAAAAAAGGTAGCGGCGTGGATCAGAAAACCAATTAGTATCTGGTGTGACCACCATTTGCCTCATGCACCGCAACACATCTCCTTCTCATAGTTGATCAGGCTGTTGCCTGTAGAATGTTGTCCCACTCCTCTTCAAGACTGCGAAGTTACTGGATATTGCTGGGAACTGGAACACGCTGTTGTACACTTCGATCCAGAGCATCCCAAATATGCTCAAAGGGTGTCTGGTGAGTATACAGGCCATGGAAAAACTGGGACATTTTAAGCTTCTAGGAATTGTGTACAGATCCTTGCAACATGGGGCCGTGCATTAGCATGCTGAAACATGAGGTGATGGTGGCGGATGAATGGCACGACAATGGGCCTCAGGATGTCAGGGTATCTGTGCAGTCAAATTACCATTGATAAAATGCAATTGTGTTCGTTGTCCGTAGTTTATGCCTGCCCATACCATAACCACACCGCCACCATGGGGCACTCTGTTCACAACATTAACATCAGCAAACTGCTTGCCCACACGACGCCATACACGTGGTTTGCGGTTGGACGTACTGCCAAATTCTCTAAAACAACGTTGGAGGCGGCTTATGGTAGTGAAATTAACATTCAATTTCTGGCAACAGCTCTGGTGGACATTCTTGCAGTCAGCATGCCAATTGCATGCTCCCTCAACTTGAGACGTGTGGCATATTGTTGTGTAAAAACTGCACATTTTTGAGTGGCCTTTTTATTATGCCCAGCACAAGGTGCACCTATTTAATGATCATGCTTATTGATATGCCACACCTGTCAGGTGGATAGATTAACTTGGCAAAGGATAAATGCTCACTGAAATGGATGTAAATACATTTAAAATAAATAAGCTTTTTGAGTGTATTGAACATTTCTGTGATCTTTTATTTGAGCTCATGAAACATTGAACCAACACTTTATATGTTGTGTTTATATTTTTGTTTAGTGTATCTCCACACTATGAGGTTGTAAAATATTGGTTTTGGTGGGATGGAGTTTTTGCCTGCCTGGTGATATTAGTTAATAGACCAGAAAAGGTTCCAAACCGTTCTGCCAATAAAATCTAGTTTTCCGTTTTCCCCTCCCCACTCAGACCAATCCCAGACAGTCCTAGCAAAAATCGTCCTTGAGAAATTGCTCCTTGCTGAGAAGCTATTTTTGTTTCTTTTTGACCATTTTAATTAAAACAATCATAGTAAGGTGCTTAATTTTTACCCAGAAATATTGATATTGAGATAAAAACAACTGCATTGGCCCTTTAAAGGCAATGTGCCTGCATTCCTGGAGACCACATTCATGGTAAATGATGCATATGTTGGATTAATCAGAAAATCCCTTTAAATGTCGATCGCGCTGTAAGGCGGATGTAACGCGGATCAGAATCAATCCCGGCCCTAGTCTGAACAGCATCTATCCATTACCACAACTAGATCAAAAACCCAGACACAGTTGACTTTCATTTCATGCAGGGGCGCAAATCGATTTACATTGCGGGCGGCATACCAAGTTTCTCAACTTTAACCAGTTGATTTCATACCCAGCTATCAGTATCAAGCCAGTGGGATGTCTGTCTGTTTGTCCAGGTCTTCTCCATCCCAGCAGTTGAAGGATAGCCAACTCCGCATTACTTCCTGATAATTGAGATGCAGCCCTGGAGAGAGAGAGAGCGAGAGCTGCCTGGGTAAAGCAGCTTGCTGCGCTCCCCACCCTTCAGTGGCTCCCCAAATGAAAGAGTAACAGGATTAAGTACCATGTCACTGTGATAGGAGGCACAGAGAGGCAGGACCCTGGCTAAAGCAAGGTCCCGGGTCCTCCGATAATAAAATAGAATTTAAATAAAGTACAAAAAAAGTGTTCCCACCCCAGGGACAGTCAGTCACATAATCTCCCCCTCGGCTCTATTAAGAGTCGCTCCCCCGGTCGCCTCATGTTGATGGACATCAAAGACGCAGCTCGGTAGCGAATGAGTCTGGCAGCAGTCGGTGGGGCATTACTGTAATTGGCTAGAGCGATGGAGAGAGAAAGAAAGTCCCTGGTATGTGAGATTAATAATGAATGTGCTGGGTTGGGTTGGGAGACCAGAAGAGAGATGCCTCAGCACTCTCTGAACAAATAAAGACTGAAGCTAAATACACTGGCCTCTGAAAGAATCGAGCTCAAGCTGGCAACCCACATGGTTTTAATTATGCCTTCATCACAGTGACTTATAGATAAATAAAATACAAACGCAGCTTGAAGGTATAGTGAACAGCGATCCCCCAAGAGAAAGATTTCCCCTAATATACTGGGTTTTTCATGGTATTTCTTTAACATTATATCTCTCTGGCTTCACCATCTTACATTCACAGCACTGTATCTCTAAAAGAATGGGAGGGGTAGAGCTTACATAAAATATATAGATTTAAACACTATGATCAAATGGGGGTCAATTTGGCCTATAAAATCTGAGATAAACCCAATCCGGCAAACCTTTTTTCCCCTCCCATCTGCTGGGAGCAGTTGCAAAGTATGGCTCAGCACAGCAGGACCTGGCAACCCTCCCCCAGCTCTCTGCCTGGCTCAGCACAGCAGGATCTGGCAACCCTCCCCCAGCTCTCTCTGCCTGGCTGCACAGCTGTGTTGCGCTTGGATTAGGCCAAGAATAAAACAGGAAGTCAAAATTAAACAAAAGCTTAAAAAAACACAGGCTCTTTAAGTTACCAAAGACTTAGCGGCATGACTCTGACAGCCTGTGGAAAAAACACATACACTACACCTACACGCACTTACAGTATCATATTAAAAACACACATAAACGCTCAATCATTCTGCGAGCACAGTAATTCACATACATTTAGTCTAACACATTTCACACCCCTCCATGCACACACAGACACACAAGCATATTGTCTATAGCTCACGCCCACACATATGGTCCATACACACATGTTAAGTGCCTCAATGCTTTTTTCCCCTTTGCTAGTTTATTGTAGTAGTTTATGAGGGTTATTGCAGCCGAAGAGATCCTCAAAATAATAAATGGCAGAAACATCTGTGGAATATCACTCTCCTCTCTTTGATTGTTCTTCCTAAAGAGGCTCAGAGCTTCAAATCAATACTTTTTTTGTTATGCAAAATTAGCCATTTAGCTACTTCACTGACTTGTCATACGATGAATGAATGAATGAATGACGAGAGAAAAGGTGAGAGCAGTGGCGACCCGTCATTCAGGGCAGGTGAATGCTGTTTTGAATGTTATTTTGGCATTAATACGTGTCACATATTAGTGTCTTAAGAGTTAATAAACCTGCAACCTTTATTGATTAAGGCAGCTTCAAAATGCAGGTGTTTCAGCCTAGCTCAGTGCTTTCTGTGGTGGTGGGGCAGCCAGCGGAAAATACGGAGCGTAGATGTTGGTAATGTTCTCTAGTTTCACTGTGATTGGCTCAGTGTTCTGTCACTCATGGGGACACTACATCACCGCCAAGTCTAAGGGTAGAGCTCGAAAATGTAAGCCTCTTGGGTGCTGCCATAGAGTTAAATTAGAAGTGCCCATCCAAGAAGGCTCAAGGTCATTGACCACAGATAAAATTACGTCATATCACGTTACATCTACCATAGCTTTGATTGGACTTTCAAAATCTTAGCTAGCAGTCATCATCATGAATCAAATCCTTTTTAATTCTTGTCATATGAAGAGAAATTATAGATAAAACGTATCGGTGCTCATCGGCCATTGGACATAAACATTACACAACAAGTTGGAAATCGTAAATTCAACAATGAGTGGTTTGGAAGGAATCAGTGGCTAAATGCAAGCATTGCAAAGCAATCTGCTATTCAGTGGAGTGGCTGTGTGGTCCCAAGTCTAGGATTAAGGGTCTCTTTTCCAAGCTTAAAATGATAAACATTCAACATTGGCCATGCTGTCAATGCTCAAAACAACTGTTAACTCGGAAGACAAGAAAACTGGGAACTCGGGAAAAACGGGACCTCGACTGGGAAAATACGTTTTGAACAGTCATCCAACTCGGAATTGTAAATCCGGAACTCGGGCCTTTTTCTGGAGCTACGACCTGAAGATCACTGACGTCATCATGATTCAACATTGTTTTTTTTCAATAAACAATAAATCCAGAGAATGCCAGACTTTGGTGACAAAGTTTGATGACAACATTTGCCCACGAAGGACCACAGCACCAGCTTCCTGTTCAAGTGAGCACACACAAGCTGTGCTGCAGTACACTGCAACTTTTAAAGGAAGACCCACTGTATGTATACTGTAGCTATGAAAGTAATACTAAGTGTATGTTGTGTAAGCTGTTTGTAGGCCATGTGCCTCCCCCAAATAATTTCCTTCTTAATATCGCCTACTGTTCTGACTGGTGGTGCACATGTAGCCAATAACCTGTTTTAGAGAAATGTAATCATTGAATATTGTAAAAGCTTTCAATGTCTGGTTATATGCCCCCTTTATTTATCCTATGGTTCTGACTTGGTGTACAGGGAGAACACTGCAAGAACGGCCCATGTTCTGAATTCTGTCACTGTCAATTTCAAAAGTGCTGAACAAACAGTTATATTGTCTATGTCCGTCCTAGCTCGCTCATTAATTTCTTAATCGAAATTACGGATTGCCTCTTACTCGCTTGTCGTCCCCTTATGCCATAGTTTGTACATCTCAATTGTTAGTAGAAACCACATTTGTTTAAGCAAGTCACCCATATCAGCTATGTTTTTTTAAAGGCAGTAAATGAGGAAGAATTTACTGTTTTGCTGCCAGACAAGGCTCCGCTGATAGCCAGGTGTAGCAGTGGTAAGGTGTTGGGACTCTGCTGTTGATACAGCTTTATGTAGACCCTAACAGTTTGTGGGCACCGTTTGTCACCATTATAATGCAATTAATATATTGGTTAGTGCTGTGTTGTGTAGTGGCTTTGCTGGCATGCATCCCATATGTTTTGTTTGTTTGCTCCACCAAGATTTACAGTTGCAGTCGGAAGTTTACCTTAGCCAAATACATTTAAACTTAGTTTTTCATAATTCCTGACATTTTATCCTCGTAAAAATTCCCTGTCTTAGGTCAGTTAGGATCACCACTTTATTTTAAGAATGTGAAATGTCAGAATAATAGTAGAGAGAATGATTTATTTCAACTTTTATTTCATTCATCATATTCCCAGTGGGTCAGAAGTTTACATATACTCAATTAGTATTTGGTAGCAGTGCCTTTAAATTGTTTAACTAGGGTCAAACGTTTCAGGTAGCCTTCCACAAGCTTCCCACAATAAGATGGGTGAATTTTGGCCCATTCCTCCTGACAGAGCTGGTGTAACTGAGTCAGGTTTATAGGCCTCCTTGCTCATTTTGCCACAACTTGGAAGTATGCTTGGGGTCATTGTCCATTTGGAAGACACATTTGCGACCAAGCTTTAACTTCCTGACTGATGTCTTGAGATGTTGGTTCAATATATTCTCATAATTTTACCTCCTCATGATGCCATCTATTTTGTGAAGTGCACCAGTCCCTCCTGCAGCAAAGCACCCCCACAACATGATGCTGCCACCCTGTGCTTCACGGTTGGGATGGTGTTCTTCAGCTTGCAAGCCTCCCCCTTTTTTACAAACATAACATTGGTCATTACGGCCAAACAGTTCCATTTTTGATTCATCAAAAGGTCCAATTCTGGGTAACAGTTAACCTTACAGTGATTATTTTTTACCATTTGAAATGAAAACAAACAAAAATAGCTTCTTAGAAAATAACACAAAAATTATTTTGATAGGACTGTCAGTTGGGTTTACTTGATAGCTACCTACACAAATAGCTAGCTAGAACACAGTGTTAATAAGATAAATTCATTTAAAAAGGATTAAAAAAGTCACATTATGTATTATCTTACAATATAACAGCAGTGCTTCACAATATATATTTATTTTTTAATCTTTTCACATCATTCCAATTCCCAATAAATATTTAACCCATTTCGATGCGTCTTATGTTACCTTACTGGGAGGGGAATACTGAAAACGAGCTATTATTGGCAGAGAGGTTTGATATTCTCTTTCTTATTGGTCTATTAAGTAATTTACCACCGAGTGAGAGATGTTCTCACCCGGTCACAAATTGGCATTAGAACTTACCCTAAAATTGGTTGCTTCCCTTATTTGAGTTTATTTAAAAACATTTTTTTTAAACTTTTCTCCCCAATTGGTACAGTTTTGGTACATCGCTGCAACTCCCTCCGAAACATGATCCTGCCACTGCTTCTTGTTCACTTAACCCGGAAGCCAGCTGCACCAATGTGTCGGAGGAAACCCCGTCCGGCCAGCGACGCTAGTCAGCTTGCAGCTTCCCGGCAAGGAGTTTCTAGAGCACTATGGGACAAGGAATTCCCGGCCGGCCAAACCCTCCCCTAACCCGGACGACGCTGGGCCAAATGTGCACTGCCTCATGGGTCTCCCAGTCACGGCCGGCTGTGACACAGCCTGGGATTGAACCCGGGTCTGTAGTGATGACTCGGGCACTGGTAAGCAGTGTCTTAGACCGCTGCCCCACTCGAGAGGCCCCTCAACCCTCCCTGTTAACCCTAAAGAATGTCTGACAACTTCTCAGGGTGTTGGGCCTTTTCCTTCCATTAATGTATTGTATAAACCATAGTCCCACTGCATTTTGTTATGACACTGTTTAATCTATTCAACATTTTATGATAATTTAGTTAGTTAATGTCGGTGTTACTGTAATTGTTTGTCTTTGTGCATGTGTGTGTGTGTGTGTTTGAATATAGTCCCAAGCATGTGACAATCACGTGGAAATAGTTACCGCTGTCACCACAACTAACCCCCTCCCCAACACTCACCACACACTAACGCATGACCACCCATTCCCCACAATGTATTCTAGGAAGAGTGCACTTGTGTCTAGGGTCCATTGCATACAAATCAAATCAAATTTTATTGGTCACATACACATGGTTAGTAGATGTTAATGCGTCTGTAGCAAAATGCTTGTGCTTCTATTTCCGACAGTGCAGTAATATCCAACAAGCAATCTAACAATTTCACAACAACTACCTAATACACACAAATGTAAAGGGATAGAATAAGAATATGTACATAAAAATATATGGATGAGCGATGGCCGAGCAGCACAGGCAAGATGCAGTAGATGGTATAAAATACAAGATATACATATGAGATGAGTAATGTAAGATATGTAAACATTATTAAAGTGCCATTATTTTAACTGACTAGTGATCCATTTATTAAAGTGGCTAATGATTTGAGTCTATATGTCAGTAGTAGCCTCTCTGTGTTAGTGATGGCTGTTTAACAGTCTGATGGCCTTGAGATATAAGCTTTTTTTTGTCTCTCAATCCTAGCTTTGATGCACCTGTACTGACCTTGTCTCCTGGATGGTAACGGGGTGAACAGGCAGTGGCTCGGGTGGTTGTTGTCCTTGATGATCTTTTTGTCTTTCCTGTGACATCAGGTGCTGAAGGTGTCCTGGAGGGCAAGTAGTTTGCCCCCGGTGATGCATTGTGCAGACCGCACCACCCTCTGGAGAGCCTTAGGTTGAGGGCTGTGCTGTACTGTAATTGTTGACATTATACTGTGCTGTACATATGCACATGTCCATAAACAATAAACAATTACAGTATAAATCGTTCACACACAAATAGTCTCCATGTTCACAGAACACACGCACATACAGGAACTTGCAGTATGTTGTGCTTGGCTCAGAGGAGTGTGGTGGTAAAAAGCGTCTCTCTCCTCAGTTGTGTTGGCCTCGGAATAAAGACTCCACATTTATCAGTCTTTACTGGAACATGTCCCATTCTACCTGACTTTTACTCTGAAGTCAGAGCTGGTATAATCCTCCCTCTTTCCTCCCCCTCTTCCTATTTCCTTCTCCGTTATCATTTATTCATGTTTATTTGCAATAATGTTCTATTCATGTTTGTTTCTGTGTAATGTTGCTTATGTTACTTTGAAAAGTGTTTCTTTGAAAATAAAAATATAATTGGTCTGTGCTTGTGAGTGGCTGTATTGCCTAAATACATAGAATATACTGCACTATGAATAACACTCACACGACAGTATGCATGTGTCCTCTCATTTGTACCCAGCACGGCAGCCAGTGTTTTTTAAAGGGCCTGTGATTTGACAGAATCCTGAGGGGAAAAGGGGGATTAGGTTTAGCAGCTGTTTCCCCTCAAACACTGGAGACGATACGCCGTGGCTACGCCATGCCGCTGACGGCAAATTAATAGATGAAAAGGACATGCGTGGGTCGTCTCAGATAATGCTTAAACCCACCCGCTTCTTAAATAGCGAAGAAGGTGTCCTTTTCTTGAACCCAGCTGTGTGAATCCACTGACACACGAGCATGCAAGCAGGCAAGCACACACAAACACACATACACGCAGACACATGGAGAGAGTTGAAGGCATATCGTGTCCATGAGAAAGGTTTAAAACATCATGTCTTTAATCTGAGAGCAGCACAAAGCCAGCCTACAGATTAAGCTGCCTGCCTCTCAAGCTACTGTGCAGCAGATCTAGATGGCCCACACTAAGACCCACAGAGACAGGGGCTTTTAACCCCAGACACGCACACACACACACACTCATATGAGCCCGCTACTGCCAGCAAACCAGAAAACACACGTGCACGCGCAAGCACACACACACACACACACACACACACACACACACACACACACACACACACGCATCAGGCTAAAATACATTCCAGCTCCAGTCATCTCACTAATTGAATTGACAACTAAGGACATGTTTTATTCAAATCAAATCAAATGTATTTGTCACATGCGCCGAATACAAAAGGTTACTGTGAAATGCTTACTTACAAGTCCTTTATGCAGTTCAAAAAAAGAGTTTGGAAAATATTCACTAAATAAACGTTTTTATAAAAAACAAAAAAAACAAATAGCAACAACAAAATGGCATAACAATAATGAGGCTATGCAGTGCTGTAGCAGAGAGAACAGTCTATGACTTGGGTCACTGGAGTCTGACAATTTTTTGTGCATTCCTCTGACACCGCATAGTATATACAGTTGAAGTCGGAAGTTTACATACACCTTAGCCAAATACATTTAAACTCAGTTTTTCACAATTTGGTTTTGGAACAGTGGCTTCTTCCTTGCTGAGCGGCCTTTCAGGTTATGTCGATATAGGACTCGTTTACTGTGGATATAGATGCTTTTGTACCTGTTTCCTCCAGCATTTTCACAAGGTCCTTTGCTGTTGTTCTGGGATTGATTTGCACTTTTCACACCAAAGTATGTTCATCTCTAGGAGATTGAACGCGTCTCCTTCCTGAGCGGTATTACGACTGCGTGGTCCCATGGTGTTTATACTTGCGTACTATTGTTTGTACAGATGAACGTGGTACCTTCGGGCGTTTGTAAATTATTCCCAAGGATGAACCAGACTTGTGGAGGTCTACAATTTTTTTTCTTTTTGATTTTCCCATGATGTCAAGCAAAGAGGCACTGAGTTTGAAGGTAGGCCTTGAAATACACTGTCACGACTTCTGCCGAAGTCGAAGCCTCTCCTTGTTCGGGCGGTGCTCGGCGGTCGACATCACCAGTCTTCTAGCCATCATTGATCCATTTGTCATTTACCATTGGTTTTGTCTTGTCTTCCTACACACCTGGTTTCAATCCCATTCATTACCTGTTGTGTATTTAACCCTCTGTTTCCCCTCATGTCTTTGTCAGAGATAGTTTGTTATTCAGTGTTGTTTTTGTATTGGTGTGCGACGGGTCCTCGTATCCACTTTGTTTATTGTTACATTTAGTGTTTGGAGTATGTTTCGTTTATTGTTATTAAATAACTCCATTACAGTCAATTTGATTCTCCTGTGCCTGACTTCCCTGCCACCTATACACACGACTCTGACATACACCCACAGGTACACCTCCAATTGACTCAAATTAAGTCAATTAGCCTATCAGAACTTTCTAAAGCCATAACTTAACTTTCTGGAATTTTCCAAGTTTTTAAAGGCACAGTCAACTTAGTTTGTGTAAACTTCTGACCCACTCGAATTATGATACAGTGAATTATAAGTAAAATAATCTGTCTGTTAACAATTGTTGGAAAAATGACTTGTGTTATGAACAAAGTAGATGTCCAAACCGACTTGTCAAAACTATAGTTGGTTAACAAGACATTTGTGGAGTGGTTGAAAAACGAGTTTTAATGACTCCAACCTAAGTGTATGTAAACTTCCGACTTCAACTGTCGGTCCTGGATGTCAGGAAGCTTGGCCCTAGTGATATACTGGGCCGTACTCACTACCATCTGCAGTGCCGAGCAGTTGCTATACCAGGCGGTGATGAAACTGGTCAGGCTTCACTCCATTGTGCAGCTATAGAACTTTTTGAGGATATGGGGACCCATACCAAATCTTTTCAGTCTCCTGAGGGGGAAAAGGTTTTATCGTGCCCACTTCACAACTGTCTTGGTGTGTTTGGACCATGATAGTTTGTTGGTGAAGTGGACACCAAGGAACTTGAAACTCTCGACCTGCTCCACTTCAATCCTTTCGATGTTAATGTGGCCTGTTCAGCCCTCCTTTTCCTATAGTCCACAATCAGCTCCTTTGTCTTGCTCACATTAACCTGTTGAGGATGAGAGAGGAGAGGATGTTGTCCTGGCACCACACTGCCAGGTCTCTGACCTCCTCCCTATAGGCTGTCTCATCGTTGTCGGTGATCAGGCCTACCACTGTTTGTATCATCAGCAAACGTAATGATGGTGTTGGAGTCGTGCTTGGCCACGCAGTCATGGGTGAACAGGGAGTACAGGAGGTGACTAAGCACGCACCCCGGAGGGGCCCCAGTTTTGAGGATCAGCGTGGCAGACTTGTTGTTGCCTACCCTTGCCACCTGGTGACAGCCCGTCAGGAAGCCCAGGATCCAGTTGCAGAGGGACGTGTTTAGTCCCAGGGTCTTTAGCTTAGTGATGAGCTTTGTGGGTAATATGGTGTTGAATGCTGAGCTGTAGTCAATGAACAACCTTCTCACATAGGTGTTCCTTTTGTCCAGGTGGGAATTGGCAGTGTGGAGGGCGATTGAGATTGTGGATCTGTTGGGGCGGTATGCGAATTGGAGTGGGTCTAGGGTTTCCGGCATATGGTGTTAATGTGAGCCATGACCAGCCTTCCAAAGCACTTCATGGCTACCGACATGAGTGCTTACAGGGCAGTAATCATTTAGGCAGGTCACCTTCGCTGGGCGCAGGGAATATGGTGGTCTGTTTGAAACATGTAAGTGTTACAGACTCGGTCAGAGAGAGGTTGAAAATATCAGTGAAGACACTTGCCAGTTGGTCTGCGCATGCTTTGAGTACACGTCCTGGTAATCCATCTGGCCTCGCGGCTTTGTGAATGTTGACCTATGCAAAGGTCTTGCTCACATTAGCAACGGAGAATGTGAACACACAGTTGTCCGGAACAGCTGGTGCTCTCATGCATGCTTCAGTGTTGCTTGCCTCGAAGCGAACATAAAAGGCATTTAGTTGATCTGGTAGGCTTGCGTCACTGGACAGCTCGTGGCTGGGTTTCCCTTTGTAGTCCGTAATAGTTTTCAAGCCCTGCCACATCCAACGAGCTTCCGAGCCGGTGTCGTAGGATTCAATCTTAGTCCAGTATTGACGCTTTGCCTGTTTGATGGTTCGTCTGAGGGCATAGCGGGATTTCTTATAAGCATCCGGATTAGTGTCACGCTCCTTGAAAGCGGCAGCTTTAGCCTTTAGCTCAGTGCAGATGTTGCCTGTAATCCATCACTTCTGGTTGGGACATGTACGTATGGTCACTGTGGGGACGACTTCCTTGATGCACTTATTGATGAAGCCGGTGACTGAGGTGGTATACTCCTCAATGCCATTTGATTAATCCCGGGAACATATTCCAGCCTGTATTAGGAAAACAGTCCTGTAGCGTAGCATCCTCATCATCTGACCACTTCCGTATTAAGCGAGTCACTGGTACTTCCTGCTTTAGTTGTTGCTTGTAGAATTATGGTCAGATTTGCCAAATGGAGGGCGAGGGAGAGCTCCCAGTTTTTTCCGATTGCTAAACGACAGTGGACACAACTGGAGTCACATGTGCAAAACTCTAACTACAGTCTGCACAGCAGCAGTTCATGTGGACCAAACTCTAGTTCGTTTTTCATTGCTTGAACACAGTTTTCAAAACTCTACACACTTATCCCATGACTTTAACCACAACCTGCACAACACTGTGGATTTACAGCACTTTGTTCAAATGCTAACACACTGCTGTCAAAACTGTGAACCACACATTGAAAACGGAATAGATTTCAGCCTTGTGCCTTTCAAACACTGCTGATTGCAATTTCAGCTGAAAGGCTAAGCAGGTGTCTTGTTTTAGACTTGTTAGTGAACACACACACATATTACAGTATATATAGGTAGAGCTCAGAAAGACTCATTTTGGAAATGGAACAAGGAAGATGGGTTCGTGGAGGGAGAAGGGTGGCAGGGAGAGGGCGGATGCGTGGAGGAAGACAAAGAAGACAAAGAGCTGTTATTATGAAATAAGGGCTACACTTATAGACCATGTCGTGAACCATGGTCTCTCATTGAGAGAGGCAGGTTTGAGGGTGCAACCCAATCTGCAAAGATCCACAGTGGCATCTGTAATGCGAATTTTCCAAACAGGTGAGAGTTACATCCTTACAGTAAATGAAAACATTACAGGACTCTATTTTGTATTGCAATTATAAAATATTTACACAGATATATATTACAGTAAGTTTGACTGTAAAATATATTTTTACAACAGGACCCAAAGGCTGCCCCCAACAGGGGGAAGAGGAAAAATATTTTCAGATGCGCAGGAAAATGCTATTGTTGACATGGTTGTTGTCAACAATGCAATAAAACTGTGGGAGATTCAAGATAGAGTGCTGGCTGATAATGATATATTTGAAAATGTTAATTCTGTCAGCACAACAACTATTGCTCGAGTCCTAAAGAAACACCAAGTTACAATGAAACAGTTATACACTGTACCGTTCGAGAGAAACAATGAACGGGTAAAAGAGCAAAGATACCAATATGTCCAGGTAAGACGTCTGAGGTTACGTACACAGCTATACAAAATATTTACAGTAAAAAAAAACACTAGCATTTCTACAGTAAAACTGTGCACTTACTGTTTTTCAGAGAGTAATGGAGGTGGAAGCACTGGAAAGACCACATTCATTTGTATTTATCGATGAAGCTGGATTTAACCTTGCCAAAACACGGTGCAGAGGAAGGAATGTTATAGGTCAAAGGGCCACTGTGGAGGTTCCAGGCCAAAGGGGGGGAAATATCACCATGTGTGCTGCAATGGCCAATGATGGTTTGCTTCTCAACACACCACTCATTGGCCCATACAACACAGAAAGGCTTATAGCTTTCCTAGAACAGCTCTATGCTCAGCTAGTGCCAGCAGAACAGGGGGAGCCAGTAAGAAATCCCCAAGTTTTTGTCATAGTTTGCGATAACGTTGCTTTTCACCACTCTGCAGCTGTCACAGATTGGTTTGCAGCACATCACAGATTTATGGTGTTGTACCTGCCTGCATATTCACCCTTCCTCAACCCAATAGAGGAGTTTTTCTCTGCCTGGAGGTGGAAAGTGTTTGGTCACCACCCACATGACCAAATGTCTCTTTTGGAAGCCATGCGTGCCGGATGTGAGGACACGAGTCCAGAGGACTGCCAGGGATGGATAAGGCACTCCAGAAGGTTCTTCCCCAGGTGCATGGCAAGAGAAAACATTAGATGTGATGTTGAAGAAAACCTGTGGCCTGATGCTAGAGAGAGGCAGGATTAGCCCCTCAATTATTTGTTCGAATTACAGTATGTACTTTTATTTTCTACCTTTTTTTTCTCATTACTATAATTCCGTAAATTACTACAGACTATTGAAGCAAACTGCTAATTTTCATTTACCTTAAAGAATTGTTATGTTCTAAAAATTTTAATAAATCATGTGAAAGAATGTCACTCTTTTCTTTGAAGAAAATATTACTTTGTATGAAGTCACTGAAATTGTTCAAACTGTAAAGATGAAAAGTTTGTATATTTTCTGTATTGGTGTTTGATGCTAGTGTTTTTACTCTCAGTGTGTTCTGAGTGACAGTGTGTGTTATCTCAGTGAGGGTTGTGCATAGTGTTTGGCTGCACTGAGCGTGTTTTGAGCCATGTGTTAAGAGTTGTGTTGCTTGGAATGAGTTTTGCAGGTGATGTGAACTGTTTAGCTCAGGTGACTGTTGGTAGTGCAGACTGTAGTTAGAGTTTTGCACATGTGACTCCAGTTGTGCCCACTGTTGTTTAGCAATCGAAAAAAACTGTAATGAAGCTGCCAGTTGAGGACTTGTGAGGCGTCTGTTTCTCAAACTAGACACTCTAATGTACTTGTCCTCTTGCTCAGTTGTGCACCAGGGCCTCCCACTCCTAATTTATATTCTGGTTAGAGCCAGTTTGCGCTGTTCTGTGAAGGGAGTAGTTCACAGCATTGTATGAGATCTTCAGTTTCTTGGCAATTTCTTGCATGGAATAGCCATCATTTCTCAGAACAAGAATAGAGTGACGAGTTTCAGAAGAAAGGTCTTTGCTTCTGGCCATTTTGAGCCTGTAATCAAACCCATAAATGCTGATTCTCATGATACTCAACTAGTCTAAAGAAGGCTGGTTTTATTGCTTCTTTAATCAGAACAACAGTTTTCAGCTGTGCTAACGTAACTGCAAAAGGGTTGTCTAATGATCGATTAGCCTTTTAAAATGATAAACTTGGATTAGCTAACACAACATGCTATTGGAACACAGAAGTGATGGTTGCTAATAATGGGCCTCTGTACGCCTATGTAGATATTCCATTAAAAATCAACCGTTTCCAGCCACAATAGTCATTTACAACATTAACAATGTCTACACTGTATTTCTGATCAATTTGATGTTATTTTAATTGACAAAAAAATTGATTTTCTTTCAAAAACAAGGACATTTCTAAGTGACCCCAAACTTTTGAAAGGTAGTGTAAGTATTCAGACCCTTCACTCAGCACATTTGGCAGTGATTACAGCCTCGAGTCTTCTTGGGTATGACACTACAAGCTTGGCACACCTGTATTTGGAGAGTTTCTCCCATACTTCTCTGCAGATCCTCAAAAGCTCTGTCAGGTTGGATGGGGAGCCTCACTGCACAGCTATTTTCAGGTCTCTCTAGAGATGTTCGATCGAGTTAAAGTCCGAGCTCTGGCTGGGCCACTCAAGGAAATTCAGAGCCACTCCTGCATTGTCTTGGCTGTGTGCTCAGGGTCATTGTCCTGTTGGAAGGTGAACCTTCACCCCAGTCTGAGGTCCTGAGAGCTCTGTAGCAGGTTTGCATCAAGCATCTCTCAGTAATTTGCTCCGTTCATCTTTTCATCAATCCTGACTAGTCTTCCAGTCCCTGCCATTGAAAACATCCCCACAGCATGATGCTGCCCCCCCCAATTCTTCACCGTAGTGATGGTGCCAGGTTTCCTCCAGACGTGACGCTTGGCATTCAGGACAAAGTTTTCAATCTTGGTTTCATCAGACTAGAGAATCTTGTGCCTTTTGGGAAACTCCAAGCGGTCTGTTGTGCCTTTTACTGAGTAGTGGCTTCCGTCTACCATAAAGGCCTGATTGGTGGAGTGCTGCAGAGATGGTTGTGCTTCTGGAAGGTTCTCTCATCTCCACAGAGGAACTCTGGATCTCCATCAGAGTGACCATCGGGTTCTTGGTCACCTCCCTGACCAAGGCCCTTCTCCTCCGATTGTTTAGTTTGGCCGGGCGGCCAGCTCTAGGAAGAGTCTTGGTGGTTCCAAACTTCTTCCATTTGAAGAATGATGGAGGCCACTGTGTTATTGGGGACCTTCAATGCTGCAGACATTTTTTGGTACCTTCCCTAGATTTGTGCCTCGACACAATCCTGCCTCGAACCTCTATGGATTTCATGGCTTGGTTTTTGGTCTGACATGCACTGTCAACTGTGGGACCTTATATAGACAGGTGTGTGCCTTTCCAAATCATGTCCAATCAATTGAAATTACCACAAATGGACTCCAATTAAGTTGTAGGAAACATCTCAAGGATGATCAATGGAAACAGGATGCACTCATAGACTCATAGCAAAGGGTCTGAATACTTATGTAAATAAGGTATTTTTTAAATGATTTTTTATTATACATTTGCATAAAATAATAAAAATCTGTTTTCGCTTTGTCATTATGGGGTATTGTATGTAGATTGAAACATGTATTTCATCAATTTTATAATAAAGCTGTAACGTAACAAAATGTGGAAAAAGTGAAGGAGTAGTTTACCGAATGCACTGTATCACACTGGCAAGGGATATGAACTAACAGGTCATAGTGCAAACAATGCAATTATCACAACATATAGGTTGTAATATGGCTTCCCCCTCCCTGTCTTTGCTTCCTCAGGGACTTCACCCACGCACAGCTCCTGGTGGGGTAGTGATTGTATCAGCCTGACAGATAGGTACATAGACACTAACTCTGAGTATAAGAGTTCATTGGAAGGTTGATGTTTTTGACACACTTTAACAGTAAAGTTTATCCGCTTTGACCACATTGAGAAACCAGCACTCTGTTAGTGGTGGTTTGGGAAACACGTGTGAGAGAGAGAGCACACCCTGATGTTTCCTGTGTGTGTCTGTGTGTCTGTCTGTGTGTGTGTGTGTGTGTGTGTGTGTGTGTGTGTGTGTGTGTGTGTGTGTGTGTGTGTGTGTGTGTGTGTGTGTGTGTGTGTGTGTGTGTGTGTGTGTGTCTACTGTATACTGCATGTGCATGTTGAATGAAAATAAGTGTTATACAAATTGTGAAGAACATTTTTGTATTAGCATATTCCTATGTGTTGTATACAAGCATGTCTCTCTGTATACAATATCTATTAATTTGGTTCCATTTTTGTTTTGATTTGCAATTCACATCAGTGCCAAATAGAATAAACCTTAACTAGCAACATCCTCTACTGTAGGGGCTAACTGAGCAGGGTACTGTAGCTGTTATAAGAGTAATCAGAATAGAAATAGCCTTGATTGAATCCATAAAGCTGCATGTCTTCTTATAGCAGTTCCCCAATCAGCTTCATTTCTCACATACTGTATCTATCTCAAATCAAATCAACGTTTATTTGTCACGTGCACATGATACAGCAGGTGTAAAAAGCATAGTGAAATGCTTACTCTTCCTCAACAATGCAATTATGCTAAATCACATAAAATAATACACATGAGAATGTACACTATATACAAGGCCAATACTAGTACCATTCAATGCGATCGAGGGCGTTGCTATTGTAGCCAGTCAAAATGCTCTCAACGGTACAGCTGTAGAACTTTTAGAGGATTTGAGGGCCTATGCCAAACTTTTTCAACTTCTTGAGGTGAAGAGGCACTGTCGCACCTTCTTCACGACTATGTGCGTGTTCGGACCATTTGAAGTCTTTAGTGATTTGGACACCGTGGAACTTGAAACTGTCTACCTGCTCCACTGCAGCCCCGTCGATGTGGATGGGAGAGTGGATGGGTATAGATGTTAGACACCGCCTGGTATAGATGTCCTCAATGGCTGGGAGCTCGCCCCCAGGGATGTATTGGACCATCCGTACCATCCTCTGCAGAGCCTTGCGGTTGAGGGCAGGCAGCTGCTGCTGATGCAGCCAGACAGAATGCTATCAACAGTGTTTCTGTAGAACTAGAATGTGTTCATAGGAACCCACCCCACCCAGTTGGGGATGGCACCTACAAAGACACAGTGTGTTTGCATGTGTGTGTGTGCTCGTGTGTTAGTGCATGCATGCCTATGTGTGTGCGCAGGGTGTTCCCCCAGTTGCATTTATCTACTATAACAGTACATCATTTATACATTTACATGACCATTTAGTCATTTAGAAGACGTTCTTATCAAGTTTACAGTTAGTATGACAATGTGCTGAGGTTTCATGTCTTTTCACTTCCTCTGTGATTTTGGCAGAGCGAGAGGGAGAGAGGCTTAAGACCTGCAGTTAAAAGCTCTCGACCACAAATAAATGTGTGATTCATCACTTCCTTCCTATTGAGCATGAATAGTGCAAGAGCACAGGGTGTAAACTCTTTTCTCCCCTTCTCTCTGTGTGTGTGTGTGTGTGTGTGTGTGTGTGTGTGTGTGTGTGTGTGTGTGTGTGTGTGTGTGTGTGTGTGTGTGTGTGTGTGTGTGTGTGCGTGTGCGTGTGCGTGTGTGCTGGTTTAGTCCATGTAGTATGTGGACAGAGACCCTGCATACATTAGCTATACATATAAAGTATAAGTATGCGTAGTGTGTGTAGACTGTAGTAGAAGGAGCTCTCCAGTTCTCCTGCCGACCTCTGGTGCCATCTGCCAGCGACAGGGAAGAAATGCAAATCAGCTGCATCCCTATAATCCACCAGGGCCAGCTCTCTCCATTAGAGCAGTCCACAAAACTAAACTAGGTCAGACAGACCAGCAGCCAGCTGTGTGTGTGTGTGTGTATGTGAAAGACGGCACACATGCACAGTTCCTTTGTGTAGTGAGATGACTGTACATGTGTGTATGGGGGATGGAGGTTGGGTTGATATGTTGATATAGAGTCCTTATTATCATATTATCTATCGTGTGTGTTCGTGTGTGTGTGTGTGCAATATCACTTAAAGACATTCTAACACACAACGACCTTACAACACTCATCTTCAAACATATCTTTTAACACAAAATTATCACATGATGTCGACACACAGTATGTGACCAGACAGGGCGGCTTAGAAACTCAATGGCAAATAATGTATCTTATCTGAGCCTGAGCCACAACACAACTGACAGGGAACCTATTAAACTTCTGAAAACCAAACAGCCAGGAGGATGATGCAACATTAAGGCAACACTTGCGTAATGCAGACAGACGCGTCCTTTCTCATATCTCTGCCTGGGACGACGCCTCTGAATTATAAATGAGGACTCTTTGCAGCCACTGTTATGCTCACAATTATGTGTGTTTTTTACTGTGTTATTCTCCATTATAAACTGAGTGGTTTGAGCCCTGAATGCTGATTGGCTGTCACTCGTGGTATATCAGACTATATACCACAGCTATGACAAAATATTTATTTCTACTGCTCTAATTACGCTGGTAACCTGTTTATAATATCAATAAGGCACCTCGGGGGTTTGTGATATATGGCCAATATACCACAGCTAAGGGCTGTGTCTAGGCACTCCGCCTTGCGTCGTGCATAAGAACAGCTCTTAGCCCCCTTTCCCTTATTGCTTAAATATATTATAATCTCTGTCTTTCACCTTGATTTGAGATATTCAATTCCTATTATTTTCATGAACTGTTTTCTCAGTCTTGATTGCATTTACCTTGTTTTTTTGTTCTTGGATAGTCAAGTATAGTGGTGTGGAGCTTCACTGCTCTGTGAATGTGAATGTGTATGTTAATGTGTGAATAGAAGTGTGAGAGAGAGAGAGAGAGAGAGAGAGAGAGAGAGAGAGAGAGAGAGAGAGAGAGAGAGAGAGAGAGAGAGAGAGAGAGAGAGAGAGCAGGGGGATAGAGAGTGTGAATGAGAATGAGTGAGGGAGAAGTAAAACATCCGATCTGACATCTGAAGTTAATTTCATGTAATAAACATGTAGTCACAGTAAGGCCTACAATAAATATGACATGCTTTTAAGAATTGTTCTTGAGAAAACAAAGATATCCTACAGTCAGTAAAGTTAGCTGGAAAATTATATTTTCCTCCTCTAACTTATCTAGCGGGCAGATGTGCACTGTTGAGGGACATGGGACAATGTTTTTCATTTCCTGCGTTAAGATTGTTTCCCTACAGTATATAGGCTAATCTTGCTGATATGCCCAGATGCATGTGTGGAAGTGTCTGCCTTCTTTCTGAACAAATGGTTAGAATGTTAGAATGGGCAAACGAGTGACCTAAGCAACTTTGAGCATGGTATGATCGTTGGTGCCAGAAATGCAGAAAGGCTTCCTGGCCGGCTTCCTGGGCTTTTCACGCATGACATGGTCTAGGATTTACCGAGAATGGTGCGACAAACAAAAAACATTCAGTCAGCGGCAGTCCTGTGGGCAAAAACAGGTCGATGGTCGAAGGAGCAAAAATCGTGCAAGCTAACCGGCGAGCCACAAACAGGCAAATAACAGAGCAGTACTACAGTGGTGTGGCGAACGGCATCTTGGAATGCACAACTCGTCAGTCCTTGTCACGGAAGAGCTATGGCAGCAGACGACCACACCGGGTTACACTCCTATCAGCTAGAAACAAGAAGAAATGGCTCCAGTGGGCATGCGATCAACTACACTGGACAATTGAGGAGTGGAAAAACATTGCCTAGTCTGACGAATCCCGGTTCCTATTGTGTCATGCTGATGGCAGAGTCAGGATTTGGCGTAAGCAGCATGAGTCCATGGCCCCATCCTGCCTGGTGTCAATGGTAGAGGCTGGTGGTGGTGGTGTAATGGTGTGGGGAATGTTTTCCTGGCCAATGTTAGGTCCCTTGATACCAATTGAGCAATGGTGCCATCCCCCAAATAATTCAGGCCGTTCTGGAGGAAAAGGGGGGTCTGACCCAGTACTAAATGGGTGTACCTAATAAACTGGACCATGGCCTTGAGTAGGCTAGGGGACAGACTACTTCAGATTTCAGCATCACCAGCTAGCTAGCTCACATGTCCTATACAAGACCTGTGCAAGTAGAGAGTTTAAGGAGCATGAGGACCGGATGAGGACAGGTTGAGGACAGTGTGATGACATGACAGAGACAGGTGGTGAGGAGTTGACATGTTGACTAGGGGTCTGTACAGCTGCAGGCACACTGGTTTAGCTCATTCTGCCTCTGTTCTGTTTGCATTAAGTCCCTAACCGGATTTCTCAGATACCACTACCCCCGATAAATCTATCTCTATGGGATTTTCAGATGGGATTATTCCTGTCATTCTCTATGGCAGTCAGAGCCGCACTCGGCACAGCCAGTTGTAACAAGGCATACTATTCACTCTCCTTCCTCCATTGTCTTTCCCTCCAGACACTGTCTGGCTGAATGTTCCCAGTCAAATCCCTCAGCAGTGTACAGACACACAGATACACTCAGCTTTAATTAGGCCGACCACTAGAAACGGGGCAGGGAAATCTCTCTGTACAGACATACCGTCTAGAGCCAGCTTTGCAGATTTATTTCTGTGGGTTTTGTGTGTGTGTGTTTTGTGTGTGCGGGAGAGAGAGAGAAAGTATGAGTGTGTGCGTTCCATGCGTGTGTGTGTGTATGTGTGTGTGTGTGTGTGTGTGTTTCAGCACATAAAGTACTCAAAATCCACTCAACACTCTCTGCTTGCCCCTGAGCTTCTCATCATCAGCTCTGAGGTCACGTCCTGTGGTCATGGAGCAGCATGTCTCTTTTCCTGTTCTATGTGCTGTACAACATCAGCTCTCTGGGCAACCTACACTTCCACATCCCCACTGTCCCCTGTACATGCGAAGGCATCAGGCGGGAAGGGGTGCAAAGCAGGCAAACAGTGGCAACAGTCTATGAGTCACATGCCCTCTAAGACGGTCTGCTTACACATTTACAGTGGTCACATCCTATCTCACCCTGTTCTCACTCTGACTGCTAACGTCTTGTGGGCCACAAATGTTTCCATCTTTAGAAGGTCTAAGTTCATGAGTGTTAGGCTGCAGTGGTACCAGGTCAAAGCTCAGAGGTCAGGATCACTGGGCTGAAAGCAACAACACTTTGAAGTTTAGACGGTGTGAATTAAGACTGTCTCCAAAGGGAGATGAATGGTTTGTGTTTACTTGCCTTTCTTGAACTAACACTTGCACTTGTATTTTCTTTCTAGCACTGACTTTGCTGACAGCTGTGTTATATATATTTTTTTCTTCTTACTATGACTGTGATATGCAGTTGTCTTACCTAGCTACCTTAAGATGTACATCGATATGGATAAGAGTGTCTGCTAAATGACTAAAATGTACAAATTTAATGAAGTGAACGTTGAATAATTACTACCTAAACTCAGGCCAAAACACTGTGCAGACTACCTAATTACTCAATTTGGAATGGAAATAATTAAACAGCTTTGAAAACCCTGTTGTCTGATATACTTTAACAGCAAGTCACTTCTACAACTTTACCAGTTTTAGATCAGTAACAGTTTAAACAAATGGGTTACCATTGAATAATAATAACATAGTCTTGAAATTCACTACTGTAAAAAAATAACTTGTTAACATACTCGTGCAAGTAGATCTATTACCTGTGTCCTCTTACTCCACTCACTCTCTGAAGGGAAACTTCGCCATACATTCCTATGCATCCTCCACACAACAAAACACAACACTGCTTTTTCCATCTCTGTGGAATAGCAAAGCTAGTACGAGAAGGAAAAAAAACATTCTGCTGAGGCTTGGAAACCAAATCTACTATTCACCCAAAAAGACTGTTTGGGGAACACAGACTGGCTAGACTTTACGCTTTCAAAATTTGATGAGAAACATTCAGCGCTCATTCAGGGGAATCTCTTCCAAGAAATTAAATGAACGACTGTGTTGAACTAATTCTGTCATCCATTTGGCTTGAATAAACGAGAGGTATTGTCTGGTTTGAAAGCCTCACAGCAAACCGTGGCAGAATCCCCAACCATAGCTGTAAATTAAGGGTCAAAGTACGGTTTTGGAATCTTCAACTGCTGTTACTTTTCAACATAAGTAAAGTACTAACCAAATGATGTGTCTGTGTGCAGGCTATAGGCCTACCTAAAAGTCAGCGTTCAGGGTGAATATGTACTGGCTAACGTAGGCACACATGCACGCACGCACGCACACACAAGCACACAGACACACACACACACACATCTTTGCTTAAAGGCTTTAAGCATCTGATAAGGTGCTACTTGCCAGTCAAGCTCAAACAGGTCTACAAATGCAAACATCCACTCAAAGTATTTAATATATCAATCTATAGGATTAAACAGTCAGACTGGTGTGATATTTACAGTCCTGGGTAAAGATAAACATTAGCTACATCACTCCCTGATGCAATATCAGAGACCTACAGAACAAATACCATTCATCTGACCTAGTCTAGTCTTCATGATGTCACTGTCAATTAAGAAAATGTGAACGATTCAGGTTGAGCTATTTCAATATCAAATGTCCTTCTCCATCAGACTTACATCTGTTGTGAACTGCCAAAGACGTATAATATGTGTGATTGCTTGAAATTATGACACATTTTTCCTTACAGAAATGCCTATAGAGATATGTGACTAAACATGTTTATCAGCTGTATAGGTCTACATTTCAGGTTTGAAGAGCCATAAGAACAGACGTTGTAGGCTAGCACAAAGCTAAGTCGGGACTTCCAGGAATCAGTCAGTCTACAAAGGGCTGAAATTTGATACACTTGAAAACACAAAACAAATCCCACAGGAGGTCTGCTTCTAGGAAGTTCTTGTTCTCCAGCCAAAAATACTTTTCTTTTAAGATAAAAATTAACGTGAGGCCTTTTCGTAGAAAGGCTAAAGTCCTAGTTGACTCCACTTGGCAGAGATCAAACAAATAGTTGAGGGAACTGTTTTTTAAACATTGTTTGTAAAAAAATTTAACATACCAGGTTACATTGAAATAATTCACTGCAACATACCTAGATGATTGTATAGCTAGCTGATCTTAGATCATAGCTTTATGGGCAACCCCTAACCAGAAGCATTCAATCAGCCACGACTTCAGTGTCCATTCTTTCAATACTATTTCTATGGGAAGAATTGAAGATTCTACCACTTTTCTGGTTCACTATATTGTCCCTTTGATGCTGATGGAGACTCCCAGTGTTACAAGCAGTGTCGTATCCACTGCTGGCCATCAAACTAGTACCGTAACTAACTGCTGAATATAAAGTCATCCAGAGGTCTGAGAGGCCTGAGCACAGTCCCCAGACGTATAACAGTAATGAGTCCCGTCCCAGCTGTGCGCCGCTGTGCACTTATCATGTCTACTCTCTATTTCAAACCTGACTGGCCACTCTTGGAATATCCACTATTTCAGTATCCTTTCAGTGATCCCACACATCATACTATTTCCACAAATATTCTTTCCCACTCCCTCCTGCACTATCTATCTGAATAGGACTCACAGAAAACCAATGTGAAGGACTACATTTCCTCTCACCCAGGCCTGGTTCCACGAGGGTGCAAAAGGGGGATTAGCCCCCTAAGTTGAAACTCACACCACCTCAGTTTTAGTTTTATGTCCCTATGTAGAAATAGCTAAAAAGTTCAAATGATTGAATGACAGGTTGACGTTGAATCTGTATCTCTGCTGTGCTGTGTCTGTAATGAATACTCAGGGAGAAAAAGGTGTAAATTCACGCTCAGAGAGCGGCAGGTGTTTATTTCGCCTTCGGAGAAGGCACAAATTTTGGCCACAGGCCGGCAATGGTCATACACAGGTAGGCAAACAGGCAGGTGAATCAAAACTAGGACATAAGGCTCTAACTGGTTCTCACAAACGAGCTAGGAAAAGGCTTAGTGGAGTCAAAACGAACAATACCTCACAAAGGCACAAACAGAATGAACTGAACTAAATAAGGAGCTGATGAGACCAGGAGAGTAACTAACACAGGTGAAATCAATGAACAAAAATGAAAGACAGGGCTACGTCCAAGAACACAAAGAAACAGGGCTACGTTCAAGAACACAACGAAACAGAACACAAGGTTGACTAAGAAAATAAACACAGAACCTTACAGTATCAGCACCATGGACAGAGCGTGCCACGGATTGTGTGTGTGTGTTTGTGTGTAGGGGGGCTATGGAAAGCCACTGGGTGGTTAGGTATGACTCCTTTGAGTGTCCATAAAAAGCATTAAAAAATTCTGCTCATCTGTGGTAAGCTATGTGAATAACGTGGTAAGAGATGTGAATAAAGAGATACGCCTCCGCCTGTAATATCTGATTTTGATTTATAAGGATGGGGTCAAGTTTACAGTTGAAGCTGCTTCACTGAACTCTGCCTCACGCCACACCACTACAGAGTTTTGTTAGCTTCTTAGCTAGCTTTAAAAGGCATTAGTGTTATTAGCCTATTTAGCTCTAACCAGCTAATCTGCCACTGCCATTATGGATATCAGAAATGAAACCACAGAGGCCGCCGCCAAGCCCAACAGCACTGAAGCTGCCGTGCTCCAGCTAGCTCCATTCCACAAGTGCCGCCAGGATAATGGCTTCACCCCCGACTGTTCCTGATAATTAATAGCAACTGGTTCATAGGCAGAGAGTGGCTGGAATACTAGGTTACTGCAGATGTGACATTTTGGTTCCCATGTCAAAAGTCCTGTATTAGGTCTAATGCTAATTCAGACAAGGCCTTGACCCAAGGCATGTATTCTATCTGGAAGCATGCTATTGATAGAAACAAAGGATTCGCTAGACACGCATAAAGCAAGGAGCATTTGAAATGCACTACACTATGGAAAGAAAAACAAGATGTATTCGGCTGCATTCACATAGGCTGTTTGTAATTGGTGAATTACCCTATCTATCTTGTAGCCTATATTCGTTGCCAAATAGGCCTTGCTTTACAGTGTAGGCCGCTGTCCGTTGTGCTGATACAGGGGAGATGGTTTACAGATTTTGCGCCAACATGTCACTTTAAAAGCACTCAATGGTCTTGGAGTCTCGGCATTTGAACTTTATGTTTACTATGGTGTAGCGTTATATAACTAGAATTCAATATAATTCCAATGCAAGAACCCCCCAAAATTGTGCCCCCTCGCCGATTTTAGCTGCCCCCTTAGTCACTTTATCCTGGTGCCGGGTCTGCTCTCACTACTCTCTTGCTCTACCTTCCCTCTCCCAAAAATGTCAATAAGCTATTATAATGGCAGGGGTGATACCATGTATAGTAGCTCTGTTTTTTTTTTTTAAAGGCATCACAGGAGTAACATGTAACAGTAAGTGTTTAACTAATGTACCAACTTACGACTGGATCATAAATATAGTATAAGGCTATTTTATTCTCAGTATACAATCATAAAAATATCACACCAAAAACTCACTACCGGCCTATACAATTAAAATTGTAACAATCGGTCCTCACATCTCCACTGTGATAGCATGTGATATAGTGATTTAGAGTCATGGCTCCAATGAATGTACAAACATACTGTATGTGTCTGATAGAGATGTGTGGTAACTGAGTGATGTGACAGTCGCTGCTGTGCCTCACCAGTAGGGATTACTCCATAAGTGTAGTATGCAGGTCTGTAGGGAGCTCTGGATTGCGTCAACCTTTAACCCTAAAAGTGCAAACAGGGGTAAATTCTAACCCCAATGGGTTAAAAAAAATTATTCTAAACCATATTTTTATCATAAAATTTTACGACATTGTCAAGCAACTAGTCACAGACAAAAAACACAATTAACCACGATTTATGTGATAAAATGGAGGGTGGAAAAATAATCTCTCTTTTGTATACTAGTGGTGAGCGCCTAAAATGAAAATGTGGTCTCAATAGTTAACTTTGTGATCAAATTTGGCACAGAGGGTAGATAGATGTATGTACCCTTAAAAAAATATAGATATGGAGCCACCCCATTTTTGCCTTCTATGGGGAGTGGTAGACTTCTTAATAAAAAATACATCTGAAATGTAAATCCATATTTAGCTACAGTGCATTCGGGAAAAGTATTCAGACCCCTTGACTTTTCCACATTTTGTTACGTTAGAAATTCTAAAATTGATTACAATTATTGCATCCATTATGTCTATCATGGATTCATATTCTATTTGGAACGAATTGATGACATGGGAATATGGCCAGACGTTTTTCCTGTCCACCTGATTTGTTAAAAAAGTTTGAAATATCCAATAAATGTCGTTCCTCTTCATGATTGTGTCCCACTTGTTGTTGATTCTTCACAAAAAAATAGTTCAAGAAAACCTTGACTTTTCCACATTTTGAGGCCGTATAAGTCACAGAGGAGTGTCTTATGCAATGTAGTCTCAACATTGTTGACTGTAGCTAATACACTGACTGGCAGTTTTTGAGGATCACCTTACTGTTTTTGAGGATTTACCAA